>NC_083116.1:126893612-127223299 GCF_949774975.1 Lagenorhynchus albirostris
ACACGCATCATGAAGAAGGGACGCTGACGTCGAAAGGGGGCAAAGAGCAGAGAGAAACAGTCCCAGGAGGAGACAGAGAAGGAGGGAGGGAGGCTCCCAGGTCTGTAAGCAGGGCTGCACGTGCTCAGACTGGGGAGGACAAGAGAATGGACTCAAAATGGAAAAGCAAAGAGACAAGAAGGGAAGTGCTCGCCAGCCAGGCTCCAGAAGTCCCACCTCCATTTCCTCAGCACATCGAACTTTCCCGATTTTTAGAAAAGTACACGTGCATACACAAGATTCACACCCCAAGCCACAGAAATTTCTTTGAGAACCTACTTAGAAGCCCTATTTACATTCAAGAAATCTCTTTGGGATTCATAGAAGAGACAAGTCCCAGATCTCAAAAGTAAACATATTTCAAAAGGGTATTACAATGGTAAATGGGAGTGTTTCCTTAATTTCTCTTTCAGATTGTTCAGTGTTAGTGTATAGGAATGTAAGAAATTTCTGTGCATTAATTTTGTATCCTGCCACTTTACCAAATTCACTGATTAGCTCTAGTAGTTTTCTGGTGGCATCTTTAGGATCCTCTATGTATAGTATCATGTCATCTGCAAACAGTGACAGTTTTACTCAGCCATAAAAAGAAACGCAACTGAGTTATTTGTAGTGAGGTGGATGGACCTAGAGTCTGTCATACAGAGTGAAGTAAGTCAGAAAGAGAAAAACAAATACCGTATGCTAACACATATATATGGAATCTAAAAAAAAAAAAAAAAAGGTTCTGAAGAACCTAGGGGCAGGACAGGAATAAAGACGCAGATGTAGAGAATGGACTTAAGGACACGGGGAGGGGGAAGGGTAAGCTGGGACGAAGTGAGAGAGTAGCATGGACTTATATACACTACCAAATGTCAAACAGATAGCTAGTGGGAAGCAGCCGCATAGCACAGGGAGATCAGGTCGGTGCTTTGTGTCCACCGAGAGGGGTGGGATAGGGAGGATGGGAGGGAGATGCAAGAGGCAGGGGATATGGGAATATATGTATATGTATAGCTGATTCACTTTGTTATACAGCAGCAACTAATACACCACTGTAAAGCAATTATACGCCAATAAAGATGTTAGGGCTTCTCTGGTGGCGCAGTGCTTGAGAATCTGCCTGCCAATGCAGGGGACACGGGTTCGGGCCCTGGTCTGGGAAGATCCCATATGCCGCGGAGCAACCAGGCCCGTGTGCCACAACTACTGAGCCTACGCGTCTGGAGCCTGTGCTCCACAACAAGAGAGGCCGCGATACTGAGAGGCCCATGCACTGCGATGAAGAGTGGCCCCCGCTTGCCGCAACTAGAGAAAGCCCTCGCACAGAAACGAAGACCCAACACAGCCAAAAATAAAAAAAAATTAAAAAAAAGAAATATAAGTGTTGTAAAATCAGAAAAAAACAAAAAAAAGATGTTAAAATAAAAACAAGCAGACACACCGCATGGCCCCATGCTAGCACCTGAGCTCGTCTGCCTGAGGGCTCCCTCTCCCTGTCAGAGCCCACTTTACCTGCCTGGACCTGCTGACAGACTGACACAGCACAGCAGCTCTGGTCAGTGACACACAGGTGAGACTGTGTAAAAATGCTCCATCTTCCTTTGCCCTCGGGTGGGATGATTACGTGGTACGTTCCACTCTCCTGTGCAGAATCTCCAGGGGATACTAGGCTCCAGTCACCTGTGGGGTCACCTGAGCGACAGCAGACACCCTGCTGGCCACCCTCCCTCCCTTGTCTCAGCCCCCAGGCCCCCCCACCACCGTTCCACTGGACCCCCTCCCAAGTAACTAATGCATGGGGATGTTCTTCTCCGGGCTTTCTTCTGGGGTAACAAAAACTCACACAAGAAGTCCTTTACAGAAGGTAAGATACGCATTTGAAAAGAAGGGGATTTCCTTCCGAAGACAAAGGGATACGGTCACGATCCTGGGAACTGTAAGAGTAAAGATTGCTTTGTTAACTAAGGTCTTCTGTAGAATACAGGAGTTGGCGTCCTGATGTTTATGGAGAGAGTGATTTCATACATTGAAGGGCCGCAAGCCAAGGAATGCACGTGGCCTCTAGAAGCTGGAAGACAAGAAAAGACACCTCTGGAGACCCCAGAAGGAAGCAGCCCTGCTGACACATCGATTTTAGCCTGTAAAAGCAATTTTGAACTCCCAGTGTGAAGATCCGTACGGTAACAGAGGTGTGTTCTTTTAACTGCCAGGTCCGTGATCGTTTGTGACAGCAGCAACACCACCGCCACCAAGCTGATGTCTCTGGGGACACTGGGCGCTAGGAACGAACTCATGTGACAGCTCACTCATTTGGGGAAGAGCGCTCTCCTGCCCACCTTCCCCGGATACCTTCCTCTTCCCTACCTGCCTTCATTTTCTGCTGCTGTGTAGCCAACTACCACCAACTAGGCGGCTTCCGGCAACAGTCAGTTATTAGTTCACCGTCCTCCAGGCTGTGCTCTCTCATCCTGGCTACGGCGAACAATGCTGAAGTGAACATGGGGATGCAGTGATCTCTCCGAAATCCTGATTTTAATTCCCGTGGCTCAGTACCCAGAAGTGGAGTTGCTGGATCGTGTAGTAGTTCTGTTTTAGTTTTTGGAGGATCCTCTGTACCATTTTCCGTACAGAAGATGGTACAGAGGATCCTCTTGTAACTTGGCTGCAGCAATTCACACTCCCACCAACAGTGCACAAGGGTTCCCTTTTCTCCACACCCTTGCCAATCCACTCCCCCTCCCCCGCACAGCCTTGGCGGAGGTCTCATTTTTGGTTGTTCTACCCAGAGGAGTTAGGCTGAAATTATTTTGTTACTGTTTCTGGGTTTCTACGTTTTAAGAGCGAATCTGTTTTTCAGACTAATCATTTTGTACAGAAAAATGTCTTCCTGACCATTTAATCCATGAACTCATGGCTATGAAAGACTGTTAATTTCTTTGATAGATATTTAACTGACTCCAAAAAAGGACGGCCGATTAACAGGCCAATGTTATAGCTGATGCTGACTTGTGGAGAAATGGGACTTGGTGGCCATGGATTCATTCCTCAACTTGAACTTTTCTGACAGCACCTTTGGTCACCTGGATGATGATATAGGTGTTCCAAAGGACGTGATTTGGAAAGAACAGTCAGTGAGTTAGAAAAGAGAAATCAGATCTCAACCATCTGGAACAAGCTCTTAAGACCAACATAATTTTTTTTTTTTGAAAATGCGAGGGCACGGATATTATATCAACATTAACAGAAACTCAACAATAACAATTAAAAAGATAAAAAAAACTCTACCCTCAACCTTGCAACCCCATAATATCTTTTATACATTTTTGACTCAGTTTTCCTCAACATTATTTTACTCACAGATATTATTTTAACATAACAGTGAAATATATAAAGTCTTGAATTTACGATTTTAAAAAATCCATAAATATTAGATGTGGGAGAGTGGCATCTAAAGTTACTTTAAAAAGTTACTTCACTACGAGTTCAATGTAAATCAATAGAGTAATTATTGTCTCAAAAGCTAATGCAATTCTGACTTCATTAATGAATCTAGGAACACGAGAAAAGTAAATAAGCAATAACTCCATTCCTCATGTTTAGAATACCCCGAGGGTGCTGTTCTCAGTTCTAAGCCATTTGACACGGGTATTAACAATTTGGACAGATGCTCTAAAGGGTGAGGCTCACAGCTGGAGCACGGGAAGCCCTCCAATGGAAAAGAGAGTTGGGAAAATGGAGCAAAGACCTGGAGTAGAGACACAGTCACAATCCTCGAATAACAGAAATTGTTTCATTTAAAGCTGTTCAGAGTCGCTGGCAAGGATGGCCCAAGAAATAAGGCAGCGGCATTCCAGAGAGATCTTCTGTTTCAGAACAAGTAGGAGCTTTCGATCTGCTCAAAGCTGGAAGTGATTGTCTCAGAAGGTAATCAGTTCCTGATTCTTTAATGAAGGCCTCTGTAGGGATTTTGGTGAGAGTATCTGTGAATGGGGTAGACAGCTGGATTGGAAAACTTAAGTCCCTTCCAAATATAACATTCTGTACTCCTATGAGATACAGATTTCCAGAAACTAAAAATTAAATTTTTGTGCTATTCTCCTTCCCTCTTCTGCCCACCCTCCCACTGCAGTCTGTGCAAAATGAGTACCATGGCTTAACTTTCCTACTTATATAATTCTAGAATTTGTTGCTGTAGCTCTCTGAAAATGTGGACGCTGGAGTATGTAACCCTACTTTTATAATGTAAACAGTTCTCTCTCTTCTAACGCACAGGAACAACGTTGAACATTTAGTCAAGTGATGGAAAAGAGATGTATTAAAGGACAATGGAATTTTGTTTCAAATTTTGGCAAAATATGAGTATTTCCCAACTAAATGAAGGAGAAAGCATTTGGCTAATCCAATATTTTCTGATTTTTATTTAAGACTCATTTTTCTATTCTACTTGGCTTTGCTGTAACCTATTGAAGCCAAGAACAATTAGAACACCAAGGGGGTTTTGAAAATATTTGAACTTAATTCACAAAGTTAAAGGTAAGTGGACGTTATAGACTTAGAAGCCAAGCTGTAAGAAGTAAAATACATACCAGAAAATGATTCCCTTGAAATTTCCTACGGTAACAATGATCATAAAAATTCCAAATGTCATCAAGCCAAATATAACACTAAACACCTGACTAAAAGGCACCATAGGAAACACACCATAATTTTTATTTTTGTAATGTTGAAGTAGGGTGTGTCAACACTGAACAGTTAGAACATTCCAAAGTGAATTTACCTCAACATTATTGAAATAGACACTTCTCCAATCTAACAAATGTTTGTGTGTCTCCTTCAAGCCCTGATTGAAGGTCTTCCCACTTGATAATGGCATAGGATAGCACGGAGCCAACTGGGTGCTACTCAAGATAGCTGGGTTGGCACCCAAGAACAGGACAGGGGAGATTACAGCTTAGGAAAATGGCCAGTAGCACAAGCGGTGCCTTATGCCCCCAGGACTCCGCGATGACAATCCAAGACACTAAACCATTTACAGGGTGTGTCTCTAAGCCAGTACGTTTTGGGCAAACACACTGAAGTGACACACCAAATTCACCCACATCCTTCTGAGCAGTCATCTTTAACACTTATTTAAAAATGCTTCCCCGCCCTTAATCATTTTTGGATTCTCTCCTCTTTTATAGTATCCTTATATAGAAGGATGCAGCCAAAAATCATCCTGGGCACAGAAAGGCTAGCAGATGTGGTGAAATCATGACGCTAATTCAATTTGCAATATATATTAAAAAAAAAAGTGAAATGTTTTCTTGAAATAACACTTGACAGCAATCACAAGAGTTTCCAAAAATCATGGTTTGAAAAGTTTACACACTCACCCCAGGCACCTCTGCAAAAACCTATCAAAATTAGGAAACAGTGTTTTGTAAATACCAGTCTGAAAACTGTCACTACTGAAAAAGAAATTTTTACAAACCCACAAAACTTGACTCTGAAAACCTAATTTTCTAACATGTATTGACTCACTGAATGACTATACTAGGATTTCTTTGCTATTGTGTTTGGGAGATACAGGGAGTCCTGTAACTATACTGAAGGCGCGAAAAGGGACAGCAATATGTTATAGGCATGTATTTTTAATCTTAAAAAGATCATTTTCCATGAACACTCCAATCTGCTAAATGCACGAACCAGCAGCATGACGGATTTCAGTCGTTTTCCTGGAGCACGCCTCACTGCCGGCAGTGCAGGACCTCTGTCTCCTACGATTGCTGTGCAGCTCTCATGTCCTTCCCCGCAGCTCACCAGTCAGGCTGCCCGTCTCCCACATGACGCCCTGTCACCTCAACTTTACAAAAAAACCAGCACCTCTCCCCACTTGTCTCTGCAGAGGGCTCTAGCGGTCCCTTTCAACCGCTGAACACCTCCTGGCTGCTGTCAGAGCTTGGCCTGCCCTGGAACCGCCAGCCTGGGCTGTCCGTGGGTCCCCACCAGTCAGCTGCAGACTGTTGACACATCACTCCAACAGCTCCTAGGGGGCCTCCAGTCGCCTCTCGGGCGCTCTGCCCTGCAGCGAGAGTCGTTAGGGTGGGACATAAAAAAGGCTCACTGGATGCCTCTTCCAGTTAGCGCTCAGTCAGTTCCCCACTTAAGCAACTGAGTGCAGTAACCCCTGCAGCAGTCCTCATGTTTCAACAAGAGGTAGTAAATGCTTCTTTGAGAAATTGTATGGTGAGTCAAAAACTCTCCTGAGAAAAGCTTTATGATGTACAGAAACACCTCTGAGCCACCACCTTTAGAATAATTGATCTAAAAATAGTATGTCTTGGGGCTTCCCTGGTGGCGCAGTGGTTAAGAATCTGCCTGCCAATGCAGGGGACACGGGTTCGATCCCTGGGCCGGGAAGATCCCACATGCTGCGGATCAACTAAGCCCATGCGCCACAACTACTGAGCCTGCACTCTAGAGCCCACGAGCCACAACTATTGAGCCCGCGTGCCACAACTACTGAAGCCCACGCACCTAGAGCCCGTGCTCCACAACAAGAGAAGCCACCGCGCAATGAAAAGCCCACGCACCAGAATGAAGTATAGCCCCCGCTCGCCGCAACTAGAGAAAAGCCCGCATGCAGCAACGAAGACCCAACGCAGCCCAAAATAAATAAATTTTTAAAAAAGAGTATCTCTTACTTTCCTTTCTTTTTTCAAAACCTAACATAATCCCTGACACTCTGCTCTAATCAATATGTGCTCTCTCAACTGAAAATTTTAATTAATCAAAGAAAGAAAGAATGGATGGATGGATGGATAGATGGACGACCCACTCACTTAATCAATCAACCAACCAATCAGTGAAAACCTGGCTTGCTGTAGTTCTGGCTTTGCCACTGGCCAGAAAACTCCCTTTTTATATAATTTCCCTCATTTGTTGCAGGGACTTAACATGAAAAACGGAGATTCTGCATTTTATTTACAAGTTACCTTTTAAACTCACTTAATTTTATTGAAAACATATTTTTACCAAAAAAAAAAAATTGCCTATCTTGAGTTTAACTAAATCAGTGGGGGGTCATCAATATTGACTGTCTCCAAAGCTAGTGGTCAGCTCGACCTCCTACAGTAAACATGTTTTAAACACTTAGGTAAACAAAAAAGTTTTCTGAAGCAAATGTTCTAACAAGTGTCTGTCAATAATAAACATATTCTAGACTCCAGGTTATAGGTCAATGATCTTTGGAGCTACGAAAAAAAGTCTTTCAATGCTACAGAGAGGTCACACTTTCAACTTTATGAAGATGAAATTCAGAATAAAAATAGATTTCTCTTTAATTTTTAATAGCACTTGTGTAACTATTTATTGACCTCCGCCTGTCCGTCTAAAAAATGTAAGTTACTATCTCAAAACAAAAGTGTGCACATATTCCCTTTTATCTTCAGGGATTTCTAATAATTGCTGCTTGAAGCCCATCGCTACTGCTTTGGTGACAAGTCTCAACGAAGGATGAATTTAAATTTGTTTCTAATTTTAAAGTAAATTTTTAAAAAATAAAATAGGGACCAATGAGGGGCTTATAATTGGTCTAGGATCACTCGTAACCCTACCAATGAGTGGGGTTCTGACCAATAAGTTTCTTTACAGGGGGTCTCTTGTGTGATCAAGTTTTGAATCTCCCACAGGGCCCAGCAGTGTCCTCTACATGTATTAGAGGCTCAAAAGTTCTTGACGAATTAATACAGAAGTAACTCTTGTTCCTACCCTTGTTTTCAGATAGGTCCATCACATCGTCAGTTGCTGGACCAGCCCCACATTCACCGGCGTTTGGCAAATACTCTATTTATATAGAGAGAAGACTGCAGTGGGAGGGATGCAAGTTACAATTCACATTCTCTGACTTCAGGGGTTTTTGAGACCAAAGACAAGTGCACTCTTTAAGAAAATGAACAACATCAGAAGGTGATGGGTGAGAAATACGAAGAAGCTACGCAGACCATGAGTGTTGAGGGACTAAAGCAGGAGGAACCATCGGGACTTCCCTGGCAGTCCAGTGGTGAGACTCTGTGCTTCCACTGCAGGGGCGCAGGTTTGATCCCTGGTCAGGGAACTCAGGGATGTCTCCGGGTGGTTAGCTGATGACCACCTGCGAGTGGACAGAGCCTGGCTTCACGACAGTGTGCAGCAGATCTGCCGGTCTGAGCGGCTACATTACAGGTCAGAACTCAGGACTGGGGTAAGGCAAGTCCTAAGCCCCTCGAGAATTAAGATACTACTAGGACACAGAGACGGACACAAAACGATGGCTTGGTGGCTAGCGGCAAGCACAGCCCAGTTGCGGATCACAAGTGTAAACTCCAGGCAGACTGGTTTCAAGCCCCACTCTCTCACCACATCCCTCTCCACCTTTCCACCATCGCCTGCCCTACTCCACAGGTGTATTTACTTCGCGGGGAAGCAGGAAGCTTGGTTCCAGAAACCAATATAGCACAGGATGTGCCTTGATAACTTGAGAGTCCTTCTCACCCATAGGCTAACACAACATAATGCAGCTTCGAAATATTAAACTCAGTTTCCTTCATGTGCTCCCCCAGTCCTCGCCCCGGCCCCCCCACAGGACAGCACTCTGTGCCTGGTGCCTTCTGAAATCCTCACTTATAAGGCTTCATGACCTCACCCCAGCTCCATCAATGTGTTCAAGAATCAGAAGTCTCCATGTCCTGTTCAACCCAAGTATTCGAGCACCTCCTAGATTTATCTAAGCTCTTGGCTTGTGTACTCAACTACCAACTAGATTTATACAAAGCAATGCCCCGCCATGACCCCAAACGAGTATATCCCTAACTAGAATTATTTTTTCCCGTGTGACGGTCATCCTTTCTCCTTTTTCCAAGCCACGCAACAATCAATCTTGGACATCTCCCTTGCCTTTCCTCAAACCTCCCTTTGACTCTCCTTAACACGCAGCATCATCCCTTTGTTCTAATCCTACTGCTGTGTGTTAGCTCCGGGTCTCAAAATCTCCCTCCTGGAGGGTGGCGCCAGTGTCCTAAATGTCGTATCTCCCCTCACACACTAAGTTTATCCACACCGCCAACGGACGGGTTTTCCTAAACGCGACCCCGACCATGGAACTACCCAACTGAGACTCTGGAATAGCTCCCCAGGGTCAACCTAAAAAGATACAAAGCAGGGCACGCACAGCCCTCTGCTGTCGGTCCCGACCAGTTCCACAGCCCCGTCTCTTGCCATGTACCCTTGCTCGCTGATGCGTGTGACAAACTGCTGACTTCCATCTGCCCCAAGTCACAACTGTGTCACGGGTCCATGCCGTTGTTCCTAGTGCTACTGTACCAAACTACCTTTTTCCTCGCTGCCTCGACTATCGTTTCCCAGTTCCAATATCACCTGTTAAGAAGCAGTCCAACTGTCTCCACTGAGAAACTGTTCGTAAGCATCTTCTCAAGCACCACACAGAAGCCACCTCTCCATTCTCTGAAACCCCAGGAGGTCAGAGGGCACACCTAGCACATCTGTAAGTACTGAGAGCCTCATGTGGTACCAGGCCCTCACTAGCCATCTGAGAGAAATTTGAAGGCATAACGTGAACAACATTTTGAATAATTGCAAGTCAAACGATAGGGCTTACATTTGCTCCTCCGTAATCAAATCCTCCAGTAAGACAGAAGCGAAATATAAGGCCGAGTAAACACAACTACCCAATATAGGCAAAAAGCTATTCCCAAGACATTTGCAATATTATCTGACATAATTCATATCTCAGGGCAGACCATTAACTGTATACTGTGACTCCTGGGAGCTCTGGATAAAGAACTATTTCTAATTTTACTAAGAATAACTGTTCCATAGCCATGTGATATATATTTAAGTAAATACTTTAGTTATTGTAAACAAGAACAACTTTTACAATTAAAAACTGTATTACCTTTAAATAACTTTACAGAAACCTTTTGAATTAAAGCTTCGTTCTGCTCAGTTAAATGTAAAACCCTAGACATTCATGCAAGGAAATGATCTACCATAATATCCATTCAAATTCCCTTCCCCAGATTGTTTTTCAAAAAATAATGAAACTGTGTCCAAGAGGAGTTAAGAGAATTTCCTGTGGTTACAGTCGTGTTAACAACAGAATTGAGATTTAAATCTTTTTTTTTTTGCCTACTTCTCTATGTCACAAACAAAAACAACTATTATTAAAACAGCAAGAAAAATGCAACGTTCTCTGCTTCAAACACAAACGTTCATTCATTCGAAAAAATAGTTAACAAGTGTGCCCCACATATTTGGCAATACTCAGGGACAAAGGAGGTGAGATGCAGGGGAAGTGCATTGGACTTGGCATTATAGAACATGATTCTAGCACTGATGAAGCCACCTCCTAGTTACTAACGTGTTAGGAAAACCTAAGCGTTAACCGACATCTTACTCTTCGACAGTCTATTACTGGAATCTCAAACATCTTCAAGTATCAGCCAGGATCTTTGGTGAGAGCTGCTGAGTGGCTCAAAATTGGCAAAGTCGGATGCAACTGACAAATATTTTACACTGATTACTGTTCTAAATGTCTAAAGGAAGGAATTCTCATTTCTTTATATCTTCAAGACCAACTCATGGTATCTGTTTATACAAGAATAGGAGACCGAGTTCCTGAATCTAATAGTTTAGGGAAGGATCTCTGCTGCCTAGGGGTAAGTTACAGATTCTTAATTGGTGCACTGCTGGAAGCCAGAAAACAGGAAATTGCCTTTCTGTAAGAGTGCGCTATATAAATCAGCCCAAATCCATGGATTCTGACAACTGTGCTAAGATCTGAATGTGGACCTATTTCTCATCAGCTTTTCTTCCCTCAAATCCAGGGGTCTGGGTTTATGTTTTAAAGTCCCTGAGTTCCTATAGTTAGCAAGGACCATATGATCATTTTGGAAAACAGTCCAGCCCAGTGTTCATGGGTAGAACACTGCCCCAAAGCATACAAGGTCTTCACAATTAGGTAGAAAACAATAAGTGATAGTGTCCTCTTAGAATAACAAAAGAAGCCCTAAAGCGCCTTTACAGTACGATTCAGCTCACACAGAATGCACCGATGTGGCTTGTAAAAGCAGCATGAAAACACTCCAGGAGACTTCCTTTCTCTCCTAGCTTGGACGTAGCTAATCTCTTCTCCGGAGGACAGCTCTTCGTATTCCGTGATGAAGCTCAACTGTCCACCAAGGGGAGAATATGCCAAGCTTAAACACCAACTTCAGTTGTACTTCTTTTTTTTAAGTGAAAGAAAATTGTCCTAAGACACATATCAACTGTGTAATATTTATACATTCCAAGATAAGTAAATAAAATAAATACAGCTAGTGTCAATAGGAGAGCTATTTCTACAACCTAAGCTGATAGCAATTAGGCTCAGGCCTCCATCTTAACTGTCAGTGACTCCAAGTAAGCTATGGAACTTTACCACACTTTCTCCAACTTGAATCCGGGGGCAAAGGGTGAATGTCAGAGAAGAGAAAATAAACAATGAGATAGAGAAGGTTGAAATAAGTCTGGAACAATTTGAATATAGAAAGCATAGTAAGTAATCAATTAAGAAAATCAATTTTTGAAAGGCTTCAGGAAACATGGCAAGAACTGTAAATGTAGAATTATCTCAAGACAATACTATTTATATTGAACAAGGTTTCTGAAACTTGGAACTATTAACAGTTGGGGTAATTTGTTGCTGGGAGGAACCATTTAGCAGCAGCACCGTGGCCTCAACCTACTAGATGCTACAAGCATGCCCCCTTGGCACGGGGGGAAAAAACCCACCTCCGGTTTAGAACCACTAATAGATAAGTATTCCAGTGGTCGTTAAAATGTCTCTCAAGTCAAACAAAACATTAAGAAGTGGGTTACCCACTACACGTGTGTATATTTTCACTGAGCAGTCGGCAAAAGTGAGCCTTGGTAGTACTTTAATGACTAGAAACCAGACCAAAGACCTCCCGTGAGCCCCTCAGCCTCAAGTCTGGGGTGGAAAGGGAAGGATGATGTGGGAAACTGAAGGAAGCATGCCCAGGACATGGTGTGAAGGGAAGCGGGGGGAGAGGGGAGAACTGAAATGAATCCTGTTGGGGCTGCTGAAACACTTGGTACAGGGGAGAAGAGTGGGGTGTGTGCTCGTCATGTGCCAACACTCGTTTCCTAAGTTACCAGGCTGGCAGCCATCACCAAGCTCATGGCTGACATGACAACGGACAGAGCCCTAGGTCAGCCTGGGTAGGTGAGTGTGTGATCGCGGAGAATGCTGGATTCCCCTTGGCAGTGACAGTCCTGTTGCTTAAGTGGTCTGAGGCCAAAAGGCAGGAGAAATCAGAACACGGCAAGGTGAGAACTGGCGCGTGATTCCCTCTCGTCTTGGGACTTTCTTGAGATGCTGGGACCGTGGATCACAAGCTCATGAGACAGTTGCAAAGGTGGCACCGTACTGCTCCAAGAGAACCCAGGTGGAACTTGTGTCATTTAAGCACCCACATTGAAACAAGAGAGGCTGACAGAATTTAAAGAGATTCATTGCATTAAGCTTGCAGGGCATACCATTACAATATGTAGAGATGAGTACAGACTAAAAAGTTACAGAAAAGAAATCTAAGACAGGCACTGCCTGAAAAAAGAGTTAATGCGTGAAAGAATGTATGAATACATTGTTGGATTTAGTGGAAAATAAGCATTACATAAATAATGACAAAAAGAAATTATAATCCTCCAAATAAAATAGGAATCTGATAGCTAGTGGGAAGCAGCCGCATAGCACAGGGAGATCAGCTCGGTGCTTTGCGTCTACCTAGAGGGTGGGAGAGGGAGGGTGGGAGAGAGACATAAGAGGGAGGGGATATGGGGATATAAGTATAGGTATAGCTGATTCACTCTGTTATACAACAGAAACTAACACAACAGTGTAAAGCAACTATACTCCAATAAAGATGTTAAAAAAAAATAGGAATCTAAGTCCATATTGAGATCATTAAATATGGAAAGGAGAAACCTCTTCCATACAGTACAATGTTAACCAAAGAAAGTAGAAGAAATGATGGAATTAGGACATCATTCTTTGGCAACCATCATTCAAGAAATATCAATGGATTATAAAACTAGTGGTTGCAAATTTGATGAAGAACAGAATGTATTCATACCCTCAAAGCACCTCTGCACAGAATACTTATTGCTTACAACAGAAACACCTGTAAATGTCCTCTGTAATCAAGTGATCACATTTAAAAATCACAATCACAAGTCATGGGACGAACCTAGCAGCACAGGGGACTCAAGGAGAGTGCAGAATCCCACTGACGATGGTCCTGCTAAAGATACACAACCCAAATCTAATCAAAAGCAAAGACAAGACAAACTCCAAGCGAGACCCAGCGGACAAAATACGTGACGTGTAACCTTCAAAAACATCAAAGTCACAAAAGGTAAAAAAAAAGGCTGAGGGAACCTATATCCGGTTGAAAGAGACCACAGAAACAGAAAAACTAAATGCAATGCACGATTCTGTACTGAATCTTTTTGCTATAAAGATCAGTATTAGGACAACTGGAAAAACTTGAGTAGGGTCTGTGGTTGTCGCGTGCCAACATTAATTTCCTGATTTTGATGGTTGTATTGTGGTTTTGTAGGAGAATGTCCTAGTTTGTAGGAAACACACACATAAGTATCATGTCAACAGTTGGCTTCAAATGGTTTGGAAAAATAAAAATTCCTGGAATTGTTTTTGCAACTGTGCTTAAGTTTAGGATTATTTCAGGGACTTCCCTAGTGGCTCAGTGGTTAAGAATCTGCCTGCCAATGCAGGGGACACAGTTCAAGTTCAAGCCCTGGTCCAGGATGATCCCACATGCCACGGAGCAACTAAGTCCTTGCGGCACAACTACTGAGCCTGCGCTCTAGAACCCTCGAGCCACAACTGAAGCCCATGTGCCTAGAACCCGTGCTCCGCAAAAAAGAGAAGCCACCACAATGAGAAGCCTGCACACCACAAAGAAGAGTAGCCCCGGCTCGCCACAACTAGAGAAAGCTCGCACACAGCAACAAAGAACAAAGACCCAATGCAGCCAAAAATAAATAAATAGATATTTTTTTAAAAAGATTATTTCAGTCAGCTCTACCCACCACCAGTCCCTCCCATCAGGAAACTTACACAAGCCTCTTAGATAGCCTCATCACCAAAGGGCAGAGAGCAAAAGCAAAAAGAACTACAATCGTGCAGCCTGTGGAATAAAAACCACATTCACAGAAAGATAGACAAGATGAAAAGGCAGAGGGCTATGTACCAGATGAAGGAACAAGATAAACCCCCAGAAAAACAATTAAATGAAGTGGAGATAGGCAACCTTCCAGAAAAAGAATTCAGAATAATGATAGTGAAGATGATCCAGGACCTTGGAAAAACAATGGAGGCAAAGATCGAGAAGATGCAAGAAATGTTTAACAAAGACCTAGAAGAATTAAAGCACAAACAGAGAGGAACAATACAATAACTGAAATGAAAACTACACTAGAAGGAATCAACAGCAGAATAACTGAAGCAGAAGAATGGATAAGTGACCTGGAAGACAGAATGATAGAATTCACTGCTGCAGAACAGAATAAAGAAAAAAACAATGAAAAGAAATGAAGACAGCCTAAGAGACCTCTGGGACAACATTAAATGCAATCAACATTCGCATTACAGGGTCCCAGAAGGAGAAGACAGACAGAAAGGACGAGAGAAAATATTTGAAGACATTATAGTCAAAAACTTCCCTAACATGGGAAAGGAAATAGCCACCCAAGTCCAGGAAGCGCAGCGAGTCCCATACAGGATAAACCCAAGGAGAAACACAGAGTAATCAAATTGGCAAAAATTAAAGACAAAGAAAAATTATTTAAAGCAGCAAGGGAAAAGCGAAAAATAACATACAAGGGAACTCCCCTAAGGTTAACAGCTGATTTCTCAGCAGAAACTCTACAAGCCAGACGGGAGTGGCATGATTTATTTAAAGTGATGAAAGGGAAGAACTTACAACCAAGATTACTCTACCTGGCAAGGACCTCATTCAGATTCGATGGAGAAATCAAAAGCTCTGCACACAAGAAAAAGCTAAGAGAATTCAGCACCACCAAACCAGCTCTACAACAAATGCTAAAGGAACTTCTCTAAGTGGGAAACACAAGAGAAGAAAAGGATGTACAAAAACAAACCCAAAACAATTAAGAAAATGGACACAGGAACATACATATCGATAATTACCTTAAACATGAATGGATTAAATGCTCCAACCAAAAGACACAGGCTTGCTGAATGGATACAAAAACAAGACCCATCTATATGATGTCTACAAGAGACCCACTTCAGACCTAGGGACACATACAGACCGAAAGTGAGGGGATGGAAAAAGATATTCCATGCAAATGGAAATCAAAAGAAACCTGGAGTAACAATACACATATCAGATAAAATAGACTTTAAAATAAAGAATGTTACAAGAGACAAGGAAGGACACTACATAACGATCAAGGGATCAATCCAAGATGAAGATATAACAATTATAAATATATATGCACCCAACATAGGAGCACCTCAATACATAAGGCAACTGCTAACAGCTATAAAAGAGGAAATTGACAGTAACACAGTAATAGTGGGAGACTTTAACACCTCACTTACACCCATGGACAGATCATCCAAAATGAAAATAAATAAGGGAACAGAAGCTTTAAATGACACAATAGACCAGATAGATTTAATTGATATTTATAGGACATTCCATCCAAAAACAGCAGATTACACTTTCTTCTCAAGTGTGCATGGAACATTTTCCAGGACAGATCACGTCTTAGGTCACAAATCAAGTCTCAGTGAATTTAAGAATATTGAAATCATATCAAGCATCTTTTCTGACCACAACGCTATGAGATTAGAAATGAATTACAGGGGAAAAAAACGTAAAAACACAAAAACACATGAAGCCTAAACAATACGTTACTAAACAACCAAGACATCACTGAAGAAATCAAAGAGGAAATCAAAAAATACCTAGGGACAAATGACAGTGAAAATACGATGATCCAAAATCTATGGGATGCAGCAAAAGCAGTTCTAAGAGGGAAGTTTACAGCTATACAAGCCTACCTCAAGAAACAAGAAAAATCTCAAGTAAACAATCTAACCTTACACCTAAAGGAACTAGAGCAAGAAGAACAAACAAAACCCAAAGTTAGCAGAAAGAAAGAAATCATAAAGATCAGAGCAGAAATAAATGAAATAAAAACAAAGAAAACAATAGAAAAGATCAATAAAACTAAAAGCTGGTTCTTTGAGAAGATAAACAAAATTGATAAACCACTAGCCAGACTCATCAAGAAAAGGAGGGAGAGGACTCAAATCAATAAAATTAGAAATAAAAAAGGAGAAGTTACAACAAACACTGCAGAAATACAAAGCATCCTGAGAGACTACTACAAGCAACTCTATGCCAATAAAATGGACAACCTGGAAGAAATGGACAAATTCTTTGAAAGGTAAAAACTTTCAAGACTGAACCAGGAAGAAACAAAATATGAACAGACCAATCAGAAGTTATGAAATTGAATCTGTGATTAAAAATCGTCCAACAAACAAAAGTCCAGGACCAGAAGGCTTCACAGGTGAATTCTATCAAACATTTAGAGAAGAGCTAACACCCATCCCTCTCAAACTCTTCCAAAAACCTGCAGAGGAAGGAACACTCCCAAACTCATTCTATGAGGCCACCATCACCCTGATACCAAAACCAGACAAAGATACTACAAAAAAAGAAAATTACAGACCAATATCACTGATGAATATAGACGCAAAAATCCTCAACAAAATACTAGCAAACAGAATCCAACAACACATTAAAAAGATCATACACCATGATCAAGTGGGATTTATCCCAGGGATGCAAGGATTCTTCCATATACGCAAATCAATCAATGTGATACGCCATATTAACAAACTGAAGAAACAAAACCATATGATCATCTCAATAGATGAAGGAAAAGCTTTTGACAAAATTCAACACCCATTTATGATAAAAACTCTCCAGAAAGTGGTCATAGAGGGAACCTGCCTCAACATAATAAAGGGCATATATGACAAACCCACAGCAAACGTAATTCTCAATGGTGAAAATCTGAAAGCATTTCCTCTAAGATCAGGAATGAGACAAGGATGTCCACTCTCACCACTATTATTCAACATAGTTTTGGAAGTCCTAGCCATGGCAATCAGAGAAGAAAAAGAAATAAAAGGAATACAAATTGGAAAAGAAGAAGTAAAACTGTCACTGTTGGCAGATGACATGATACTATACATAGAGAATCCTAAAAATGCCACCAGAAAACTACTAGAGCTAATCAATGAATTTGGTAAAGTTGCAGGACACAAAATTAATGCACAGAAATCTCTTGCATTCCTATACACTAATGATGAAAAATCTGAAAGAGAAATTATGGATATTATGGAAACACATTTACCATTGCAACAAAAAGAAGAAAATACCTAGGAATAAACCTACCTAGGGAGACAAAAGACCTGTATGCAGAAAACTATAAGACACTGACGAAAGAAGTTAAAGATGATAACCAACAGATGGAGAGATACACCATGTTCTTGGATTGGAAGAATCAATATTATGAAAATGACTCTACTACCCAAAGCAATCTACAGATTCAATGCAATCCCTATCAAACTACCACTGGCATTTTTCACAGAACTAGAACCAACAATTTCACAATTTCTATGGAAACACAAAAGACCCTGAAGAGCCAAAGCAATCTTGAGAACAAAAAACGGAGCTGGAGGAATCAGGCTCCCTGACTTCAGACTATACTACAAAGCTACAGTAATCAAGACAGTATGGTACTGGCACAAAAACAGAAAGATAGATCAATGGACCATGATAGAAAGCCCAGAGATAAACCCCCGCACATATGGTCACCTTATCTTTGATAAAGGAGGCAGGAATGTACAGTGGAGAAAGGACAGCCTCTTCAATAAGTGGTGCTGGGAAAACTGGACAGATACATGTAAAAGTATGAGATTAGAACACTCCCTAATGCCATACACAAAAATAAGCTCAAAATGGATTAAAGACCTAAATGTAAGGCCAGAAACTATCAAACTCTTAGAGGAAAACATAGGCAGAACACTCTCTGACATAAATATAGCAAGATCCTTTTTGATCCACCTCCTACAGAAATGGAAATAAAAACAAAAATAAACAAATGGGACCTAATGAAACTTCAAAGCTTTTGCACAGCAAAGGTAACCATAAACAAGACCAAAAGACAACCCTCAGGATGGGAGAAAACATTTGCAAATGAAGCAACTGACAAAGGATTACTCTCCAAAATTTACAAGCAGCTCATGCAGCTCAATAACGAAAAAACAAACAACCCAATCCAAAAATGGGCAGAAGACCTAAGTAGACATTTCTCCAAAGAAGATATACAGATTGCGAACAAACACATGAAAGAATGCTCAACATCATTAATCATTAGAGAAATGCAAATCAAAACTACAATGAGATATCATGTCACACCAGTCAGAATGGCCATCATCAAAAACTCTAGAAACAATTAATGCTGGAGAGGGTGTGGAGAAAAGGGAACACTCTTGCACTGCTGGTGGGAATGTAAATTGGTTCAGCCACTGTGGAGAACAGTATGGAGGTTCCTTAAAAAAGTACAAATAGAACTACCATATGACCCAGCAATCCCACTACTGGGCATATACCCTGAGAAAACCATAATTCAAAAAGAGTCATGTACCAAAATGTTCATTGCAGCTCTATTTACAATAGCCAGAAGATGGAAACAACCTAAGTGTCCATCATCGGATGAATGGATAAAGAAGATGTGGCACATATATACAATGGAATATTACTCAGCCATAAAAAGAAACAAAATTGAGTTATTTGTAGTGAGGTGGATGGACCTAGAGTCTGTCATACAGAGTGAAGTAAGTTAGAAAGAGAAAGACAAATACCGTATGCTAACATATATATATGGAATCTAAGGGAAAAGAATGTCAAGAAGAACCTAGGGGCAAGAGACGGGAACAAAGACACAGACCTACTGGAGAATGGACTTGAGGATATGGGGAGGGGGAAGGGTAAGCTGGGACAAAGTGAGAGAGTGGCATGGACATATATACACTACCAAACGTAAAACAGATAGCTAGTGGGAAGCAGCTGCATAGCACAGGGAGATCAGCTCGGTGCTTTGTGACCACCTAGAGGGGTGGGATAGGGAGGGTGGGAGGGAGGGAGATGCAATAGGGCGCAGATATGGGAACATATGTATAACTGATTCACTTTGTTATAAAGCAGAAACTAACACACCATTGTAAAGCAGTTATACTCCAATAAAGATGTTAAAAAAAAAAAAGATACGCACTGAATGATGACATTATATAAACGTTAAAAGGCACACAGAAATACTTCATTTTGTTATATCTATGTTTGTTTGTGTATGCGTATGGATACGTGTTTATTACAGGCCAATTTCAGTACAAGTGTTACCTTTGGGAAACGGGAGAGAAGGGGAATAAAAGAAGAGCTTTCGATTTAAAATGTAATATATATTTTTTTTTAAATGTAATATTTTTTTGTGTGTGTGTGTGTTTTTTAAATGTCGAACCAAATGTGCTAATTGCCAACAGTTGAATTAAGGTATGAAATATGAGGTTGTCCCTTGTAAGACAGTCTATATTTTTCTTTTTCCAGAATGGAAAAATACTGTACAAGGAAATAAACTGTTTTCCAAAGGAGAGTTCATTGTGACAAAATAAAGCAAAAAAAAAAAAAAAAAAAAAACCAAGGGTGGGGTCATGCCATGAAAGGAGAGATGTATGGACATGGATGCCTATCTCTCTGATGCAGCATTCAGAACATTTCTGACCACCCACACACAACAAAATGAAAAAGAAAATGCATTATTATTATTCATGATTTTGCATTATCTGCGCCCACACCTTATCAATCTAACCCAAGAGGAAAAGCATGCAAAGAAGGTCCATCACCAACATTACCACCCCCACCACAGACACAGCCAAAGTACTGCAAGGCGGCATCTCTAACAACGTCTACACAATGGCACCTGCGTGTGGTTCGGCAGGTGTTACGCACAACAAAAACATGGAAGATCGGCAGTACAATGAGAAAAATACAGTAACTTCCCAGCAGATGGCAAGAAAACACCTTGAGGAAATGGAGCCATGTTTTGAACTCCTAGGAAGGTGGCAGTGGAAGAAATGGTGACACTATCTGAGGCCACTCCTGTTATTCTGTAGCACAGTATTCTATTTGTTTTTGTGATTTAATACCATCTGCCTTTCCTAAACCTTGTTTATTTGCCCAGCTACCTGTTACTCTCTTCCACGGTCTTACCCGTTAAACAGATATTCCATGAAGCCAGGGACCCATTCCGTTTGTTCACGTTCGCATCTCAGCCATCTAGCACACATGCTGGCACCCACTAACTTCTCAATCAATACTGATGGCATAGACCCAAAAACAACAGATGAAACATCTCCTATCCGGTCCTTCTAATGCATGTAAACATCTTGCAGATCACTGGTATTTTGAAATGTACATTAAAACTACATTGGCGCTGGGCTTCCCTGGTGGCGCAGTGGTTGAGAGTCCGCCTGCCGGTGCAGGGGACACGGGTTCGTGCCCCGGTCCGGGAAGAACCCACATGCTGCGGAGCGGCTGGGCCCGTGAGCCATGGCCACTGAGCCTGCACGTCCGGAGCCTGTGCTCCCCAACGGGAGAGGCCACAGCAGTGAGAGGCCCGCGTACCACACACACAAAAATAATAATAAATTTAAAAAAATTAAAAATTATATTGGTGCCATACCAATACTTAAATGACACTGAAAAATAATATGGATGTTAATGAATGAATTATTGCCTCTGAGCAAATGGGACAGATCAGTGTAAAACCTGATCTTTAAGCAACGTATTTCACCATATTGCATATGGAGTTGATTCTAACTCCATATGCATTCATTTTTAATAGCAAGCTTATATTTTACTGACAAAGAGAGTACAGCCATTGTAAAACATAACAAAGTATATTGCTGGTGTATCAAATAACAAATGACAATGAAATCAACGGTACTCTTTCATACAAAAATTGTATGAGCTTGCAATACTAAATTGTTCAAGACAGAATCTAGCCAACTGATTATATAATCACTGTTCAAAGGTGACCATGACCTATGTAAGATATCAACTATTTACATATTTAAAGCTAAAGTCACTATTTGAAAACCCACAATGTGGCTGAAAAATAAAAATTACTTTTTGAGTTGTATTATTAATTGATTAAAGACTTACATTATGGGATTACTATCACCACTTCAGTAGATATTTATAGATGAAATAAACTAAGGCATTTTTATTTATAGCTCTCTTACAGCAGGTAGTAAAATAATATATTAATAGAAAACTGTTGTGGTTTTGGAGTAGAAATTATTTCTGTGCAATGTTCTACAGCCATAAAGTTAGATCAAATATATTTAAGAACTTAGGCTGAGATGATAAGACAGGGAGGAACCAAGATGGCGGAGTAGAAGGACGTGCTCTCACTCCCTCTTGCGAAAACACCAGAATCACAACTAGCTGCTGGACAATCATTGACAGGAAGACACTGAAATTCACCAAAAAAGATACTGCACATCCAAAGACAAAGGAGAAGCCACAATGAGACAGTAGAAGGGGCACGATCACAGTAAAATCAAATCCCATAACTGCTGGGTGGGTGACTCAAAGACTGGAGAACATTTATACCACAGAAGTCCACCCACTGGTGTGAAGGTTCTGAACCCCACGTCAGGCTTCCCAACCTGGGGGTCCAGCAACAGGAGAAGGAATTCCTACAGAATCAGACTTTGAAGCCTAGTGGGAATTGATTGCAGGACTCCGACAGGACTGGGGGAAACACAGACTCCACTCTTGGAGGGCACACACAAAGTAGTGTGAGCATCAGGACCAAGGGGGAAGAGCAGTGGTCCCATAGGAGTCTGAACCAGACCTACCTGCTAGTGTTGGAGGGTCTCCTGCAGAGGCGGGGGGTGGCTTTGTTTCACTGTGGGGACAAGGATACTGGCAGCAGAAGTTCTGGGAAGTACTCCTTGGCGTGAGCCCTCCCAGTGTCCGCCATTAGCCCCAGCAAAGAGCCCAGGTAGGCTCCAGTGTTGGGTTGCCTCAGGCCAAACAACCAACAGGGAGGGAACCCAGCCCCACCCATCAACAGTCAAGTGGATTAAAGTTTTACTGAGCTCTGCCCACCACCAGTCCCTCCCATCAAGCTTCTTAGATAGCCTCATCCACCAGAGGGCAGAGAGGAGAAGCAAGAAGAACTACAATCCTGCAGCCTGTGGAACAAAAACCATATTCACAGAAAGAGAGACAAGATGAAAAGGCAGAGGGCTATGTACCAGATGAAGGAACAAGATAAAACCCCAGAAAAACAACTAAATGAAGTGGAGATAGGCAACCTTCCAGAAAAAAATTCAGAATAATGACAGTGAAGATGATCCAGGACCTCGGAAAAACAATGGAGGCAAAGATCAAGAAGATGCAAGAAATGTTTAACAAAGACCTAGAAGAATTAAAGAACAAACAAACACAGATGAACAATACAATAACTGAAATGAAAACTACACTAGAAGGAATCAATAGCAGAATAACTGAGGCAGAAGAACAGATAAGTGACCTGGAAGACAGAATGGTGGAATTGACTGCTGTGGAACAGAATAAAGAAAAAACAATGAAAAGAAACGAAGACAGCCTAGGAGATCTCTGGGAAAACATTAAACGCAACAACATTCACATTATAGGGGTTCCAGAAGAAGAAGAGAGAGCGAAAGGACCCGAGAAAATATTTGAAGAGATTATAGTCAAAAAATTCCCTAACATGGGAAAGGAAATAGCCACCCGAGTCCAGGAAGCGCAGTGAGTCCCATACAGGATAAACCCAAGGAGAAACACACCAAGACACACAGTAATCAAACTGGCAAAAATTAAAGACAAAAAAAAATTATTTAAAGCAGCAAGGGAAAAATGAAAACATACAAGGGAACTCCCATAAGATTAACAGCTGATTTCTCAGCAGAAACTCTACAAGCCAGAAGGGAGTGGCATGATATACTTAAAGTGAAGAAAGGGAAGAACCTACAACCAAGATTACTCTATCCAGCAAGGATCTCATTCAGATTTGATGGAGAAATCAAAAGTTTTACAGACAAGCAAAAGCTAAGAGAATTCAGCACCACCAAACCAGCTCTACAACAAATGCTAAAGGAACTTCTCTAAGTGGGCAACACAAGAGAAGAAAAGGATGTACAAAAACAAACCCAAAACAATTAAGAAAATGGTCATAGGAACATACATATCGATAATTACCTTAAACATGAATGGATTAAATGCTCCAACCAAAAGACACAGGCTTGCTGAATGGATACAAAAACAAGACCCAACTATATGCTGTCTACAAGAGACCCACTTCAAACCTAGGGACACATACAGACCGAAAGTGAGGGGATGGAAAAAGATATTCCATGCAAATGGAAATCAAAAGAAAGCTGGAGTAGCTATACTCATAACAGATAAAATAGACTTTTAAGTAAAGAATGTTACAAGAGACAAGGAAGGACACTACATAATGATCAAGGGATCAATCCAAGAAGATATAACAATTATAAATATATATGCACCCAACATGGGAGCACCTCAATACATAAGGCAACTGCTAACAGCTATAAAAGAGGAAATCAACAGTAACACAATAATAGTGGGGGACTTTAACACCTCACTTACACCCATGGACAGATCATCCAAAATGAAAATAAATAAGGAAACAAAGCTTTAAATGACACAATAGACCAGATAGATTTAATTGATATTTATAGGACATTCCATCCAAAAACAGCAGATTACACTTTCTTCTCAAGTGTGCACAGAACATTCTCCAGGATAGATCACATCTTGGGTCACAAATCAAGCCTCAGTGAATTTAAGAAAATTTAATCATATCAAGCATCTTTTCTGACCACAACGCTATGAGATTAGAAATGAATTACAGGGGAAAAAAACATAAAAAAACATAAAAACAAATGAAGGCTAAACAATACGTTACTAAACAACCAAGACATCACTGAAGAAATCAAAGAGGAAATCAAAAAATACCTAGACAAATGACAGTGAAAACACGATGATCCAAAACCTATGGGATGCAGCAAAAGCAGTTCTAAGAGAGAAGTTTACAGCTATACAAGCCTACCTCAAGAAACAAGAAAAATCTCAAGTAAACAATCTAACCTTACACCTAAAGGAACTAGAGAAAGAAGAACAAACAAAACCCAAAGTTAGCAGAAGGAAAGAAATCATAAAGATCAGAGCAGAAATAAATGAAATAAAAACAAAGAAAACAATAGAAAAGATCAATAAAACTAAAAGCTGGTTCTTTGAGAAGATAAACAAAATTGATAAACCACTGGCCAGACGCATCAAGAAAAGGAGGGATAGGACTCATCAACAAAAGTAGAAATGAAAAAGGAAAAATAAAGAAATAAAGAATAAAGAAATTTACAATTTATAAGAAATTTACAATTTCTTTACAATAAAGAAATTTACAAATAAAGAAAATTACAAACCAATATCACTGATGAATATAGATGCAAAAAATCCTCAACCAAATACTAGCAAACAGAATCCAACAGCACATTAAAAGGATCATACACCATGATCAAGTGGGGTTTATTCCAGGCATGCAAGGATTCTTCAATATACGCAAATCAATCAACGTGACACACCATCTTAACAAATTGAAGGAAAAAAAACATGATCATCTCAATAGATGCAGAGAGAGTTTTCGACAAAATTCAACACGCACTTATGATAAAAACCCTGCAGAAAGTAGGCATACAGGGAACTTACCTCAACATAATAAAGGCCATATATGACATACCCACAGCCAACATTGTCCTCAAGGGTGAAAAACTGAAAGCATTCCACTAAGATCAGGAACAAGTCAAGGTTGCCCACTCTCACCACTCTTATTCAACATAGTTTTGGAAGTTTTAGCCACAGCAATCAGAGAAGAGAAGGAAATAAAAGGAATCGAAATAAGAAAAGAAGAAGTAAAGCTGTCAGTGTTTGCAGATGACATGATATTATACATAGAGAATCCTACAGATGCTACCAAAAAACTACTAGAGCTAATCAATGAATTTGGTAAAGTAGCAGGATACAAAATTAATGCACAGAATTCTCTAGCATTCTACACACTAATGATGAAAAATCTGAAAGTGAAATTAAGAAAACACTCCCATTTGCCATTGCAACAAAAAGAATAAAATATCTAGGAATAAACCTACCTAAGGAGACAAAAGACCTGTAGGCAGAAAATTATAAGACACTGATGAAAGAATTTAAAGATGATACAAATAGGTGGAGAGATATACCATGTTCTTGGATGGGAAGAATCAACATTGTGAAAATGCCTCTAGTACCCAAAGCAATCTACACATTCAATGCAATCCTTATCAAACTACCACTGGCATTTTTCACAGAACTAGAACAAAAAATTTCACCATTTGTATGGAAACACAAAAGACCCTGAATAGCCAAAGCAATCTTGAGAACAAAAAACGGAACCTGAGGAATGAAGCTCCCTGACTTAATACTATACTACAAAGCTACAGTAATGAAGACAGTATGGTACTGGCACAAAAACAGGAATATAGATCAACGGAACAGGATAGAAAGCCCAGAGATAAACCCCCGCACATATGGTCACCTTATCTTTGATAAAGGAGGCAGGAATGTACAGTGGAGAAAGGACAGCCTCTTCAATACGTCGTGCTAGGAAAACTGGACAGCTACATGTAAAAGTATGAGATTAGAACACTCCCTAACACCATACAAAAATAAGCTCAAAATGGATTAAAGACCTAAATGTAAGGCCAGAAACTATCAAACTCTTAGAGGAAAGCATAGGCAGAACACTCTATGACATAAATCACAGCAAGATCCTTTTTGAACCACCTCCTAGAGAAATAGAAAGAAAAACAAAAATAAACAAATGGGACCTAATGAAACTTCAAAGCTTTTTCACAGCAAAGGAAACCATAAACAAGAACAAAAGACAACCCTCAGAATGGGAGAAAATATTTGCAAATGAAGCAACTAGAGAAAGGATTAATCTCCAAAATTTAGAAGCAGCTCATGCAGCTCAATAACAAAAAAACAAACAACCCAATCCAAAAATGGGCAGAAGACCTAAACAGACATTTCTCCAAAGAACATATACAGATTGCGAACAAATACATGAAAGAATGCTCAACATCATTAATCATTAGAGAAATGCAAATCAAAACTACAATGAGAGGGCTTCTGTGGTGGCGCAGTGGTTGAGAGTCCGCCTACCGATGCAGGGGACATGGGTTCGTGCCCCGGTCCTGGAGGATCCCCCATGCCACGCAGCGGCTGGGCCCATGAGTCATGGCCGCTGAGCCTGGGCGTCCGGAGCCTGTGCTCCGCAATGGGAGAGGCCACGACAGTGAGAGGCCTGTGTACCGCAAAAAGAAATAAACAAAACAACAACAACAACAAAAAAGAAAACAACTACAATGAGATATCATCTCACACCGGTCAGAATGGCCATCATTAGAAAATCTAGAAACAATAAATGCTGGAGAGGATGTGGAGAAGAGGGAACACTCTTGTACTGTTGGTGGGAATGTGAATTGGTATAGCAACTATGGAGAACAGTATGGAGGTTCCTTAAAAAACTAAAAATAGAACTACCATATGACCCAGCAATCCCACTACTGGGCATATACCCTGAGAAAACCGTAATTCAAAAAGAGTCATGTACCAAAATGTTCATTGCAGCTCTATTTACGATAGCCAGGGCATGGAAGCAACCTAAGTGTCCATCATTGGATGAATGGATAAAGAAGCTGTGGCACATATATACGATGGAATATTACTCAGCCATAAAAAGTAACGAATTTGAGTTATTTGTAGTGAGGTGGATGGACCTAGAGTCTGTCATACAGAGTGATGTAAGCAAGAAAGGGAAAAACAAATACCGTATGCTAATACATATATATGGAATCTAAGAAAAAAAATGTCATGAAGAACCTAGGGGTAAGACAGGAATAAAGACACAGACCTAGTAGAGAATGGACTTGAGGATATGGGGAGGGGGAAGGGTAAGCTGCGACAAAGTGAGAGAGTGGCATGGACATATATACAGTTCCAAACGTAAAATAGATAGCTAGTGGGAAGCAGCCGCATAGCACAGGGAGATCAGCTCAGTGCTTTGTGACCACCTAGACGGGTGGAATAGGGAGTGTGGGAGGGAGGGAGACTCAAGAGGGAAGAGATATGGGAACATATGTATATGTATAACTGATTCACTTTGTTATAAAGCAGAAACTAACACACCATTGTAAAGCAGTTATACTCCAATAAAGATGTTAAAAAAAAAAATTGTATGGAGACACAAAATACCCCAAATGGCCAAAGCAGTCTTGAGGGACAAAAACGGAGCTGGAGGAGTCAGACTCCCTCACTTCAGAGTATACTACAAAGCTACAGTAATGAAGACAATATGGTACTGGCACAGGAACAGAAATATAGATCAATGGAACAGGATAGAAAGCCCAGAGATAAACCGATGCTCCTACGGTCAACTTATCGATGACAAAGGAGACAGAGATATACAATGGAGAAAAGACAGTCTCTTCAATAAGTGGTGGTGGGAAAACTGGACAGCTACATGTAAAAGAGTGAAATTAGAAGACTCCCTAACACCATACACAAAAATAAACTCAAAATGGATTCGAGACCTAAATGTAAGACCAGATACTATAAAACTCTTAGAGGAAAACATAGGCAGAACACTCTTTGACATAAATGACAGCAAGATCCTTTTTGATCCACCTCCTAGAGTAATGGAAAGAAAAACAAAAATAAACAACTGGGACCTAATGAAACTTCAAAGCTTTTGCACAGCAAAGGAAACCATAACCAAGACGAAAAGGCAACCCTCAGAATGGAAGAAAATATTTGCAAATGAAGCAACTGACAAAGGATTAATCTCCAAAATTTACAAGCAGCTCATGCAGCTGAATAACGAAAAAACAAACAACCCAATCCAAAAATGGGCAGAAGACCTAAATAGACATTTCTCCAAAGAAGATATACAGACTGCCAACAAACACATGAAAGAATGCTCAACAACATTAATCATTAGAGAAATGCAAATCAAAACTACAATGAGATATCATCTCACACCAGTCAGAATGGCCATCATCAGAAAATCTAGAAACAATAAATGCTGGAGAGGGTGTGAAGAAAAGGGAACACTCCTGCACTGCTGGTGGGAATGTGAATTGGTACAGCCACTATGGAGAACAGTATGGAAGTTCCTTTAAAAACTACAAATAGAACTACCATATGACCCAGCAATCCCACTACTGGGCATATACCCTGAGAAAATCGTAATTCAAAAAGAGTCATGTACCAAAATGTTCATTACAGCTCTGTTTACGATAGCCCAGAGATGGAGACAACTTAAGTGTCCATCATTGGATGAATGGATAAAGAAGCTGTGGCACATATATACAATGGAATATTACTCAGCCATAAAAAGAAACGAAATTGAGCTATTTATAATGAGGTGGATAGACCTAGAGTCTGTCATACCGAGTGAAGTAAGTCAGAAAGAGAAAGACAAATCCCGTATGCTAACACAAATATATGGAATCTAAGAAAAAAAATGTCATGAAGAACCTAGGGGTTACACAGGAATAAAGACACAGACCTACTGGAGAATGGACTTGAGGATATGGGGAGGGGGAAGGGTGAGCTGTGACAAAGCGAGAGAGAGGCATGGACATAAATATACTACCAAACGTAAGGTAGATAGCTAGTGGGAAGCAGCCGCATAGCACAGGGATATCAGCTCGGTGCTTTGTGACCGCCTGGAGGAGTGGGATAGGGAGGGTGGGAGGGAGGGAGACGCAAGAGGGAAGAGATATGAGAACATATGTATATGTATAACTGATTCACTTTGTTATAAAGCAGAAACTAACACTCCATTGTAAAGCAATTATACTCAAATAAAGATGTAAAAAAAAAAAAGAAGACACTGATGAAAGAAATTAAAGATGACACCAACAGATGAAGAGATATACCATGTTCTTGGATTGGAAGAATCAACACTGTGAAAATGACTATACTACCCAAAGCAATCTACAGATTAAATGCAATCCCTGTCAAATTACTAATGGTTGGGCTTCCCTGGTGGCACAGTGGTTGAGAGTCTGCCTGCCGATGCAGGGGACATAGGTTTGTGCCCCAGTCCGGGAAGATCCCACATGCTGAGGAGCGGCTGGGCCTGTGAGCCATGGCTGCTGAGCATGCGCGTCCAGAGCCTGTGGTCCGCAACGGGAGAGGCCACAACAGTGAGAGGCCCGCGTACCACAAAAAAATTACCAATAGCATTTTTTATGGAACTATAACAAATCATCTCAAAATCTGCATGGAGACACAAAAGACCCCGAAGAGCCAAAGCAGTGTTGAGGGAAAAAAACAGAGCTGGGGGGATCAAACTCCCTGACTTCAGACTATACTACAAAGCTACAGTCATCAAGACAATATGGTACTGGCACAGAAACAGAAACATAGATCAATGGAACAGGATAGAAAGCCCAGAGATAAACCCATGCACCTATGGTCAACTAATCTATGACAAAGAAGGCAAGGATATACAATGGAGAAAAGACAGTCTCTTCATTAAGTGGTGCTGGGAAAACAGGACAGCTACATGTAAAAGAGTGAAATTAGAACACTCCCTAACAGCATACACAAAAATAAACTCAAATTGGATTTGAGACCTAAATATAAGACTGGACACTATAAAACTCTTAGAGGAAAACATAGGAAGAACACTCTTTGACATAAATCACAGCAAGATCTTTTTTGATCCACCTCCTAGAGTAATGGAAAGAAAAACAAAAATAAACAAATGGGACCTAATGAAACTTCAAAGCTTTTGCACAGCAAAAGAAACCATAAACAAGATGAAAAGACAACCCTCAGAATGGGAGAAAATATTTATTTGCAAATCAATCAACGGACAAAGTATTAATATCCAAAATATATAAACAGCTCATGCAGCTCAATATTAAAGAAAGAAACAACCCAATCCAAAAATGGGCAGAAGACCTAAATAGACATTTCTCCAAAGAGGACATACAGATGGCCAAGAAGCACATGAAAAGCTGCTCAACATCACTAATTATTAGAGAAATGCAAATCAAAACTACAATGAGGTATCACCTCACACCAGTTAGAATGGGCATCATCAGAATATCTACAAACAACAAATGCTGGAGAGGCTGTGGAGAAAAGGGAACCCTCTTGCACTGTTGGTGGTAATGTAAATTGATACAGCCACTATGGAGAACAGTATGGAGGTTCCTTAAAAAACTAAAAATAGAATTACCATATAATCCAGCAATCCCACTACTGGGCACATACCCAGAGAAAACCATAATTCAAAAAGACACATGCACCCCAATGTTCATTGCAGCACTATTTACAATAGCCAGGTCATGGAAGCAAACTAAATGCCCATCGACAGATGAATGGATAAAGAAGTTGTGGTACATATACACAATGCCATAGAAAGGAACTCAGCCATAAAAAGGAACGAAATTGAGCCATCTGTTGAGACGTGGATGGACCTAGAGACTGTCATACAGAGTGAAGTAAGTCAGAAAGAGAAAAACAAATATCGTATATTAACGCATGTATGTGGAACCTAGAAAAATGGTACAGATGAACCTGTTTGCAGGGCAAAAGTTGAGACAGATGTAGAGAACAAACGTATGGACACCAAGGGGGGAAAACCACGGTGGGAAAACCACGGTGGGGTGGGGATGGTGGTGTGCTGAATTGGGCGATTGGGATTGACATGTATACAGTGATGTGTATAAAATTGATGACTAATAACAACCTGCAGTATAAAAAAACAAACAAACAAAAGAACAACTACTACTGAACTTTCTTTGGGTTATTTGTATGGAAATATGTTAATATAAATGTTTCAGACATTACATGAAATTTCTAAAAATCTTACATATTCTGGTATAATGTTATAAGTCACAATTCTAGTTATTACTTTAAAATGTGTATCTCAGAAATAAGTAAAAAAAAGATTATTTCAAAATAAAAAACAAAGTATTATGCTTGGATTAAATTTCTTTCAACCAATGGGAACTTTAAAGGACTTTAGAATAATTAGAAATATTTTGCTAACACGTTGGTGAGAATACATGTTCCTAGTCAGTAGAAATAACTTGGGAAATAAGTAAACTTTACTTCTGCATAATAAAAATACTTACTATTCAAAGACACTGGATTTGCTAAGGAGTTTGAAAGAAGAAATATTGCCTTACAGGAAAAATACCCTTGATTATTTTTTACTATTTTTTTTTAATGCCAAGGATAGCTATATTGCTGGTACAACTATCTGCTTTAAAATATTTTTCAGGGCTTCCCTGGTGGCGTAGTGGTTGAGAGTCCGCCTACCGATGCAGGGGACACGTCCAGAGCCTGTGCTCCGCAACGGGAGAGGCCACAACAGTGAGAGGCCCGCGTACTGAAAAAAAAAAAAAAAAATTCAGAGCCCAACTGTTTTATCTGATTAAGCTGATTTTTCAATGGATGTGTGTATGTGTGTGTATGACACACATATTATTCAAGTTCCAATAGCTTTACATTAATGATTGTTGCACAGCTTGTTCTGACCACAAAATCCTGAGGCACATTAATTTTGAGTGCCTAGTCAGGTAGAGTTCAAACAGCCCAGCTAGCGAACTGGAGCAACACCGGGAGGGCTCTTTAAGCAATAAAAGTTACGTTAGAGAGATCGGTCTCTCCGTAGCTTCTAGACACTGTTCCAAGTTGCCAAGTCTCCCACACTACGGGGCTAGTGACAAGCCTTGGTATGAGGAAGACATTAATTCAGCTCAGAGCTTCTCCACTGGGGGTTATTTTGTCCCCTGGAGACACCAGGCAACATCTGGAGACATTTTGGTCACCACCACTGGGGCATGGGTGCTACTATCATCTAGTGGGTGGAGGCCTGGGATGCTGCTCTGCACCCTCCAGTGCACAGGATGGCCCCCCACAGAGAACGGTCCAGCTCTGACTGTCCATAGTGTGGAAGCTACAAACCGCTGACCTAGGCTGTTGTCAAACACCCCCCTTGACAGAAGGGGCTTAGCATAGTTTGGTCCCCCTGGTTTACCCACAAAGTGGGTAGATTCCTACTTTGTAGATTCAGAAGGAGATTCCAAAGGACTCAAAGGGGAACAGGGAATGATCTGAAGAAATACTGTAGAAGTGTCCTAAAAGGATATTTTTTTCCTTTTTTTTTTTTTTTTTTTTTGCGTAACGCGGGCCTCTCACTGCTGTGGCCTCTCCCGCTGCGGAGCACAGGCTCCGGACGCGCAGGCTCAGCGGCCACGGCTCGCGGGCCCAGCCGCTCCGCGGCACGTGGGATCCTCCCGGACCGGGGCACGAACCCGTGTCCCCTGCATCGGCAGGCGGACTCTCAACCACTGCGCCACCAGGGAAGCCCAGGATATTATTTTTGATCATACTTTCAAAAACTATGTTTCTATGATTATTGAAAATTATTCTCTGGCGTGCACAGAGTAATGGGCAACATGACCTCGTGGACTTTGAGTGCAATGATGCCACGGCCTCGCAATATTCAGTCTACAGTCAGAGTGATGCAGATCTCAAGGGAGGTTAAAAAAGTTTCTCACATTTGAAAATACCATACATTTCATGAGCCAGAGGTCATGTGGTAGGGAGCTGGGTTGCTATAGAGGTAGAGGCAGAGAGAACTCTGAAAAGAAGACACAGGAAAATGAGGGGGAGACATTGGTGTGCACTTTCCAAAGAGCTGTGGAATGTGAACCTTGAGAACAGATCCTGCGAGCGAGGGCCTGTGCTGCCCTCCATTCACAGAGCAGCTAAGCCTTCCAGGTAGGCAATACTCTCTTGCATCTTGTTATCCCCGCAAGACGGTTCCCTCTTGATGGTTTTTAAGAAAAACACACGTGTGGCAAATTCTGATTTAGGCGTAAAACAAGTGAATTCATTATTTATTTGTCAATAAGTAGAGTTTAAAAAAATGTATTAACTTTCCCATTTTCAGGCAACCTCTGCTCTTTTTACTTGATCCAAAATGATGAATTACGCTACCTCTACTTGACTTCTAAAAGTTGTATGAAATAATAGGTTTTTAACCCATAGCTACTTTTATTTTTTTTTTAATTTTTTATTTTTTGGCCGCACTGCGCGGCATGCGGATCTTAGTTCCCTGACCAGGGATCAAATCCTCACCCCCTGCAGTGGAAGCTCGGAGTCTTAACCACTGGACCACCAGGGAAGTCCCGACCCATAGCGACTTTTTAAATTCATTTATTTCTTATAATACTACCATTCTTGCATTAAATATCAGAACCTATATATCAAACTTCAAGGTCTGTAACCTGGAAGTACTGTTCCCCTGAAACACATTACATCTCAGATATTTCAATGGAATGAATATCGTGTTGCAGATCATGGAGAACCACAGGGGTTAAACCCAGTCAAGAACCTTAGGGGAAAACCAAAACCAATACAGAAACTGCCCTGTAAATATTTCAAACCTGAAGACCCAACGCAGGTACAAACAAGGCAGGAAATTTGGGGCCAGAGATTCAAGATGTGGTTGAGAAAATTCCAGAGGAAAAGAACTGGTGTAGAGGAGGAATCATCCGGGGTAACTGACCTTTTTTATCTTTTTTTATTTTTTTTTTATTGGAGCATAGTTGCTTTACAATGTTGTGCTAGTTTCTACTGTAGAGCAAAGTGAATCGGCCAGGACTATGACTCGCCATGTGTTACCACGTTTGCTTAGTAATGAGTCCCCTCGGCATCCACACAGCATTCATTCGATAGCTGTTTATTGAAGCCACCTGCGGGAGAGCTCCTGTACAAGCCATCAGTTGCCTTCTAGTCTCTGACACACCTTTTTCCTACCCTGCAAATACTAATGGCAGTTACTAGTCACCGAACGCTCACAGGCATTAGAGCCACTGCTCATGACCGTATGATGCAGACATTGCTACTTCCTAATCACACTTGCAGAAACAAGGTTGAGAAACAAACGTGGCCCGAATCACAGAGCTATTAGAAAATGCAGCCAGGCCTGGAAAGGCGACTCCTGCGATTTCTCACTTCCCACTGAAATACCTTTGAGCAAAAGAAAGACAATCTCTCTCTCTACCACTGAAAGCTATCTGACCACGCCTGTCCTCAGAAGACACAAGAAGGACCTCCACTCACGATAAACATAATGGAGGTAAGCAAGAAAAAACAGTAAGTAGCTACCTAAAGCCAAATCAAGCTATGTGGAGACCATGGATAATATAGTAAGTGGGTACATCTAGAAAATATATTCCCTAAATATCTATGCCCGTGAACTATTTTTTGAATGGAGGAGGAAAACTATCTTAATACAGATAACCATGTGCATATTCTTCTGTGTTTGAGGTAAGAAATGTATTTCACGCATGCAACATAATATCCTAACTTAGTTGGCAGAGAACCACTCATCCTTATTAAGGACAGAGTTTAGCCTCATGGATAGAATTACGAAGTCTGCTTCTAGTTTACCACACTGCCCCATGCATTATTAATTTGCAGAATTTCACATGATTGAAACAGAATATTTCAGTTGATTGTCAACTGCCTCAGAGTTTGAGGGTCAGCCAGAAGTCTCTTTGTTTAACAGGAGGAGTGTCTTCTTTTTTAGTATCTCCACTTGAAGACACTGCATCGGCTTCAAGGGGGAAACCAATTACACTCCTCCGGTCACTTGAGAAGTTATATGTAAAAACAGGAATTGACTGACTACTTGGATCCAATTTAATTTTTTCTGCTCAGGAGCTGGTATTCTGGAGAGTTAGCTGGCTGGCCTTCGGCTTAATTCGAATTCTGAGAATTCCTGCGCGCAAGTCATAAACCAAAGGACCTTGCTGACCCACTGTATTATCCGTAGTTCAGAGTCAACTGCAATTATTCCACTAGGTAGAAATACCGTGAGGAAGCAGGCTGAGGGCCTGGTGTGCTGTTCCAATCCCCTCCCATTGCCTAGTCTTTCTACAGCATCAGGACTTGTGACACCCAAATACAAAGTGGAATTAACAAGGCAAAGAAATGAGTTACTGAGAGAGAGGACCAACTTGCACACTCTCAGGATAGAAAGGATATGGTAAGTATAGAAAATGTCTCCAGAAAGAGGAAATACACAGAGAAGAGAGGGCTGAGATGGGACTTTGGGATTTTCCTGAGTTGGAGTTCAGAGTGGTGTAGAGATTGTAAGGACTCGTTTCCTGCAGAACAAAATGCGTGTGAGCCCCACACCCACACCCGAGCCAACAAAACGTGTGTGTTCTAAAGGTGGCAGACCTCACTGCAATTTAAAAAATAAAAGTTCTTTTTAAAGTGCATCAAAAGAACAAAGTCAGACTGGCTCAGAACTCTCCCCCACCATGTTAAGTACCAAAGACATTAGACCCAAGTTAATCAGCTCTTGAGGAAACAGCTCCTGATCTGAGAATTTTCTGCCCATCTCACTTGTCATTCAGGGAACGGGAACAATGAAAGATCATTTTAGGACGTGCACGGACTGAGAGTATATTACCCATGAGAAGTAAATTACACTAACCTCCCTCGTATAAATAAACCTGAAGTCAAGAATATAACAGTTGATATGGAAATAGTTGTGGCAAAGTCAAAAATCTTGTAACAGGAAAAACTCCAACACCCATGCTATTTATATGGTCGTAACACTTAATAAAAATGTACAAATAATGCTTGAAAATCAATGTAAAAGATCATTTAAAGAGGATCCAGATGCAAAATTCTACAAGAAACAAATGATAACTAACAACTGGGAAGACTGAGGAAACACAAGAACACTGAAAAGTAAAATTTTATTAATCCTGGTGACAACAGAAGACAAAGGTATTAAAGTGTATTCTTTAAAATATAAGGGTAACCTTCAGTAGAAAGACCACAAGAATCATATGCATTCTAGAATTCTAGGGAAAGAACAACAACAAAAGAGTATATGTAGGGGAATGGGAACATAAACACACACACAAGAAACTATAATAATCAAAACAATATATGCAAAAAGACAGAATTAAGATCGCACACATAAGCTTAAAGACTCCAAAGTTCACCTATTGAAAAGTCACAGACGAAGTGAGAGAGTAGCATGGACATACATACACTACCAAACGTAAAACAGATAGCTAGTGGGAAGCAGCCGCATGGCACAGGGAGATCAGCTCGGTGCTTTGTGACCGCCTAGAGGGGTGGGATAGGGAGGGTGGGAGGGAGGGAGACGCAAGAGGGAGGAGATATGGGAACATATGTATAGGTATAGCTGATTCACCTTGTTATACAGCAGAAACTAACACACCACTGCAAAGCAATTTATACTCCAATAAAGATGTTAAAAAATAAAAGTCACAGATAAGAAAATATACAGATACATAATTTCCTAGTTTACCTAACAGGCAAATAAAAGTAAAACTAATGATAACAATAAAATAATAATGCTAGAATAAATTACCATGAAAAAAATCTCAAGAATGTGATGAACATATAAAATTATAAATTGTAACCAGAAAGTAACTGGGAAAAATATATGTTTGAAAATACCCTTGAAATTTTTAACAACAACAACAACAACAGTAACATACGATACGCACCATCATACGTTAAGGGTACTATCCAGGTGCAACAATTATAATAATGTTTTTTTTGTTTTGTTTTGTTTTGTTTTGTTTGCGGTACGCGGGCCTCTCGCTGTTGTGGCCTCTCCCGTTGCGGAGCACAGGCTCCGGACGCGCAGGCGCAGCGGCCATGGCTCACGGGCCCAGCCGCTCCGCGGCATCTGGGATCTTCCCAGACCGGGGCACGAACCCGCGTCCCCTGCATCGGCAGGCGGACTCCCAACCACTGCGCCACCAGGGAAGTCCTATAATAATGTTTTTATTTAAGCAAATTCATATGGATAGTTTCAATATCAACAGTACAAATAGCTAATCCTGTTATGGAGGATCCAAGTTTAAGCATTCCATTCAAGATAATAAGGAAGACTATATTATTCACTGACACCTTTTTGAACAATAAAATTTGAGCTCATGGGCACAACAAATTCCTTTTGCGATGGCTGAGAAATTAAATATAAAAGTTTTTGAGAACTAGATGAAAATATGAGTGAATATTTATCTCATACTGCAATACACAATGATCTTTACAAACAGAAAACAAAATAGGTTAAAATTTTCACTATATATGAATTTAATTTTTTGCATTTTAACAAAAACATGGAAAAAAATTTACTCATTAAACATCTAGGAAAAAATGTGCAATCTATGTGGTGGAAAAGGTTTTGTAACGGACTGAATGTTTGCGTCCTCCCCAAAATTCATATGTTGAAGTCCCAACATCCAATGTGACGTATTAGGAAGTGGGGCCTTTGGGAGATGACTGCATCGTAAGAGAGGAGCCTCCATTGTGAGGTCAGTGTCCCTCTAAGAAGACACATCAGTGCTCTCTCTCCCCCGTGTGATGCCATAAGGACAAGCTGGCCATCTGAAAGTCGGGAAGAGAGCTCCCACCAAGAACCTGACTATGCCAGCACCTTGATCTGGGACTTCCTGTCTCCAGAGCTGTGAGAAATAAATTTCTGTTGTCTAGACCCCCCAGCCTATGGTATTTTGTTATGGCAGCCCAAGCTGACTAAGACAGATGTTAAAATACCTTTAATAAGCAAAGAATATTCAAAAGTCACTAGGAAACTGTTGTACAACTTTGTACACCAAAAAAGGTGCTAGCAGCTATTTAAAATAATTTAATCTCAATATTATTCACCAAAATAATGAGATATTTCTCATCTATTAAATTCAATAAGCATTAATAGAAATAAGGAATAACCAGTGAGTGAGAGATCATGGAAATAAGCCCGTGCATATTCTGTTGTTGGGACTTTAGTCAGACTTTCATTAGTATAATGTTCCTGAGTTGAAACTGGAAAAATATATTAAACATAACTCCATGGGGGGAGAGGGGAGAGGAGGATTAATGACCAGAACCATCCTATTAAGAGAGAAAGAATTCTGCAGTAAATGGTATCAGGACAACTAGCTACCAATCTGGCTAAAATAAAAGATTCAGAGTTTCACATCATATCAAACACTGACTTTAATCCTCAGTGACTTAGTGAATTTAACTAAAAATATAAAATGCCAAGAAGAAGGCACAGATGAGTGTCTCATCTCCTCAAGGTGAAGGATTTTTAATCTTTTAAGTAGTGGAGGAAAAGAATCATTTTCTATTATAATGATACATAATAATTGTAAGTATATATAATTATATATAAACTAAATCATAAGTTTTTTAGAAACTTATAAAGGTTATCCTAACCCTTCAAGAATTAACCCATTTAGCAACGTTACCAGTCATATTTCTTACAAACTTGAATTCCATTCTTAAACATTTGAACCAACTGTCTTCTCCATCAGTGTTTATGTATTTTCACTCAAATTAGGATGTGAATTCCTCCTAAGTAGGAACTGTCTTAGACATCTTTGTCTACTCTATAGGACACAGCTTTGTAATTAATAGGTGACCTTTATTTAGATTTAGAAAAAGCATTATATATGTATTTTTACTTTATGTTCAACGTTTTGCTAACAGTCCATGTCAGAGTGACTCCATTCCCATGTTTCCCTGGAATCTGCTTGGCCCCCTTTCCATAATTATATGGATTTTTTTTTAAAGCCTAGACCTCCGTGATTTTCTAGAGCTCCACTAATGATTACAGTTCCTCCCATGGCCTGCATCCTTTACATCAGTGGTTCTTTTCTCTGAACCATTCCCCCTCTGTACCAGAAATACTTCACGGTACCTTTTTAACTCTCCTTAAATAAAATTCATGGGTACCATAGTCTACCTACATATATTATTATAAATATTATAGGAAACAATGCCCATTGCAATGCAAAGCAGAAACAAAGACACTATAATTTTTTATAATTCTGTTTTTAAATATATAAATATTGGGCACGATGACAACAGAATGCAGAATGAGGCCGTTACAGGGTTGCTCCTATTTTTAAACAACAACTTAGATATAGGAGACCTAAGACACTGTTCAAATGAATAATGATACTTTCGAAAAAAACTGACGTTTTGAAAACGGATAAGTATGTTGGTGCCTAGTTGTAAATCTACCAAAAATATATAATATCACGGGCAGCCTGATACCTGAGTATCTACCCACAACTCAGAGAGCAAGGGGGATTTTCAAAAATGACGAGATTTTCTCAAGTAGTGAACTCTCAGTGGTATTCTCAACGAACGAAAGTAAAATATTTCTTCGAGTGACCTGCAGGTTGCATTCCTCCAGTACTCAATATATGTTAGAACCATAAAGAGAATGTCTTGGGTTTCTATGTATAACAAAGTTAGCTTTTGGCTTTGGAGAATCGTATATAACTTTACCCTGTGGGGCATTCAAAATGCTGTGAGTGACCTGGGGCCCTTCTCTATTGAGTTACTTCATTGCCTGTGGAATCCCGCCAGGACTGTGGCAACTAAAGCACCTCTGAACACCTATTTCAGAATGTTGCTATTTCTTCTGATCTTTCTTTTTGTTTATTGGTACCATTTTTTTTTTTTTTTTTTTTTTTTTTTTTTGCGGTACGCAGGCCTCTCACTGCTGTGGCCCCTCCCGCCACCGAGCACAGGCTCCGGACGCGCAGGCCCAGCGCCATGGCCCACGGGCCCAGCCGCTCCGCGGCACGTGGGATCCTCCCGGACCGGGCACGAACCCGCACCCCCTGCATCGGCAGGCGGACTCTCAACCACTGCGCCACCAGGGAAGCCCTATTGGTACCATTTGAAACACAACTTGCTCACATTCTCAGCCTCTTCCCCCTCTTGTTAAGTCCTTCCTCTGCCCCTGTGTTTACCTTTGTATAGATTAACATTTGCAAATGGACTCTATTTTTAGTAACACACATAGATACATCTCCTCAGCAGGAAATATAAGTGATTTTTTTTAACATCTTTATTGGAGTATAATTGCTTTACAGTGTTGTGTTAGTTTCTGCTTTATAACAAAGTGAATCAGCTATACCTATACATATGTTCCCATATCTCTTCCCTCTTGCATCTCCCTCCCTCCCACCCTCCCTATCCCACCCCTCTAGGTGGTCACAAAGCACCGAGCTGATCTCCCTGTGCCATGTGGCTGCTTCCCACTAGCTATCTATTTTACATTTGGTAGTGTATATATGTCCATGCCACTCTCTCACTTCGTCCCAGCTTACCCTTCCCCCTCCCCGTGTCCTCAAGTCCATTCTCTAGTAGGTCTGTGTCTTTATTCCCGTCTCTTGCCCCTAGGTTCTTCAGACCATTTTTTTTTTTAGATTCCATACATATGTGTTAGCATACGGTATTTGTTTTTCTCTTTCTGACTTGCTTCACTCTGTATGACAGACTCTAGGTCCATCTACCTCACTACAAATAACTCAATTTCGTTTCTTTTTATGGCTGAGTAATATTTATAGGTGATATTTTTATTAGCTGAGTTAATATGAATTTAGTCAGAAGGGTTTTGGTAGAAAGAATTCAAGGAAATTCAGCGGATGAAAACTTAGAGATAAAACTGATAAGCTCATCTATTTCATTTATTTAATGGGAAATGGTATTAAACGAAGATACATTTTTAAAATCTTGTGTCACAACTGAATACTTCTGTATGCCAGAATGGCCAGAATGTTCAGTCATCACATTAGGAAAGTTAAACTTACTCGAAAGCATGAGTTGTTTGTGCTCTCCTTGCGTCAAGCACTTGGCTCCTCCTATGAATGAACTTGTTCTCATTCATCCAACAAACAGGCTGCTGTTGCATGAGTGGCCTGGGGTGACACTTCTGTGGGGATGGAAATCCGGTAATCAACTCTGACGGTATCAGTGCAGTATTGGGTAGCTTGAAGCCTGGGTTTCAAATGCTCCCGGACAGCAGCGGCCGTGTATTCCTGCTGTGGCTGTGGATAACATTTCAGGACGGAAGGAACTCATCTGTCCCCACTGATACGGTGTTGACAAGACTTCTCAGCTTCTCCCAACCTATGAATGAGTCCTAATAGAAGGTTGGAATGAAGGGAAATTCCTCCAGCATTTAAACTTGATTAGGAATGCTTATCTGCACGATGACAGATGCCAGCCATTCTCTCACAGTCCAAACTGTCACCAAACCATGAGCTTTAGGGAGAGCAATTTCATCTTAGATTAGCTCATGGTGGTGAATATTTATTGAGCCCTACCCATGCACGAGGCACTGCACAAAGTGGAAATGCAGAAGCAGACATAAAAGGACCACGCATGTTGCTGTTCATGAGGAACTCCTTGGTTATTAGTCATCAAAGTACTTTCACTCAGCATGAAAGAAATGAGAGCCCTTTCAAGCGTGAGCTGGTCATAGCGCTGCTAAAATGCAGAAGAGAGAGCAGAGGAATCACATCTGTCTACTGGGCAGCACAGCCCAAAGGTGACTGGCACCTTCCCCCAGGCCATACATGTAACGATGCATCCAAAAAAGCCAAGGCACTGACAGTGACTGTAAAATAAAAGCTTTGGGGGCCTCCCTGTTGGCGCAGTGGTTGAGAGTCCGCCTGCCGATGCAGGGGACGCGGGTTCGTGCCCCGGTCCGGGAAGATCCCACGTGCCGCGGAGCGGCTGGGCCCGTGAGCCGTGGCCGCTGAGCCTGCGCGTCCGGAGCCTGTGCTCCGCAACGGGAGAGGCTGCAACAGTGAGAGGCCTGCGTACCGCAAAAACTAAATAAATAAATAAAATAAAATAAAATAATAAAAGCTTTGGGGTGCCACAAAGGAGACAGTTTCATCAAGACATTAAAGAGGGACAGGAGGTAGAGAAAATTCTCTCCTTCTAGAGTCACATGTTTTACTGTCCAGTGAGAAGGAAGTCTATTACATCAGCTGAAAGTCTTAGAACATGTAGCTCAGGCACGTGGCTGTCCACGCACCGTCTGCACCCCAGCAGTGCTGCCTTTAGCTAAACCGAGGGGCGGCGGTTACGTGATGAGGAACAGTCAGCTGGAACCAATGTCAACAAGCCAATGTGCGCCAGGGAGGAACAGGAGGGTCTCAGCACCACCTGATCTAAGCAGCCCAGCGATGTGACTTTTCCCACAGTGAACAGAAGGTGATACGGGGTCACCTGCTCTCTCTCCTGCAGCTCCCCTGCAGGCAGCCTTGCCTCTGAGGTGGCCACAGGCCAAGAAGCAGAGACCTGAAATGGGGCGTCCAGCTCAACCAGAGAGACGAGCGACGAGCTCGGGGTCAGGGACGTCTGGAAAGGGAGAGAGGGTTCCAAGAGGCGCAGAGGACAGGAACGTAGGGACGAGCAGGTGCCTCTCACAGAAGAAGGGGGTCACAAGCTCGCTTCTTAGATAACAAAAATGACTGATTATATATATGTCCCTCCAGGTCAGGTGAGGGAAAATTCTAGAAGCGGAAGTGTTGTTAGCTTTCTGAATAAAGCTAGTAAAAGCTACAGGTACCAGATTTCCAACTTGAATAAGCCTGGGTGTTTTGGCGTTTTTTGGTATAGAAATTATTAATTTTTTTATCAGAATCATATTTACCAATACTGTTAAGCCACTGACGTGAAATATCACCTTTACTACATATTTTCTTCATGTGCATATCTGTTGTAAATACGTGTGTGTGTGCTGACAAATACAGACAAGCCTTAAGAAATTCTTAGGATTTTGTTAGGTACAAAGAATCTGGAGATTAATTTGGGGCCTACTAACATCTGTATAATACTGAGTCTTATACAGTCTTATATCCCCTATGGAAGGATAAAATATCTATTCTTCTTTTCATCCTCCACTAAACTTTCCTCATTTTCTCTGGGTGTTTTTTTTGTTTTTTGTTTTTTGGGGTTTTTTTGGTCATACTCCAAAAATTGATGCTGAGATACTATGGGTGGGAGATGATCTAGCACTTTTTTTTTTTAGGTAATTGCATTAGAAATGTAAATTATTATGAAAATAAAGCTATTTTAATTTTCCCCCATGTCTCTGCAATCTAGGTGAAATATTTCTCTCATGGTCTTTGTTGTGCTGAGTTTTGTCACTCTGTGTATCTTGATTATATTGTACGATAAATTATGTAGCAGCAGAAATAAAAATGCAACTATACATGGAAAACCCTCCCAGTCTTGGTCACTCAGAATTCAGCACTCCACTTCTGCGCCGGAGGCCGCCAATACACTTCTCTTCCACGTGGGTTTCACGGTTCCTCACCTCAGCTCACCACGTCTAGATTGGTATCATCTGCTGAATCGTCTTTTCTTTCCTTTAGCCAGGACATCCCATGGAATTGCATTATTAAACTGATTTCATTCTTGTCTTTAGGGCTGCCAACTGCAAATTGGCACTAGCCATCTGCCTCTACACGGATGAGGTCACTGGCGACTGCAGTCGCTGACCTCTAACACCCCCTGAAAGGAGTTCAGGGCAGAGATCAGAAATGAGGCGTTTGTGCTCTGGAAAAACTGGCAGAACAGGCCTGCAGAAAGTTAGATCTTTTCAGGAGAAGATTTTAGGGGTCCAACTTCTTGCATCTTCTCATATATAGAAAAGCACTAAAATCATTAATGGAGACGTCTGCTCCTTGTGACGAGCAGCAACTTTCTTGTGACCGGCAGCAACGTTCCGCCAAAATGTATGCTTCGTTGCACGTATCCTCCTTCACTAGAATCACATCTACGCTGACCTCCGCTCTCCCTCCTCAGGGCAGTTCCTCAGGGCGATCTGAGAGGCTGCATCCCAGGTTACAGCCCTCATTTTGCCCAAAATAAAACTTAACTCACAGCTCTTACGTCGTGCATTTTTTTTCAGTCAACAGACATATTCTCGTTTGTTCATAAATCTAGTTTAGCGCAAACTTATATTCACGCCCAACCAAAGCCTGCCTCATACTCTTATCTACCCACTTTCCATGTTCGCCTCTGATACTGAGGAAGGGAGCGTGGACAAAAGGAAACTTAGAACAAAGTGAAATTCCTTGTTCCCGTGAAGCTCCTTCTCTTGTTAACTTCCATTAGTCTCATATCTGCCTGTAATTTTTCTCCAGTTTTGTTTTGTTTTGTTTTAAGATGTTGGGGGTAGGACTTTATTAATTAATTTATTTATTTTTGGCTGTGTTGGGTCTTCGTTTCTGTGCGAGGGCTTTCTCTAGTTGTGGCAAGCCGGGGCCACTCTTCATCGCGGTGCGCGGGCCTCTCACTATCGCAGCCTCTCTCGTTGCGGAGCACAGGCTCCAGACGCGCAGGCTCAGTAGTTGTGGCTCACGGGCCTAGTTGCTCCGCGGCATGCGGTATCTTCCCAGACCAGGGCTCGAACCCGTGTCCCCTGCATTAGCAGGCAGATTCTCAACCACTGTGCCACCAGGCAAGCCCTTTTCTCCAGTTTTTATCTTCGGGGTTCGTGTGTTCTCTTTTTTAAAATTCTTAATCCTCTGTAGCACGAGTTGCCAAGAGCTGTCATCTTCACGTATAGCAATCAGATCGGCTTCTTCGAACTTCCTCGGGTATTTCTTTGATTCCTGAACCATTTTAGCACTCGCCTAATCCCCAAAGATTTCTTCTTGAGGGGAATAAAGGAGCCACTAGGTGAGAACTAACTTGAAAAGCATTTCCCAAACATTTTTTTTCCTCTGTTGAGCAAACAATTGAGTAATAGCAACCTTAAAAGCCAAATAAAGGTTTCCAAAATAAATGCTTGCTTTGCCAGAGAATATGTGTAAAGGTATTTCAATAGCTGCAATAAAACAAATACTTGCATAATGGGCAAACAACACATCAGAAATATTTTTGCATTCCTTTCTGAGCACCTGTGGTTACTAAAGCTTCATTTCTGACCTGTCCAAGGACTCAGGAGATACTGGGGGAAAGTATTTTTCCTTCCTCCCTACCACATACAGTGAATTTAGTTAAAAAGTATTTTGTTTGCCAAGAGGATTTTTCTAGTTAATACACACCCATTTCAAATTGTGTGCAGTTCCTTGCAATTCAGCCCTCACGGTGGCAATGTGACAGGAAAGGGTTGAAAAAAGGAGAAGTTGGCACCACTGAAAAGCAATTACGGCAGGTAATTTGATTTGACTGTGAAGGGCCTCGGGAAAAAATATTCCCACCTAAATTCCCCTCAGGAATGTGCGCTGTGCTCACCGGTTATCACCAGCACAGTGTCATTTTGCTTACTGCAGTTCCAGACAATTCATCCTTCTATGTGACAAGAAATTCTATCAATGTCTAGTCAGGGATACGACAGTGGGCTTCACTGACATGAAAGAGGTCGATTCGGTGTCTAAAGTCTCATGAAGTTTAACAAAAAATAAATGTCATCCCTACGGCACCTACTTTAATATGTGTTATAGTGCAAAAATATACCTCCAGAAATACTTAAAATTTAACCTTATGTGGTCTACTTTTCTCTTGAAACTAACACTTACAATCCCATACATTTAATACTGTTGAAAATTCTACTCGAATAGAAATCTCAATTAGAATCTACAATTCCACCGATACTTTCTAAATGGCAAGATTTAAAAATTATATAAAAATTCTACAATTTGCTTCAGTGGTTCTCAAGCAGAAGCAAGTCTGTTTGTCCACCCTTCTGTTCCCCAGAAAGGTACGTCTGTAATATCTGGAGATACTTTTGGCTGTCAGGACAGGGTGGGGCCTCTGGATCTAGTGGGCAGAGGCTGGCGAAGCTGTTCTGCACCCTAGCATGCCCAGGACCGCTTCACAACCATCATCCAGCCCAAATGACCATGATGCGAAGGGCGAGAAACCACGGTTTACTTTGGGCATTTACCTTTTCTTGATAAAACAAGTCTAAAACATGAGAAAATATATCCTTTAAATGAAATGTTACGTATTCTGAGGGTCTGTACATAAATATAAATAAACTAGGTATGAGATAAGAAATAGTCTTCTGGAGAGTAAAATTCTTTATACCCTTTTTTTCCAAACTATGATCTCCTATTTTCCTAAAGAAACACTTAGGAAGCTCTTACTCCAAGACATCTCAGTTCGATGAATTTTCCAGAAAAAAAATGATTCGAACATTAAGTGAAATTAAGTCAGAAATATTCAACTTCGGTTCAATTTCTTTTAAAGTACTACATGGACTTCAAAGGAAATCTACATGACAAATGAGTTAGCAGTCAACCTGCATTCCAGGTATTACAGGTACTTGTCAAATGGAGGAATTGATGTTTCTCGTCTCTAAAACTTTGATAGAATGATTTTATTACAGACTCTAACCTTGGTTGCTTATTGAACTAGCATCACGTAAAGAGCTAACCTTATATAAAATAAGAGTGTTAAAACTGGGGGCCACCTTAATCAAATCAGCAGCAGCAACGGGACTGATGAAAATAATGTGCCTTCTGACAGAGTGCAATGAAAAGAACAGTGCATCACTTCTGTGCTACCCCTGGCAAAGACGTGCAGCCCAGACATAACCATGAGGAAATACCAGATAAACCCACACGGAGGGGCATTCCATGAAATGACTGGCTTGTACATTTCAACTGTGCCAAGATCAAGAAAGTCAAAGAAAGATGAGGAACCAGATCAAAGGCGAGTAAAGGGACGTGATGACTAACTGGCTCCTTGTGCTCTAAAGGACATTATTAGGACAACCGGTGAAGCTTGAATGGGGTCTGATCACTAGAAGGTGGTAATGTATCTGTGTGAGTTTCCTGCTTCTGGTGCTTGCACTCTGTCTACATACTACAGACATGCACACTACACTCTTCAGGGTCCAAGGTGTCAGATGGGTAACTTACCTCCAAATGTTTCCGGAAAAGAGAAAGTTCTTTGTACTCTACTTGCAACTTTTCTATAAGCTGGTGATTGTTTCAAAATAATATATGTGCAACATTTCTCAAAATATATATATATATAATCTCAAAATATATATATATATATAAAAATTATTGTTTCAAAATTACGTCTATGTACCTTTAAGTTGTACCAACTCAACCCCAATGTAACCACACTGTTCAAGAAAAAAATTTTAAATTAACCACACCACAAAATTTAGGAACCAATATGAAATGTGTTCACTTAAGGTTACACCAGTAAGACCATCTCACTGACCACTGAATGAGGCAGGTACTTCGTAATAGCCAATAGGTAGAAACAACCCAAATGCACATCAACTGATGAATGATAAACAAAATGTTATATATCCATACAAAGAATATTTTTCAGCCATAAAAAAGAATGGACTTGTGATACGTGCTATAACGTGGATGAACCCTGAGAACACTATGCTAAGCGAAAGAAGCCAGGCACATATATGATTCCATTTGTAGGAAATGTACAGAATCGGGAGATCAATAGAAACAGAAAGTAGCTTACTGGTTGCCTAGGGCTAGTTGGGGGCTGAAGGCACTGGGAATCATAGATGAAGGATACAGGACTTCTTTTTGAGGTGATAAAACTATTTCAAAATGGACCGTGGTAGGGTTTCCCTGGTGGTGCAGTGGTTAAGAATCCACCTGCCATTGCAGGGGATACGGGTTTGATCCCTGGTCCGGGAAGATCCCACATGCCGCCGAGCAGCTAAGCCCGTGTGCCACAACTACTGAGCCTGTGCTCTAGAGCCTGCAGACCACAACTACTGAGCCCGCATGCCACAACTACTGAAGCCCGTGTGCCTAGAGCCCATGCTCCGCAACGAGAAGCCACCGCAGTGAGAAGCCCGCACACTGCAACGAAGACCCAAAGCAGCCAAAGATAAATAAATAAAATAAATTTATTTTAAAAAAATACACTATGCTTAAAAAAAAAAAAGGACCATGGTAATGGCTGCAGATTTGTGAATATACTAATAAAACACTGAATTGTACACTTCAACTGGATCAATTTTATAGTATGTGAAATATATCTCAATAAGGCTATTAAAAATAGGGTCAGGCTATATTTCTTTTCTCCTAAAAATTTTGTAACTTACACAATGTACTCTGTTTATCCACTTGTTCATTTATTCTGCAAATACCGTGCCGCTGAATCCTGCTGAACTCAAACATGGGTAAGAACAGACACAGTGAAGTGGCTACCGAACATTCCTTCCTCTGTCACTATTCACCTGTTTATAAGTTACTCATGAATATGAATGGGCACATGAACATGAATGAGCACACGTGAAGAGAACCACGTATACGGACTAGGCTCACAATCTCGGGTATCCACAGTACCGTTTAAACCTTTGTTTATTGAAGAGGGACAGCTTAGTGCATTCACTTAAACAACTTGCACCTTTAAATTGTGACTTGACAAAACTGCCACATTCCCAGGGTATGAAATATTTGGAAATCTACTAAATACCACTGTGTTCTTGGTTTAAGCCACACATGCACAAAAACATACAGTTGTAGGGATTATGTTATCAGATGGACCCATTCTCCCAAATCGTGTTGTCCACGTCATTCTTTCTTTCACACTCCCCTTCTCTGTCTCTCCCGCCATTTATCAAATACACTGATGAGGGTACCAGAAGCACATTTCTTTGGAATTTGATTTTGATTTCTTCTCTTATTTTAGGAATGGAGCCTCCAGAGAAATTTGTTTTAGCTTCCTCTTCCTCAAAGTCTACTATGACCAAGTGAGTGTCATTTTTCTGTTAGAGTCGCAGATTTAAACCAATGGTTCTCTAAATCTAGTCTTCCAATCAGCAGAAACAGCGTCACCTGGAAGCGTGAGAGAAATGCCGATCGCTGAGCTCCACCCCAGACCAACTGAATGGGAAGCTGGGGGCGGGGCCAGGCAACCCGTGTCTTCACAAGTCGTCCAGGTCATCCCATGAACTCTAATGATCCAATGACCTGGATCATTACTTCTCAAAGTCAAGTGTGTGTAGATGTCACCTGGGAACTTGTTGAAAAGGCAGGCTCCATCCTGATTCAATAGGTTCTGCTAGGGCACAGAAATCTGAGTTTTTGGAAGAGCTCCACTTGCTTCTAACTTAGGTCACTGGGGCATGGTGGGCAAGGTCAGGGTCACTCTCTCCGATGCATCAGTGTTTACGAGAAATCCCACCACATCACAGTGTGGCTTAAGGAATGGGATTCATTGGGAAACGGGGCAAGTTCCAAAGCCATGGGCAGTGAGAAAAGAGAAGCCATTGCTTCCATCCTCTCGTCATCCTCCAGAGAGATGTTCGGAGCCCAGCATGGCTGGACACACAGTTTTGGCACTTATAGCCCCTCCTGTCATGAGGAGCTGAGTGTGTGTGCAGCCCTCCCAGCCCCAAAACACACACACACTCACACACACACGCGCACACACACGCGCACACACACACACACGCACACACACACACTCGCACTCACACACTCTCTCGCTCACACACACACACACTCACACACACACACACACTGGGGAATGGAGGGAGAAGCCCCTGGATCCCAAACTGCCCACTGTCCATGCAATCCAGAGAGACCAGTGAGGGCCATACTGAAAGCTCCGCTCGTCGCACCGCAAATGTCTACAGACCATGCGTGGAGAAGTGTCTTCCTAGACTATTATGCAAGCTCTGACCTTCTGGATTTCCTTAATATGTGGCTTTTTCCACCTCCCATCCTAGAGGAAAACAATTATTGAAGTGCCTTGCTTGTGAGATTTCATTTCCTTTCCAACCCTGATCACAGGCTCCCTCCCTCCTACAAAGGGAAGGATGTGAGGTCATGGATGTGTTGATTAGCTCTATGGGGGAACCCTTTCACAATCTACACGTACACCAAATCATCACCGTGTACCCTTTAAATATCTTACAATTTTATTTTTCAACCATACCTCAATAATACTGAAAAAAAAAAGAAGAGGAAACCAAGTTAGAAGCACCCCTGAAAGATCTGGTCTCAACATGGCTCGGTAGGTACGCTATATATTAAATTCATAGAGTCCATATCTTCAAATGAAATTGCAGAAGAGGGTTAGGAGAGCCAGTACAATGCAAACACAGCCTGGACACATGAAGCCTTGGGGTGATGTGTCCCGACTGAGGTTAGCAGTAGGAGGGCTTCCACAACACAGCCAGCAGCCCAACACAGAGCCTCAGGTGCTTAAGACAGGGATGGGGGTGAGGACGGAGGGTTGACACAGATGGGAAAGGGCAACCCATCCCGTACCACAAAGCCACCAGGCGCCTGATTCCCAGGCTGCTTTGTTGAGGGTGTACATGAAACATCCTTGCACAGACGGAGTGTGTTCTCTACTGGGGCAGGGTTGAAAAGACAGGAGATAAAATGAGGGCCTCCACCCAGTTCTCGGAACCTCAGGATTCTAACTGTTCATCCTCCCACTGTGGTCGGGCAGGCGAAGTCATACGTGCATTTGAATCCCAGCACAGGAGACTGAAAACGACAAGCATTCTTTTCTACTTGAAGGGGAAATTCAAGTTGGTAACAATATTCCGACTAGGGTCTTTCCAAGGGGACAGACTCCAAGGTTTTGCGCGTAGGATTAAGTTCCTCAGTCCTGAGAGGTGCTACAGGGTGAACCACTTGCCAAAACGTTTACCCTTCCAGCTGATGGGAGAAAAGTCCTAATAATGCCTTCAAAGGGGGACTGGTGCGATTCCCTCAGAACCACACAAGGACCAAGGGACCCTTCCCCCACATCTTCCACTAGAGACCAGCAATTTAGCTGCATTTAGGACAAGTCAACATCACTTTTGCCTTATTAACTTTGTAATAATAATAATAATAATAAACGAAGCCCAGAAAGTTAAAACATTATTTTACTATTTGAATACCATTTTAAAAATACACACTAAAAGTTAGAATCTGGTGTTCAACAGCAAAAGTTCAAACTATATATATTTTTTTAATAAAGGACCAAGACCAGTTGCTAGTATATTACCACAAACAAAACCTGTTTGCGGCCACATTATGGAAAATATGTTTTTTAAGCATTAAGTCAAGAAGCCTAGTATTAGACTTACAACCAGAGGGCAGGGCAAACCCAGTACCACTGCCTAGACTGGTCTTTTATATTGTAGAACAGTGCCCCCTGCAGGAACAACAAATATCCTTTACTTCAGAGTAAAGGTTTTCAGCCACCTAAATTTTCTGTGTTACCTTTGGTTACTTAGTAAAGTAACAGACAGGTGAGAAGTCTTGTTAGGATATTTCATACTGAAATCACACTATGTTTGTAGCACTAATTCAGATCACATACAATGTGCAAAAACAAATCTTTAGTTTCTTCCTAAGAAGAAAATATTAAACCGCATTATAAAAATTTCCACAAAGGGAAGCTGTTTGCCAAGCATACATAATAAACAGATACAAACCACCTTTAAAGCAATTAAAAACTACAAACTAAAGTTTACCACTACATGCCATGTCTCTTCACTGTGCAGTGGGGAAATGAATCCCAAGGTCAGAGAACTAATTAAAATACATCATAGGGGACTTCCCTGGTGGTCCAGTGGTTAAGAATCCACCTTCCAATGCAGGGGATGCGGGTTCGATCCCCGGTCGGGGAACTAAGATCCCACATGCCGCGCGGGGCCAGTAAGCCTATGCGCCGCAATTACGGAGCCCGTGAGCTCTGGAGCCCACGCACCACAGCTAGAGAAGCCTGCGTGCCACAACGGAGATCCCGCGTGCTCCAACCAAGACCTGACACAGCCAAATAAACAATTAATAAATAAATATTTTTTAAAAAAATAAAAATAAACTACATATAGTGTATTTCCACCTATTTGTTCTCGCTTTAAAATAACACTATCTAAAGTTATATGTTTACCAATGAACTATCCCTACGTTCTATTTATGATAGACAAAATAATCCCACAAATCCGGTCTATCCTGAGCAAGCACTGCTAAATTCTGAAAGGGCTGGGGAATAAAGAAGTTAACAGTAAAAAATAGATATTAAATAAAAAATTAGATATTTTATTGTCAACTAAATCGACAATAACAAAGTACATAATCATCCAAAATATTTCTCCTTAGGAATTACTTTTAGCGAGTACAGGTGCTGTAGACTGAGTTCTCCAGAAGCAGATACTGAGATGGACCCAGCAGGGGGGTACTGTCAACTGAAATTTTAAAAACGCACACCCTGAGCGCTGCGAGTTTCAGTTTTATTCAGGGGCTGTACTGAGGACTACAGCCGGACTACAGCGTCTCGGGAGCTCCGAGGGGAAGCTCCGAAGAGGCACTGGGATAAGCCAGAGAATATGTGATTTTCTGAGGAATACACACAGGCAAGCACACCTCTCAGGAGGTGTTTACTGCTGGTCACGAGGAACAGCTACCTCCGTCAATGATTTCCGTGCTTTTCTATGTATGGGTTGATAATTCTTTTCCTGAGATCTCTCTAACTACAGAAGGGCTTGGTTTATCGCAAGCACAGAGCACCTCAGGCTGGTTTTCATCCTGAAGCCCTTTCAGCGTGCACTGTTGGTCAACTACGGCAGCGGCTCATGACTTAACGCTTGCAGAACCCAAGCGTGAGCAACCGTCTTTGTTTTACAGCATGACTCACGGGTCGACACACGTGGAGGGCAAGGAGCAGGCGGTGGCAGAGGAGAAAAGCAGGGCTGCCAGGCAGCCCTGACCAAGCTTTGGCCGAGCCCCGGGAGTGCGGGAGCAGATACACCTGTGACAGCCGTCCTGCGCCGCCCTGGAGTGACGGGACTTCCTGTCTCTACCCCAAGAACTCTTTGCACGGGGTTCACCCCGGGAAAGATAAGCGCTTGAGCAAAAGGATGCTCTGTAGCTGAAGCAACTCCCTCCTAACCACTCCCCGCCACCCACGCTGGGCTGCAAGACCTTCCTGGGAGGGGCATCTGGGCGGACTGCCGCGAGTCCCCCTCAGTCCACCTCTGCTACCCATCCCTGCTCGGGGACCACGTCTGCCTCTTCTAGATCCTGGATCCTCCTCTCAGAGGAAATTCAGCACAAAGCCAGTAGGACGAACCACAGCCCCAAGTGCCGCATCTGATCTTAGACACGCCCACCCTCAGCGACCATCTCTGCTGGCCGGCTAGCTTCCCTGATGGGGCAACACAGGTCCTCGACCCTGAGAAGCAGGAGCCCAGACACCACGTTCTTCTGAACGCAGCCTTGCTGCACTTCTTCATTTCGGGGAAAATAAGTCACTTTGGAGACACACCTCTTCCTCCCTCCGTCACCGAGTTAACAGCCACCCTATCTCGTCTCATGACGAAGGTCTCCTCTTCTTGCCTATTGGAAACAGAGGGCCTCAAGTGCCCAGGCAGCAGCTGTGGCTTACCCTCTCACTGCATTCTTCCTTGTCCCCTGGCAAACGTGTAGCGTCTTTGGGGACCAGCGCCTGTAACCCTGCAAAGCTGAGCACTACAGGGGCAGGAAGCACAGAGTCCCCCGGTGGGTCCGGAGAAGTGATCGTTCAGTGGGGACCCTCCTGCTTTTACTCCTGGTTTCAGGACGTGTGTCATCGCATCGGAGACACAGTGCCATATCCAACCTGTGACTGTGTATACCACATACTGAAGGACAGCAGCCCATCTTCGCAGGCAGCCTCACTGCCTGTCGTGAATTTATCTCGTCCTCTGACACCTTGCGCTGTCCAGCTTCTATGTGATACGGGGTCAGGCTTTAGCTTCTTATTCCCGTGTTTGTCTCTTCTCCGATTCCTGCCCTGACGCTGTTTTCCGTTTTTGCTCTTTGAATCAGGGCCACGGCCGACAGCTGTGCAATTCCGCAGTGCCCAGCACCAGGGGGCGCACTTTATAAAGGATTATCTATGTGAACGGCTGGTGCAGCACAATGCCACCATCTCCACTGAATAAAAAGAACATCTCAAAGTCCATCACAGTGGCTCAGAGATGCTTTTTTGATATTGAGAGTTGGTGTCTGAAGAGAAAGAAATGAACATCACCAGTGATTTTCATCAGGACAAATTGTTATCTAATATTTAACTCCTGGAAACGCTATACAATTTATAAATCATTCGTATATAACTAAAGAAACACCAACACATTTAATTATCATTATCTCCACTGCCATCATAAAAAAAAAATCACTATGCCACTAGTGTGAAAAAAAAGAGTTTTTCTGAAGGTCCATTCTGTGAGACCATATGTTTTCAACAGAAAAGATGGGCAACTGCCTCTCCTTAAGTTTTATAGTTTCCATTTCCTATGCTTCTTCTCTCTTACGGTTTGTATGGGTCATAAAACCTCTGAGAAATTTGAAATATCGAGGTGCTTTCCCTGAGAAAATGTAACGATGGACATGCACATACAGTTTTCAGGTGTTTATGACCTCCCTAAAGGCCATGCATCGATTTGGGAAGGTTCTCTGGGTTTTAGAATTTGGTAGCCAGGGTGAGTAGAACACTCACTGAGTTTGGGTTCAAAAGCTTGGTGTTGGTCCTGCTTCTGCCACTTGCTGACGGCATGGCCGTGGGTAAGGCAACACTCTCAGGGACATTTTGTCAACTGTAGCATGAACATAATTATTTTATGTAATTATACTTTACACAGTGTTTATGGACATCACATGAGAACACAAAGAGGAAAACCTCTGCACAAAGCTGGCTGCTTAACTTTTTTTAAAAAGTCAGATTAATAATAATGTTGTTTATGTAATACTTATCACTATGGTTTTCTACAAATAGTTGCCCCTCTCTAATCTCTTCTATGCTTATTGACTGGACCCATCAATCCCCAATCTCATAAAATGAATGAAGTGTTTGCCTTTAAGATATTTTCCCCCCATTAAATTGGGTTAAAAAAACCTTAATAACATCCACATTGGATTTAGGCACCTGTGCACCTAAAAATACAGACAATTTGATTGTGCATGTGCCTGGATGGGCTATTTCAGGGCTACGCACGTCTAAAGGTACGCAGTATGAACCGTAAAAGGGCCGGTGAAACGCCACGAAGATCTCCACAATTAAAGAGCCATTGGTAGGAGAGAGAGGCTGATATTTGAAGTTTCCTCTGGTATCCACAGCTTAGCTATATTAGTTCAATGAACCAATTAATGAATGCATGTTCTTTGGACATCCACTAGATTCCAGGTACCATCCTAGATAAGCCTGCAGTAGGAGACACAGAGCCGCCCTCAAATATTTTACAAGAAGCCTCTTTCCAGAGATGCCTGATGCACAGTCACTCACGATGAACACCGTGTGGGGTAGGGACCTGTGTGCTGGGGAGGACGGGGGCAGTCAGAGCTTCGCTCCACACACACACACACGCACACACACACACACACACACGCTCTGGCAGGCGCACAGGGAGCTGCAGCTGGCAGTTGGGACAAAGGCTGCAGCTAGAAGCAGAAAGGAAGACTAGTTGGAAGAAGCTGGATCATTCCTGGCACAGAGAACCAGAGAAGGGATGGAGAAAGAATGGCAGGAAGGTGGGACAAAGGGAGGCCTCTCGACGGAAATAAGATACCCTTGCATGCTTAGTCCATTGGAAAGGGGATTAACGAAATAGTATTTGCAGGAGTTTAGAGATCTTGGCAGTCTGAGAGAGAGAGAGAGACAGAAGAGACAGAAGAGAGAGGTTTCACATTAGCTGCAGGATCTGAGAGCCATTGGACTCAGGAGAAAGCACTTGAGTAGTTATTGACTCTTCACCGTGAACTTGTTTGCCAAAGCTTGCTCTGCTCAGAGAGCTAAACTGTACACAAGTCCCCAGAGCTGCATTTCATTTGATCTGAGATATGACTTGAGAATCTAGGCTCAGCATCCCTGAAGTCACTCTTCTGAGGCACATATGAGATTTCTATCATAATAAGAAAAGTGACCTATGCCGCACAGAAGAGTTCCAAGTTCCAGGTGTCTGCCGTAAGTTACGTATCACTGTCAACCACTGCATTCAGGGAGAGTCACACGCGAAGGTCAGGGGCAGCAGGCCATCCTTTCGTGAAAATTCTCTGGGGCGCCAGGACTTTGAGAGGGTGTGGTGGAGACAGTGCCTGTGTCACAGCGAATAGGAAGATGGGTTAGAGGGCTTGGAATCTTTTTGTTTTCTAATAAGCCAAAAGGCTTGAACATAATAGAAGAGGTTGAGAAGAACTTAGGAAGGAACATTTTGCCTATTAAATCCATGCCACAGCCAATTTCACATATTTAATTCTCTCACTTCAGTATAACCTGAATGTATTTGTCACCTCCCCAATCGAGCATCTACATTCGCTACATTTGACAAGATGTTTGCAAAAAGTCTTTGCATGTATCCATCTCTTCACAGTTTCTAACCGATGGTTCATACCTTGCCGTCCCCAAAGATTCAGGCAACTGTGGTTCATCCCTTCTTGGTTACAAACAGATGGTTTTCACTAGCTCAGAGCTTTGCTATCTCTAGAATGGTTTTTGAAAAGTACAAATCTGTTACTTACAGGGAAGACACCCAGGAATGATTTCAATATCCATAACAAGTGTGTTGGTAAAATGGCATGAAAAATTGAACACAAATTTCTTTTCCTTTGTTGTAAACACTGAGCAAGCCCAGAATATTTTCTATAAAAACAGACATTTAATTTAAGAGGCAGTATCATGAATCCCATTTTCTTACCCATAAAATATCACTTCCAATCACGGTTTAGGGGAGGAAAATATGTGATAATTTGCAACTTAGTCCTATGCCCTAAAGTTTAAACAAATCATCAGCATCTCGGACAAAGGCAAGATGACAGTAGTGAGGTTTTTTAAATCTCCATAAATCCTTTTGCAAAAATAGAAAGAGCAACTGAGAACAGAAATGGATACTGTACTGATTTCCTACTGCTGCTGCAGCAACTGGCCAACACATTTCATGGCTTAAAACAGCCCAAGTTTATTATCCTATAATTCTGGGGATCCGAAGTCTGAAAAGATCTTATTGTCCTAAAATCAAAGTGCTGGCAGGGCTGTATTTCTTTCCGGAGGCTTTAGGGGAGGGTCATTTCCTTCACTTTCTTTAAAGTCTGATCATTTTGTTAGAATACACCTTTATGTGTATCATTTGGGGATTGGTTTTCCTAGCTATCGAGTGTACCTTTCCAACGTGGAGATTCAAACCATCCTTTATTTCAAGAAAATATCCTTGAATTATCCTTTTTAGTATTGTTCCATTCTATCGCTACATGTTTTATCTCTTGTAGATTATCATGAAGGGTATGCAATGCCCTCAGCAATGGTTTCATCTCTTGAAGATGAAATACATGGCAACAGAAAGGAATTAATAATAAAAATTATTAAAATAGTAGGATAAAAGAAAAATAAATTAATAGAAAATAATAATAAGCCACGTACAGATAGCTAAATCAGGTTAAAATCCAAGCAGATGCTAATTATTGGAGATGACCTGGTGGCCCTCAGTCGTCAGGGACAGGGAAGCCCTGAGGGTCAGACGACCTCTTACGGTGGAGGCTCAAGGAGAAGAGACCATTGGAATTGACCTCTATCTCACCCTTGCGGATTTCATTTGCATCTTACACATGTGAAAGTCGTTATTCCAGGGCTACTCAACATATTTTTCATTACTATTGACACAAGACCATCATAAGGCAGGAGATTCCTAACCTAAGAACACCCCAGCCAGGGCACCTTGTACATGTGGACACCCAGCTTGAACTGAGCCAGAGAAAAGCAATGACAGAGCTGCACGTCCTGTTACAGATCCTTCTGTCTCCAGACGAGCCCACAGATGACACCAGATGTTCAAGCGTCACAAGACCTTCTACCTCACTCTCCCCAGCGCCAGGCCAGATGGCAGTGAGAGGAGATGCTATCTCTCCGTCTTTCTTTCTCATTCACTTGTCAAGTGTAAGCCTTTTGCATGTTGGTCCCCAAGTAACTGAGAGCAGGAAAGTGGCCAGGTGTGGCCCATCCTCTATAGCTCCCTCCCAACTAAGAAACGAGACGCTCTGAAGGTGTCCATGGCGAACACCTGGCAGGGTACCGGGGGCTACAAGTTTGGCAGAGGGAGGAAACTGCTAAGAATACTCTGTCCCCCAAATCTCTTTGTGTTCTCCCTGGATACCAGCCTACACCACCTCCTGAAAGCTCCCCAGAGGCCCTGTCACACAGGAAAGCTCCGCTAAGCCAGAGGACGTTTTTAGTACAGCTGGAGTTGACAGGCCTCTCTGTCTGAAAGGCCAACGGGAGACTCTCTCCCTCTTGGCAACAGCTGCCTCACTTCGGATGCTGTAAAGGCATCTGAGAATAAAAAGCACTCTCCCATGCCGGCTCATGTGTCTTCACTGCAGCTCTTTCTCCTACACACGTGCTTGGGGAGTGTGAGCTCTCAGTGGGGGTCACCTGCTCCTCTGTCTCTCATCCTCATACCTAAAGGCATGCTAGAGAGATTATTTTTTAATTTTGTTGCGTATTTATTTATTTTGGCTGAGCTGGGTCTTAGTTGCGGCACGTGGGATCTTTCGTTGCGGCACGCGGGCTTCTTCAGTTGCGGCATGCATACTCTTAGTTGCGGCATGCATGCGGGATCTAGTTCCCCGACCAGGGATGGAACCCAGGCCCCCTGCATTGGGAGTGTGGAGTCTTACCCACTGGGCTGCCAGGGGAGTCCCTAGAGAGGTGACTGTGAGTGCAGTGTCTGCCAATCTATCGTTCTAGTGACTGACAACAGAAATTGCCTTTACACTATCACACTGGGCTTTATTTGCGTGAATCCCTTTGCTCTCAGTGCCTCTCCCTACCCCGCAGCGGTATGTGGGTTTCACTCCCCTCCCTTTCTCGCCAAGAACTGTCCAGCGGGCCCTATTCAGGGCTGCCCTGACCCACCAAGCCTTGCCTACCCTCCTCCTCTCACCCTCTCTGCCTGGCCTCTGGCACCAGCAGCCCCTCCTATGACCCTCCCCGCTCAGAGGCTACCTCGTGAATTCTGGGGTGAGAGGACCACACTAGCTCTCGGACACCCTTCCTGCCCCTGGCGCCAGTGTCCTGGGGAAGAAGCTCTGTGGCCACGACGAAGCGGAGGCAGAAGGAGTTTGTCTTCACGCTCTCAGCCACCTCATGGAGGCCTTCCTGGTTCCGAGCGGTAAAAGGATCACGGAGGGCTGATACGAAGGAAAGATGTTACGGAAGAAAGGAGTCCTGCTGGATCCTTTATGAGCGGACAAGGAACTTAGGACATGTCAAGAGCTGATGTGCCCTATCCTCTGGTTTTGGTCTCTGTAAACGGGTAAAGTTGAAAGAGTGAGATTTTCTTCTGAGTAACAACATTGTTCACCCCAACTTTCAAAATGTTTCCAGAAGAGCTAAGCCTTATAGGCACGTGGGTATGGGGCCAACCAGCCCCTCTTTCCAGCACTAAACAACCAGCTATCCCCAGATTCCATGGGGCCAGAGCAAATATCTATGCTGGTGATACTGGGTGAGTGAAAAGGGGCAATTTCCATGTCGCCTTGTTCCTTGGTCAATGTGCAAAACATATACTTTTACTGCATACTATAAAAATATGCATAAATGGTAGTCTGACTTCCAGATACAGAATATTCAAATCAAACAAATGCAGCTGAATTATTTACTACTTCCATGTGTATTGTGCTTTACATACATTTTTACAAACTGACCAGGAACACAACTTCTATTTCTAATTGGTATCCAAAAGAACCACAAAATTACAAATTAATTTCTAAGTAGACTGTTGGGATACAGCTTCTTTGTAAGCTAGTTTTTATTAACTTTCTTTCATTTGCAGTATTTCTCCTATAAAGCAGGAGGAGGGGAGGGGGAGGGGAGGGGAGGGGAGGGGAGGGGAGGGGAGGGGAGGGGAGGGGAGGGGGAGAAGAACAGGAAGAAGAAAAAGCAGCCACAGAATTCTTCCAACATTGTGCTGAATGGCTTGAGGAGATGTTCAGATAACTTGAGCTGTCTGTCTCCATAACAACAGCAAGAACAGCATCCCAGTAATAATAACGATGACCGACCAACGTGCTAACGTGCACGCACAGCAGTCTTCTGGGCAGAAAGATATCCTTGTGAGGGCTGTTAAGGCACTTGAGTCTACACCCCTCTGAATGCCGACAAAACCAACACACCACGTTTAGAACAATGATGTTCAAAGGCCCTTTAAAGAGGAGGCGGAGGAGAGGACTGAAATCTGACTGATCATCTCATTGATCTTACAGCCAGCGTGGTCAGACCTAAAGTAAATCCACCCGCTGCTGGAATCCAACTGGATCAAGTTTCTGAAACTTCAAAGCTAAGGATGAAACCCTGGACTTCTAGGACTCACCATAGTCAGTTGTACTCCATGAGGCCTTTGGGGACCAACCAGCTGGCCGTCCCCCTAGTGACACCTGACATCCAAACATCACCCCCATGCGCCCAGTTGAGCCCTGCTGTTCTGCGTGCTTGGACTGCTACCAGCTGTGTGCCTATCTTAATAAAGGGAGGTCAAGAGCTAAAAGATACTCAGCAAGAGAAAGGATGCTGTGATAACATCTAGGTTAATTATCCAAATCTCCTAGGATCTACAAACGCCAAAATGCTTCTGTATTATTTTGCGGCCATAACAAAGCACCACAGACTGGAGGGCTTGCACAACAGAAATGGATTTCACAGCTGTGGAGGCCGGAAGTCTGAGATCAAGGTCTCCGCAGGTTGGCCACTCCCGAGGCCTCTCTCCTCGGCGTGTAGATGGCCGTCTCCTCCCCGTGTCCTCCCACGGTCGTCCCTCTGTGTGTCCCTGTATCCTAATCTCTTCTTATAAGGACATGGGTCAGAATGAATCAGGGCCCAACTTAATGACCTCATTTTACCTTAATTACCTCCTTAAAGCCCTATCTCCAAATGCAGTCACATTTTGAGGTCCTAAGCGTTAGGACTTCAATATATGAATTTTGGGGGTGACACAATTCAGCCTAGAACAGCCTCCCAGAAAAATATATTTCAAGAAACTATAATCATTATATGTGATGGTATGGTCACTTTATTTTTCATTTGACATAATAAAAGAAATTAATAAAGCTAACCTCCATATTATACTCAGAGTAGAGAATATTCCTAATGTACATTCACATACTTCACTGAATGGAATACTGAAATCCTTGTCAGATTTCTTCTTGTCCTTCAGTGCAATGCAGATTTGCACTGGGGTTTAAGAAAAATAATAAATTTCCCTTACACATTCTCCAAACTGCCAAAACTTCAACAATATGAAATTCCAAATATCATGTTTTTGGACAACTTAAATTTAGGTAAGAACTACCTTTCAGGATATTTTATTATGAAAATTCCATAAAGCTCTTCCTACAAACACTGTTTTTGACAAACCAATTTACTGCCTATGTATTAAGTGACAGCTCATTTCAAGAAAGAGGGAGAGAGACAGTGAAGGGGAGAGAGAGAGAGAGGGGAGAGAGAGGGAGAAAGGAGAAAGTGTCAGTTTATAAACAGTACATTGACAAAGAACACTAATATTTAAAGATTTAAGATTCTAAAAGTTAGAAAAAAGAGGAAGATAGGTATTAATTTTTCAAGCATATAATAAATGCAAATTTTATCAATATGTATTACCAAATATTCTTGCTAAAGAATGTATGAGCATTAATGACAAACGGAGATTAGATAAAAAGTCATAAAATCATTCCATAGTACAGGCTCAATGAGAAACATGTGAGTTTGTGTCTTTAGTTCCTTTATAATATATCTTAGGTGCACATAATATACTATAACATCTTAATTCAACAAAGAATCATCAAGCACCTGTTATTTCCAAAGCAGTGAGGCTAGATTTTGAGTGATCGAGGGGGTTAAGGAATGGACTATAGGGCCATGTTCCCAAACAACTCCCAGTTGTGAGAGGAGACAAACAATGAATATCCATGCTGAGGTAGCTGAGGAGAAAATGCACGAAATATGAAACTCCCGTTTCTCCTACAGGTCAACTCCTACAAGGACTACTTTCTCTCCTTCCCTTCTCTTCCTCCTGCCCCATATGTCACCTACTCTCCACCCCACTGCCTCTGCTGTGAGGTCACCCTGCCCCTGGCCACACAACGGCACACTGAGTCACCACCAGGAGCCACTCTCCGTGCCCCCCGTAGAGCCCCTACGACCACCTGGGTGTCCTCCATGCCAGTGCGGAGCAGAGGCCCATCTCCTCAGCAACAACGCCTGCGTTTCTGGTCGGCCGAGCGTCCCCTCCCCTCCTGTTCACATGGGGCAACCTCTACAGCTGCTGTGTTCCAGAATTTCCAACTGCAAGCAGGGCAAACGCCCCTGCGCCCTGGCTTCCCTTCCTGTCACACTTGGTGCTGCCCTTTCCCACTGCGGGTAACTCCAAAGGAGGGTCAAGATGCGCTACTGCACCATTCGAGCAGCTGTCTCCTTTCTTGCCTCCTATGCCTCCCTGAAGTTTTTATGGGGAGAGAAACTTCATTGAAGTCAGGGGTCTCCAAACTAGCCCAAGGAGGACCAAATCCAGGCCCGGCCCTGCTTTTTTATGGCCCGAGAGATAAAGACTATTTTTTTTAATCTTTTTTTAATGGTTGAAGGAAATCAAAAGCAGATTTGGTGACACACGAGAATGATTTAAATTCAGATTTCAGTCCTCAACGTTTCACTGGCACAGACACACTCACGGGCTTACGCGTTAGTCTGTGGAAGCTCTTGCGCCAAAATACAGAGCGGAGTGGTTGCAAAGCCTAAAGTATCTACTATCCGACACATTACAGAAAAAGTGTGCTGATCCCTGCCTTAAGTCTGACCCTCTACTCTCTCTATTCTAGGACTTAAGTAAGACTTGACGTGCTGGCCCAGCCTTGCTTTTGATATGTAAAGCTGGCTATAAATCCCCCTTCTCCCCAGAAAGCCTGCCTTTCAAGATCCTGCTTCACCTCAGGTTCTCAAAAAAAAAAAAAAAAGAGCGGGCTCTGGGAGTTAACAATGACCCCATTATTTCTTCTTTCCACTCCTGCTTTAGAACTCCTCACCGGCATTTTAGATAATGGAGATCCTGGTTCCTTGGAGGCGGGAAGCTGTACCCAAGGACAAACAAGACCACAAGAATGATTTTCAAAAACCATCACCTTCGGTGCAAATACAAACTACACCAGGGAGGGTACGGAGGGACATGCACCATAAGGCAATAAGGAGACGGGAACAACGGAGGGACTGAATGAGACCTTGAGAGCCGAGAAGGATGGTGGAGAGTGCACACAGGAGGGAAGGGCACAGCCCGAGAAAATAATACAGGCAAAAGCCTCAGAACCTGGGCGCTCGGGCCGTTCCTCCAGGAGCCTCGCGGTATTTGCGGACAAGGAGATACTGGAAAGGAGGGAAACACAGTGACCTCTTAAAAGGCGAACGATCCCAGTCGCTCATGTTCCGAGGCAGATGAACCAATGTTGCAACAACTCCAGATACATATTGTCAATGTGCGAAAGGGGATGCAATACGCCTCGTAACCAAGATGCTCGGACTTAATTGCCTGCAGGCAGAATGTGGGAGAAACCAAGAAAACATATTCACATGAATCATACCCTATCTCGTGAACACAAAGAAAGACATAAATGAAAAGGACAATCGATACACAGCTCAGGGAAAGGGGAATCTGAGCATTTTTTAGTCTCTTCCTGTCTCATTTTCCCCACTTGCTTCATAGTCTGCTCTTTCCAAGTCAGATGCTCTGTGACTCCTTGTGTCTATCCGTCTTGTTTATTTTGGCAGCCCCCTCTAATTCCTGCTTAGTAATATTAGGTATTCGATAAACATCACTGAAATGAACATTCCAAGATAGGTAATTCCCAACAAGAAATCTCAAAGGAATGAAAAACGAGTCCATAAATGGTCATGACTGTCATGTGACCAAATAAAATAGGAAATCATAGTGAGTCTAGTCTATCCTAATTTGCAGAGCAGATGTGTTCCTGAGCTATTGAGTGAAAATAAGTTATATTAATGCCATCACAGAACTCCTTTATAGAACCACATTGCATTCTACTCTTGTAGAACACATCTGAGCACCGTGACAGAAGGATGGGATTTAAGTTCAAGAAAATATCAGATGTTTTTCTTATTAAATGATCAAATACAAGATGTTGACTTTTCTCATGGAACATGTTTCATAGCCAGGTCCAGTCATACGGGGGAATGGCGCTGCACAGTGACTCAAGGGCACTGGATCGAGAGTAAGAAATGGACTTAAATCACTTGATCTGTCTGGATTTCAGCTGATGGAGTTCAGGACACACTACTCCAAAACAGGGTACCTTGGTATAGGGAATATTTCCAGCTGAAGGAACCTGAGGAATGGCACTCGCAGAAAACCCTCACTGGACGGTCAGCTCCCTATGGCCAGAAGGAAGGAGCACCTTTACCTGGGACGACAAAGGCACACATAGAGGAATTCGCAGGCACAGGGCTTGCAAAGGTTCCCCCAGTTCACTACACTCAGCTCGCCTCTCTTCTATCACCTCTTCCACCATTTTCTAGTCTTCACCAAACCTGGCATAAAAACACTCGGGTTTAACCGTTTCTTCGGGTCTTCATTTCCTTATGAAGGCTCCCATGTCAGGGAAACCTTACACTAGATAAATGTGTATGCTTTTCTCCTGTTAGTCTGCCTCTTGTTACATGGATCCCAGTCGATAACTTAAAAGGAAAGAGGAGGACTTCCCTGCTGGCGCAGTGGCTGAGAGTCCGCCTGCCGATGCAGGGGACGCGGGCTCGTGCTTCGGTCCAGGAAGATCCCACGTGCCGCGGAGCGGCTGGGCCCGTGAGCCATGGTGGCCGCTGCGCCTGCGCGTCCGGAGCCTGTGCTCCGCAGCGGGAGAGGCCACAACAGTGAGAGGCCCGCGTACCGCAAAAAAAAAAAAAAAGGAAAGAGGAAAAAGATCAGTTTCCTCCCCTACAGGGCACTTCGTCTGCCGAATTTGAAGAGGATGTTTGAAGAGGACGACAGTTAAAATACCTTCTGGTTTTAGAGCCCATGAAATTGTTCCATCGGATTCTTAAATATTTAACCCAATTTGTTGAGCGGCCACTACGCAAAACATCATGCCAAGCATGCGACTGGATTCAAGAAGAAATGGTGGAAAGAAATGAAGAGTGGTCCCCCCAGCCTCAGGAAGCTTCCGTGCTCTTTGCCCTCGGGCAACAATCCATGGGACCAGGAACTGCTGTTCAGTTCTCTAAACAATGTCCCTAGATCTGGATTTAAGTGGATTCTAATTGCTTTCTTCAGCTTTTGCCTAGATGATTCCATCCTTTCTAGGTGTAACACCCCTAGTAATTTGTGTTTTAATGAAGAGAGTCACACCGAGGCATGAGATTTATTTGCAACGTTTTTTGTTTGCTTGTTTGGCTGCGTTGGGTCTTCGTTGCTGCACGTGAGCTTTCTCTAGTTGCGGCGAGTGGGGGCTACTCTTCGTTGCGGTGCACGGGCTCTAGGCGCGCGGGCTTCAGTAGTTGTGGCTCACGGGCTTAGTTGCTCCTCGGCATGTGGGACCTTCCCGGACCAGGGCTTGAACTCGTGTCCCCTTCAGTAGCAGGCAGATTCTTAACCACTGCACCATCAGGGAAGTCCCCTGCAACATTTTTATTTCCACAAACGTTATGTTTCCACCATCACATGGCCTGCATTGGTACGGCTCTGTGGTCACCTCCATCAAAGCCACCTCTAGCAAGTGCAGTATCTGTCTCCCGACTGGCTTCCTTCACTTCACTTGGGTCACAAAGCTTCTAACTCAGATACCATGTGAAGCTACACAGTGCTATGCTAACTGGCCTTACTGATTTGCAGGCACTATAATTTCACTCTGTGGAACACATGCCTTCTTGGATTGGCCATGGCCTCTTTCTTGCTTGTCACTGAGCAAAATCTCACAGTCACATGTTCTTAGAGTAGCTTGGCGAGTAATTCCAGTCCCACTTTCCTCTGACTCTAACTTGTACAGGATTTAGCAATGTTCTCTAGCTGGCAGGTTAACTGATGATGGAGTTATTAAATTTATACTTTCAACCCCTCCAGGAAATTCATGACATCCCACTGAACTTTGCCTCTGCTCCTTTTAGCTTTTACGATGCACCCAGGAAAGATAGTTCTAATTTATTATGCATTGCAATATCAAAAAATTTTGGATCTAGAAATATAGTATACTGGAAGTACAAAATCCTCATACCTTCTTCTTAAAGACCTCCTCGTCTCATTTATCAAATTACCAATTGATAAAAGTTCAAGTGAATACAAGTATGACTAAAATTACATAAATGCATCACATAGGCACTCTCATCACTATGCATTTATGTCATGCCTTGTATTCCACTTATTTATCTATTTCTTCCTCAATACTAACAGTAAGAGCCGTTTCTACATTCCAAATTGGATCTGGGAAAACCTCCAGTGGGAGGAGGTGTAAAGCGCTGGTGGCGTTGGTAGAGCTGAATTCTGAAACGTACCCCCTGGTGGTGGTGGAGTTGTGGAGACGTTCAGTGCATCTGCTTCGTTTCCATATTTGCTCCTCGTGCACTTTGGAAGCTCCTAAGATATTTCTTAAGTTATACTTGAAACAGAGGTTAGTTATCAGCTTTCAAGGCAGCATCAGTGTAAGCAGCAAGTAATACTACCGTTAGCGCGTATTATGTTCTGATCGTTAGATGCTCTCACTATTGTGCATGCCTTAACCCTGGCCACCAAGAAATGTACCATAAGACATTCTAATCTTACCCTCCATCTACCTCATCTACCTTCACATGCACATATGTGCACCATTTTGGATTGACAAGCTTTTCAGAAGCTTATATTAGTTAACCACCTCTAACAAGTTATTTATCCACTTGCAAAGTAAAGGGAGAGAAGTACAAGAGGAAGGGAAAGGATTGTATGCTGCGTGTCTACTACCCACCTAATCTGTTAGGTATTTTACACACGTTTTCTGTCATTAGCTCACATTTATGGCTTAACACTCAAGAGTTATGAAAAATAAAACACATAAATTCTGCATAATTAAATGTGATTCCTGAGTGAAACATGCTTTATCTTCTGAAACTGGCAGCCCAGCTTTGCCCCAGAGATGGACTCCAGTTGTGATTTGCAGGATATATGCTTTCTGGCTGATCGACAAGCTTGGAGATCAGCCGGGCAGCAAATCTGAAAACAGACCAAGAGTGGGTATTTGCCAGTGACTTCTTGGAAGGCAAACATCACAGCCCTGAGCTTAATTTGGACACCACAGGCTTAAGTAAAAGTTCTGCCAAAACTAGAGTCAAGCAGAGAATCACAGCGTTGGAAGGAAAACCCAAAGGAATCATTTCCAGGAAGACAAATTCTAAGGTGGTCCAGGATGCCTGGCAATGCTTTTTACTGTTTTTGAGACAACGTCTTTATTTTTAATCTGATGGGTGTAAACTCCTGGCCAGGAGAATCTGTGTGATGTTAGAGCAATCCAGTCCTCTCACAGGATTTCTAATTCTCCCACCATGTCTCTCAGCACGTACCAGCAATACGACACACTTTTCTTTCTCCCTCCCTTCCTTTCCTTTCCTTTCCTTTCCTTTCCCTTCCTTTCCTTCCTTCCTCCCTCCCTCCCTCCTTCCTTCCTTCCTCCCTCCCTCCCTCCCTCCCTCCCACCCCTCCCTCCCTCCTTCCCTCCTTCCTTCCTTCCTCCCTCCCTCCTTCCCTTCCTTCCTTCCCTTCCTTCCTTCCTTCCTTCTTCTTTTTTGGCCTCGCTGCAGCATGCGGGACTTCCCTGACTAGTGATCGAACCCACACCCCCTGCAGTGGAAGCGGGGAGTCTTAACCACTGGACCACCAGGGAAGTCCCACAACATGCTTTTCTTTTCCATCCTTTTGTGAGAAGCCATTGAGAATATTGAATGGTAGGAAGAACATTCTCATCCAGATGATATTTCTACTTTATTTTCCCTTTAAGCTTTGTGGTTGAAGACACCAGGTCTACTCACTGGCTTACGGTTCCCCATAACCTACAGCATTACTAGCATGGAGTGGATTCTCTCTGCATATGCATCATTAATTAACCAAGGTTTGTGTTAGGACAAGCTATCATCAAGGAATCAAGACTGCATCTAGAAATGGGGATCTGATACAGAATGAAGGCACAGAGGCCGACCAGAGAGGAGAAGGAAGCAGCGATGCCATCATTCCTCTCGCCTCCTTACCTCAGTCCCTCGTTAGATACAGGCAGCGGTGGAGAGAATGCAGGCCAGGTACTCCCTGTCATTTCTCCCTGGAAATGACATTTTTTATCCAGGAACACACATTTTATCCAGGAAAAAAAAGACGTATCATGTGGGACGATTTCAGCTCTAAGTCAGGAAGTCTTAACTCCAAAGTGCTTTTATAATGAGGGAAATTATTATTTCATATAACAGGAAAGGGAACTGTGGCAGTTCCAAGACTCCCTTCGCCCTTCAGGGCACAGGAGAAGCTACTGCAGTTCTCCAGGCCTCACGAAGACTGGCTGACATCCACGAGAAGACAGTGTACTGCTTTCTGGTAGGCTTCTGCTTTCCCAGAAGCAGACCTTTGATCTCTTACTGAGTTCTGCTTCCAAGCACCCTCACATGTCATGGGGACGGTGGATGAACCTGGAACACGCCTGCCCTGCCAACATTGTCACCGGGGTGCTGAAGGCTTCCTCCCTTTATTACGACCGAGTGTGACCTCAGTGGCCACAACAGCCACTTTTGGGATCTGGCTCTTAAGGCTGCCTCAGTCCCTCCCCCCACCCACCCTATCCCAATCCCACCCCTGCCCACAGTCCGCCAGACAGTTATCTGTGTGTAGCAAATGCTGGCCCCATTTTGAGGTTTCCTGTCCTGTCTCTGGTGTTCCTACCACCGCAAATACATCAGCTCATTCAAGTGAAATCGAGGTGGGTAGAGAGGGCAAAGCTTTACCAAGCTTCACCAGAAAGTTCCATTGTATCCTCATTTTGACCCCCATCAAAATTCCAGTTCTATAATACTTTCTAGATATTCTGCACACTATAGACACTCATTCAATGTTGCTTACCTTGTGTCTTTCTAAAACAGAATCCTTCCCTAAATATCATTTTGTGAGTTTCAAAAGAACTATTCAATGATTTTTTTAGGAAACAGCTCAGAAAGTTGGAATAAGAAAAGCCAACTGAATGCTAAATTGACTGCAATGTCTTTTTATTATTCAAGGACAAATTTAATCATTTTTTAAAAGAGTTCTAATCTTCATTATCTATTAAACCTATGAAAGCCTTAAACATTATTGTCTTGCTATCAAATGGCATATACAGGAAGAGAAATTACACTTAGTTTTACTACTCAAGGAATTAGAATTACTATTCCAGTAACAGAATTGCTATTACTCTTCATATTAATTTCTTATGAATAAAGTTCTAAAAGAAAAATGTATATATATATTGCTATTTAAAGCAAGGACCATATACTTTTATGACATCTCTAAATTCACACTGAACTCTGCAGCTGGCTACATTCTTCTACACACACCAGCTCTCTGTGAGGCTCTTGCAGTAACACAATGGAAGCACTGCTATTGGTGGTACCTCTATGGATGATTTAGCTGAAAGTCCTGTGTGACAATGAACTGACTGAGGATGAAGAGTCTGAAGGTCAACCCAGAACCCAAGACTTCTAATTCAGAATCTCATGCCCTTTCACATAGTATTTTTAAATTAATTTTTAAAGAATTTCTCTTGTGCAAAATATCTGAAAGCAAATTATCTCTGTCATTGGAAATACTGTTTTGTAACGTTCAGGCTCATGAAAAGTCTATCTGGACGAACGACAAAGCATGACAGCTAGTTCACTTACATTCTAATGTTCAAAGCACAACGATGTAATGTAATCATTTTGCATTTGATTTTACTTCCAATCTACTTTACAACCAGTTACCAGTTTTTCCATCCTTGCTATCTGGGTCTTTAAAGTCTAAGCTGATATCACGTTTGCGTAACTGAAGATACAAACATGAGGCAAGAGAGAGAAAGGTGAGATAGGGAGGTTGTCAGGATAGTATTGTGTGTCCCCTGAGGATAAAACATCCAGCTGACAGAGACCAGCTTTTCTGCTGTTTCAGGATCCACCATGTTTTCTATGTCGCCCCAGTGGGACTGGTGGACATAGCATGCTCTCGCATGACCCACGTGAGAAAGCGGATTGCAGATCCTATTTTGAAGTTCTGCCTCAATAGAATGGCCAGGGCCTAAAGGCAAAGGAATGAAACGAAGGAGCTTGTTTTAAACGCCATTCTAGCATCATGCTTGAGGATCTGTCATAATGTCATGGAATCCATAACCAGAGACTTGAAAGTCCCTGCGCACAAACCCTGGAAATCGCTGCGGCCCTTCCCCTGCAGCGTGCCCTTGCTCGCGCCATCTGTTACTCCTGAGGGCTGCTTCTGAAGCATCATGCACAGTGGGTCTTCATGTTGCGTTTAGGCACACTGATCTGTTCCTCTTGACGTTTCCTGGCTGGCTCTTATAGTAGCTTTCAACCAGCCCATCTTTCTTGGACTGGAGTGTATTTGCAATGCCAAGTTCCACTGGTGAGCTGGAATACCCACTTCGGACTTTTGGACACTGCATTAAGAATCCTGACCCCAAGAAAAATGGCAAAGAGTCCACAAAATGTCATGAAAACACAGACTTTGTTCATTTATCAGAGCATTATTTTGACACATGCCCTGATCTTCTTTGGTCATAAAAATTGTGAAGAAATGAAGCAGTGGTACCTGCATGGACAGTAGGAATTCAGGCTCCATGCTACCCTCCATGAGGCCATTTCCCAAATGAAGCTAGTTCCTCAGCCTGGCCCAGTTTGTTCCCATCTCTCCGCCTTTGCCCTGAATGCCAGACACTAAGATCCATGACTGCCTCGCAGCTAAACCCATGAATAGTGTCACTGAAGGGGACACGGAACCTCACGTCTTTCAATGTCTGTCCTTCGGCCATCAAATGCCACGTTATGTGCAGTCCACATCCTGAGAGCATGCAAATCTTTCTTTTCTTTTCATTTCCACCCAGATCATCCCATGAGCATTTTGAAAAGTGTTTTTCTCAGTGAATACACATTTTTCTTTCTTTTTTATTTCTGGATAACAAGAAAGTTTAGAAACTGCTGAGCCAGCCCACTTATAGCTAAGCCTTCCTGTTGACCTGTGCTTTAATTTCTGCTTTCCAACTCAGTCCCCTATTGGTAATAGGCTGTACACCCAAATTCCAAGCTGGATGGTTTGGACAATGACCCACAGGGACTGTTCCTGCTAAGCATTTCCCTCCGTCTCACAGATGGACTCAGTTTCTGCTTTCTCTTGCCTGAATCTTCATGCATTCCCCTAACCTTCAATGGCAACTACTGAAGCTATCAAAAAGCCCTTGTTCCCCATGGCCCTACATCCTAGGTTTACACTCTGTCCTGTCCTAGAATCATCTAGAAATGGGTATGATGATGGGGACTCCTCTGGCCTTCTGCCCTTCAGCTCTTCCTCACCTCTACACAGATCCCACTGTCAGCTATATTAGTCATTCTGCAGCCTAACTATGCATTACTATTACTCATGTATGTACGTATACACACACGTAGGTATGATGGATATCTATGTATGTGGGTGTGTACATGTGCAGACATATATAGCTATGTATATATTTGTGTGCGTGTGTATGTGTGTATGTATGTATAAGTCCCACCTCCTTGCTGGGGAGAAAATAAATTTTTAAAGTTGTCTACTTTATTTAGTGCCCTTAGAGAAGGATTAGATAAGCAGATATGGTTTGAAATGAGAGGAAAAAAATGTCATCAGTGAACTGGTAAACTCTAGAACCACTGCTCTTTCCAGTCAACTATCAATATTTCAAATGCCCCTATTTTTGCAATATCACCTTACTTTCCAAACAAACATCTACAAAGATCTGTTGATTTCATTTTCAAAACAAATGTTATGAAAGACCTAAACACAAGAAACTGACTCACAAGGACATGTGTCCTATCAAATAGACACAAAAACCTTTTTAAGGAGAAAAATGCAAACAGATGATGCTATACATGATTGTTTTTTATGAGTTTTCAGAAACACTTAGGAAAAAAGTGAGAACCAATGCTGAGTTGTCAACCAACCTCACCAGTGTCAGACATTCCACAGGATTCTCATGTGGCTGTGCATGCGTGATGCAAGGAGCAGATTTGGAATCAAATAACCATGAGACACATGTGAAAATGTATTAGAGCACACTTGTTGCAGAGAAATTAAACAAAGGGGGGGAAAGCCATCTGCAGGAAAAACAAAGGTGGAGACATATGGCAAAGCTGTGTTCTCATCAAAGAAGAGAACAGTAAATAAATTACAAAGCAGCAGCAAGGTGGAGGAACAGAAACAAGGCCCCACAGAAAACAGCATTTCCTTGGAAACAATTCATTATCTTGAAGGAAATTAAATAGAGGTCTTTTACTTTTAGACAGAAGAATATTTCATATGGAAATATCAGTTCCAACACAGATAGGAAAAAGGAAAGAAGATGAATTAGTGTGCCCACTGTCAGCAACATTTTTCTCTCTGCAGAATTTTTTGTTATTTACATTAAGTACTAAGCTTGTCAACAGTAACAAGATAAGGAGCAAGAATAAATTACTTGGACCCAACAGTTCAGAACAGAGCCGAGGGCGCAGCTAGGTCACGTGCTGTATGAATCCCACATAAAGATCTGGGGAAGACGTCCACCCATGAAGACAGAGTTGGATTTTTATTTTCTCCACCAGGGCCCCCAAACTACTCTCCAAATGCTGCTAAATGGTGAACTGTATCATAGGCATGCGTTACACTCTCCTGCACAGGCTTTGGGTAGCACGCTGGCGATGTTCCTCCCTGCACAGGGAAGCCACCTCTGTCCACCTGAAGGGCTGAGAGGACCACGTGAATCACTGAGCAGAAAGCAGCAGGAACACTTTCTGAGATGGGGAGGCGGCCCGTAAATGGGAACTGCCTTTCCTTTTATCTTTCAGCTTTCTTCTGTAAAGAAAAATGTATTTGACTACAATTCCTAAAGGCCCCTATTGTAGGGAGCAGCTTAGAGAACTGTAGAGCAAAAACCTCACGTCCAGGTGAGCAAGAAGAAATAAGAACATAATAATAGTAATAAGCAGCTGAAGTATATATATTGGAAAATGCAGTGAAGTAAGTTTGAGTAACTAGATATTATTAAACCCTTATTTTTTTTTTTTTTTTTTTTTTGCGGTACACAGGCCTCTCACTGTTGTGGCCTCTCCCGTTGCGGAGCACAGGCTCCGGACGCGCAGGCTCAGTGGCCATGGCTCACGGGCCCAGCCGCTCCGCGGCATGTGGGATCTTCCCGGACCGGGGCACGAACGCGCGTCCCCTGCATCGGCAGGCGGACTCCCAACCACTGCGCCACCAGGGAAGCCCGACCCTTATGTTTTTATACCACTTCATGTTTATAAATCATCTTGTAAAATTACGAGATGAGATCAAAAATGATGATATATTTTACAAATGAGGGAACTGTACCTTGGAGGGACACGCCCCAGTCGTACAGCAGATGGAAAGCAAAAATGAGATGTCCACTGCAGTCTCAGGAAAGCTAACCTAGTGTTTCCACAAAGTCATGTCCCTCAGGAATTGGGGAAAGCAGAACTCTCCACGGCCCTCTAAAATACCTGCTTTTTTAAGGAGCTATATAACCCCATTCTAATGAAACTCTACCAACACATACCTAAAGAAAATTACCAGCTGTCTCATTATGGTTTGGGTGAAAGTCACTAATTCATTGACACATAAAAATGGGAAGGTTTTTCTAAAAATAAGTAATTCAATTCTTGAGGCAAAAATTATCGATGTCGGGGCTTCCCTGGTGGCACAGTGGTTGAGAGTCCGCCTGCCGATGCACGAGACACGGGTTCGTGCCCCAGTCCGGGAAGATTCCACATGCCGCGGAGCGGCTGGGCCCGTGAACTATGGCCGCTGAGCCTGCGCGTCCGGAGCCTGTGCTCCGCAGCGGGAGAGGCCACAGCAGTGAGAGGGGCCCGCGTACCACAAAAAAAAAGACAGTGATGCAGAATCATGGAGGGGGGCAAAAAGAGGGACCCTACTTACACGTGCCCACCAATGGCTAGCCTCGTATTACCGGTAGGTATTATTTACTACTTCCTTTTAATTATTTTTATTTAAATTAAAATTTTTATTTATTTTTAAATTTCTATTTCTAATCTGTAATTTGAAGATCAGAGATCAACACTTAAAAAGAGGAAGGAAGAAGGATGGATGGCAAGGGGGGGGGCAGGGGGAGGGAGGGGGGGAGAGAGAGAGAGAGAGAGAGAGAGGAAGAATGAGAATAACGGATCTTCTATTAACTCCAGATGCTGAATACACAGTTACTGGAGCTTACTGATGGACTAACACAAGGCATGTCACCATCACTGAAAAACAAACTATGCCAAGGGGCAAAAGACAGGTGTTTCAAGGTTCTCAAGGTTCTTCTATCTTGCTGGGAATACAGGAGACCACACACAATAAGGTCTCATGGCCAAGCCAGTAAAATCATGCCACAGGGTAAAGGCATCCCCAAGAAGCATTCCCAAGAACGCACAGGGCAAAGACGGGCGCCAAGGCAGACACTGATGGAAAAGCAGGACACGTGGAATTCGATGAAGGGTGAAGTCGGAGGCAAGGGTCTGTACACAACAAAAGCTCTGAAGGCAAGTCGCCTATAAGATGTTCACCATCTATACCAGAAGTGATGAGATGCTGAGTTGATCACTTTTAAGACAGTGGAGAAGACGCAGTAGAGAGACACTCTTAGATGCCATGACATTTTGATGATGTGACATTAAGAACTAGCGTCAACCAGGGCTGGGGGAGCAAAGTGGCAGGAAATGTTCACATGGATAACTTGAGCAACTATTTATTACACCAGTAAGTACCACGGTCTCAGCACTGGGGGTGGTCTTGGAGATAACAGAGATGAAGGAAACATGATCTGGTCTATAAGGAACTCAGAGTGTCACAGAGCCACACCAGAAAGAAAGCACAACTCGACGCATGAAGCCACAGAAGAGAGCTCAGAGCGACGAAGCTAGCTTAGCAGGCGACGGCAGAGGAAGCGTTACGTGTGATGGGTGAGTCTGTAGCGGGCGCCTAGGGTGAGGAGGGAACAACACAGGCAGAGGACGGGGAAGCAGGCGGTACAACCGAAGGAAACACGTGTGCGAATAAGGCCTGAATGAAAGAACACGGATGGTGGAACAGGAGAAAACAGCTCTGAAACTGAGCGTGCACACACAGAAGCACGGGATGCTGCCGCAAACAGGGCCGGGGTCTGAGACGGTTTAGACCCCACTAGACCTGGCAGAGAGCCAGTGACGGAAGCAAAGTGCTCAGCTCAGAGGCATCGTGGTGATTTAAAGTGCGGGCTTTGGGATCATACAGCTCTTTGGTTCAGGCTCGTCCAATTCTCAGCCGTATAACCTTGGGAAAGTTACTGAACGCCGGGAAAATTCAGGTTCCTGATCTCAAAAGGGATAAAATAACTGCCCACCTCTTGTCCAGGTTGTTGGGCAGAACACATGATACTGTGATGTCTAGTGCCGAGTGGAATAACTAGCTCGTAGTGGGTACTTAGTAAACTGTTTCTAAAATTATTAAAACGCCACACATTTGCACAGAAAGATGGAAATATGGGTTCCTGTGGACTCTGGAGTAGAAATTCACATTGAGGTGCCTGGCAGGAGGTAGCATCCAGGGAGACCCGTGCCAGGACACAGAAAGGCACTGACTCAGACGGTGTCAAGGCAACCCCAGGGAAAGGCAAGGCATGCAGCCTGGAAGGTACCGGCAGGAAGCATGTTTCTGGATCTAGGACACAGAGGTAGATTCATAAAATAACCCAAACACGGGCCTAGAGCCAGAATGTCTGCAAAGCAACTACGCAGTAAACCAAGAGAGGGGAACGCAGGGTATCTGTAATTTTACAACAACCAGAGGATTAAACTGCATTTAAAGATAATCAATTAGGGCTCCAACCTCTTACAATCATCTGACATTCCACACCAAATTGTGACTACTCTACTAGCTTTGCTTTTGCTTTTATTGACTATTTTTTTGAGAGCAGTTTTAGGTTCACAGTAAATTTGAGAGGAAGGTACAGAGATTTCATATGTACATTCAGCCCCTGCAGATGTCGAGTCTCCTCCATTATCAACCAGAGAGGTGACTGATTTCAGTCGATGAACCTACGCCGACACAGCATTATCACCCAAGTCCACAGTACGTTAGGGTTCACTCTTGGGGTTGTATATTCTGTGGGTTTGGGCAAGTATCCATCATTATAGTATCATTAAGAGTATTTTCACTGCCCTAAGCTTCCTCTGTGCTCTGTTTATTCATCCCTCCCGCTTCACCTCCCCAGCCCCAACCCTTGGCAACCAGTGATCTTTTTACCGTAGCCACAGTTTTTCCTTTTCCAGAATGTCCTCTAGGTGGAATCATACAGTATGTAGCCTTTTCAGATGGGCTTCTTTCACTTAGTAACATGCATTTAAGGTTCCTCCATGTCTTTTCATAGTTTGATAGCTCATCTCTTTTTGGCATTGACATTCCACTGCCTGGATACACCACAGTCTACGTATCCATTCACCTACGGAAGGACATCTTGGTTGCATCCGAGTTTTGGCAATTATGAATACAGCTGCAGAATACAGAATACGGGTTCGTGCCCCGGTCCGGGAAGATCCCACATGCCGCGTAGCGGCTGGGCCCGTGAGCCATGGTCGCTGGGCCTGTGCATCCGGAGCCCGTGCTCCACAACGGGAGAGGCCACAGCAGTGAGAGGCCCGTGTACCACAAAAAAAAAAAAAAAAAATTGATTCTAACGAGTTCTCCACTGTAGAAAGGTATGCACTTTTGCTATCGCCAGAGCAGCAGAAAGCTCTAAAAGTAACGCTTCTTGAAATTAATTTAGTATACTTATTTCCTCATTATTTTGAAATCTGAAATTGATCATATCAGGGATATTAGAGTGTAAATTTTATTGAAAAAAAGTTTTATTCCTGGGAAGTGTAACTCAATTGCTTGTGCAAAAGCCAAAATGTGACCTTTTAGAAAAATCATCTCAGAAATGTCTATTTGGAAAATTAGAACTGGATGTCAGAGCTACCTACTCCTAAAATACATCTTTTTTTTTAGATTAAAAAATATGAAGAACCACCAAAGTATAAAAATAATGGAACAAACAATATTCAGATGAAATGTATTAGACAATTAAATATTCTTTCACTGCAGCTTATGCATAACATATTCTTTTTTAAATATTTATTTCATTTATTATTATTATTTGGGCCGCATCGGGTCTCAGTCGCGGAATGCAGGATCTTCGCTGCGGCATGCAGGATCTTTCATGATGGCGCCCGGGCTCTACGTTATGGCACGCAGGCTTCTCTCTAGTTGTGGCACGCAGACTCCAGAGTGTGTGGGCTCAGTAGCTGTGATACGTGGGCTTAGCTGCCCTTCGGCATGCTGGATCTTAGTTCCCCGGCCAGGGATCGAACCCATGTCCCCTGCACTGGAAGGCAGATTCTTTACCACTGGACCACCAGGGAAGTCCCACACATAACATATTCTTGTTAAAAAATCACACTGCTTGTCCAAGGTTATCATATTTTAAGGTCTCTCCTGTTTTTCGAGAAACAGAAATATATAATCACCATTATGCAAGTCATATTAAAAATTAACTGCTCGGGGCTTCCCTGATGGCGCAGTGGTTGAGAGTCTGCCTGCCAATGCAGGGGACACGGGTTCGTGCCCCGGTCCGGGAAGATCCCACATGCCGCGGAGCGGCTGGGCCCGTGAGCCATGGCTGCTGAGCCTGCACGTCCGGAGCCTGTGTTCCGCAACGGGAGAGGCCACAACAGTGAGAGGCCTGCGTACCGCAAAAAAAAAAAAAAAAAAAAAATTTTCACTGCTCGTGGTAAATTGTAAAGTGGGTTATTTGAAAGATTTCCTTTCAAGGGGACAGTGGAGGACGGTAGATAATCAAGCCCCGTCCCTTCAAACAGAAAGGCAGAGGAAAGACCTCTGAAGAAAGGCCAACTGCAGTGGTCAACCCTGCCACCAAGCCCAGGGCTAACTTCAGGGAAATTTTCCGCTACCATATGGTTTTGGGACAGCAACATAGTTCCAAATCCTTATTAGTTTTCTTAAAATGTTGATGGCTTGGATGTCAGAGAGCTAGCTGTGTGGGGGGTTCCCAGGAGTCGGAAGTTGCCAGTTGGTTCTTACATCATATGCTGGTTTGAGATCCAAAGGAAGAGCTTCATTGATCTCGTAAACAGGTAGAAGCACAGAGCAAAATAACTCAGTGATGTATAGATGATAACAAGATTAAAGGCACTGATTTATCCTTGGAGAAAAATAACCAAAGCGGTCTGTAAACACTATGAGTTGTAAAAGTGTAGAACCTGGCATGGTTATAAAACTTCCCTAGTTCCACGATAACTGCCTAACTTTATCAATCTGTGCATTAACCTGGTACATCGACAACATTGCTTTTGATTAGTAAGCAAAGCTGGTGTCTTGCGGCCGTGTGATGCTTGATGGATAGGAGCAACTCAACCCAGCCAGGTGGTTTATGCTCCCTTGAATGCACACAGGAAAATCAGTAGCTGCTTGGTATTATAAAAAGCACCTCTCTGTTCAGGAGTCCAACTCCATATACAGCTTTTTTTTTTTTGCCACGTAGGTGATGCAATGCTCAGAAACCGATACCTTTAGGTAAGAAAAACACACTGAAAGCCTAACAGACTCAGGAAGGCTCAGAGTTCTCTCATTTTGGGGGTGACAACTGAGCTGTCGCAGATGAGCATTCTAAGCAGGTGACAAGGGACTTAGCAATTAATGTTCATTGTTATGTGTGCAGTGATCTTCACCCAGCTAATGAGCCAGAATTTTCTAGGACTTCTTAAAATCGTTTCACCGGGTCATCCTTGGTTGGTCTCATAATCCCACTATTCCAGAAAGTGTATCATGAAGCTTTGGACATTTCCGTGTTGTAAGACACTCCGCACTGATCGGATTAACTCAGAACGGACTCTGATGAGCGTGACTGTTTCAGCATCTGTAGTAGAGAGGCGTCAAAACATATTGATTAATTTGAGCAAAACCAGATTTTGATAAGCTCTCCCTACCTCCCTCGTTCTTCCAAGCAGGTAGAGTAGGGAGTCGATTCTCTCCAAATACTGAATGAGTTTAAGCTCCTTATTCAGAGGAAATGTCTGGTTTCCTTGATGTTTCATTCTGTATTTTCATTTCAGCATGAATATCGCAGCTTACTATGTGTCCTCTCCAAGTGAAACGGAGCAGGACCCTATGGTCCTTCCCCACCATGTCCTCCCCCTGCCTTTTGTCTGTGGAAACACTTTAGCCAAAGAATAAGTTTAATCAGAGAAGTAAGAAAATGCAGAAGCAAAGGAAAACAGTCAAAGGAGACCAAATAATAATAATTTAGTCATTAAGCAAAGTCAAGGACCTTTTAGTTCCTCCTCAAGGGCTATAGATCATATTCTGAGCCACATCCTGTGAGCTGTCTTACAGATACGAAAAGCCCCAGCAGGTGGAAGAAGTTAACTGTGTGATGACCAGACCATAGTCATGACATAAGCTGCCACAATTCCGAGAAGTGGCCTCAAAGAAATGGAAACAAACCGACCCTGGAACTGGAGATTAACTGTACTTAAAACTATCAAGATGATGCTGGTCAAACCACCGATGACCAATTTCAAGATGACGGTCAGAGCTGACTGTGCTGTTTCTACATGCAGTCTCCTCCCTCAGCCTATAAAAGCTCTTGCCCACTGATTGTCGGGAGCGGGGTGCGGGGGGGGGGGGCGGGGGGGGCGGAGTCAGCTTTTGGACAGAAGTCCACCCTCCTCCCCAGCTGCCAGCACCCAAAATAAAGCACACTTTCCTTCCCATCAACCTTACGTCTTTATTAGCTTTTCAGTGGCGAGCAGCCGGACCCCACTTCCGGTTACACAAGGAGCAATTCTTGATTGATACGCGAGCTCCTTTTTGTTCTGCGGTCAGTTATTAATTCACTCAAGGTTCTTTGTATGTCCAATATGTGTTCATTTCTTTGCTAAGTGCTGGGGATGCAAAGACAAGTACGGCATGGTTTCTGCTCTCCAGTCTAGCACGAGAGAAAGACTTGCAAACAAGTAATTCCAGTACAATGTGCTATGAATCATGATAAAGGAATGTGTGTGGTGCACTAAGAATACAGAGTAGGGACAGCCAGCGTGTCTTGGGAGACTCTGGAAAGAGAACTGGAAGGCACTAAATGTCTCTTTTAATTGACCCCCTTCCTCAGACAATGTCTGGGGAAATTTGCTAACCTTTCTTTTTCAAACTAGGTAATAATAACAGTATGAACTTCTTGGACTCTAAATCCTAACAATAGGAGTTATACTTTTCTTTTTTGAGTAACAGGGGCCCACTGTTTGCCAAGGAGCCATCTGGGACAGCCAAACGCATTTCCAACATCAGGAGTGAGACCACTGCCATTTTGAAATCAAGGAAAGTGTCAGTATAGTTTGCAAAGAGTTTTTCTGAGACTTGTAAGTGAAGGAATCTCTAATACGTCAAAATCAATCTCTGACTTTCACCTACAATATACGACAAACAAAACTGAATACTCCAGTCTCCTGGACGACGCATTGCACCTTCAGGGTACCGTTCAATCCCTGGATTCCTCAAGGAGGTAAAGCCATCGATGCTGGGTAATAGGAACACCTACCGTCCTTGGTTTCACTCTGATGGATGTCAATGGAAACATTCCACTTTCCGAGAGCTGCACTTCCGATTGAGTCATCCCAGAATAATAACTCCAATGACGGGGAGACGTGCTTACTATTATCACAGAAACATACCCACATCCACGGATTCATGTGTGTACTGAACACAGACTTCCAGTAAAGCCAGACTGCTGGCTGAGAAGTACCTTAGTTATGCTGGGGCATGTATATCCTAGGTTATGCGGACCTTAATGCCAATATCAGATTTGACATTGGCTGAGAAAGTCTCAACCGAGAAGACAGCACCAAGGCCTGTCAGAGCAACTACAGGTCAGATCTCTTGGTCAATGTCAAATTTCCTTTTGGACAGAGGTCTCATAAATGTCGTCATCAGGCATGTCATATCCAGCAGGGTCCATGTTGCCCTGCATGGTGTTAAGAAAACTACTACCGAGGCAGCTGATAAAGCTGTTGATCTGTTTTATTTTTTAATAAATTTATTTATTTATTTATTTATTTTCGGCTGTGTTGGGTCTTCATTGCTGTGCGTGGGCTTTCTCTAGTTGTAGCGAGCAGGGACTGCTCTTTGTTGCAGTGCACGCGCTTTCATTGCGGTGGCTTCTCCTGTTGCGGAGCACGGGCTCTAGCACGGGCTTCAGGAGTTGTGGCATGTGGGCTCAGTAGTTGTGGCTCACGGGCTCTAGAGCACAGGCTCAGTAGTTGTGGCGTACAGGCTTAGTTGCTCCGCGGCATGTGGGTTCTTCCCAGACCAGGGCTCGAACGCATGTCCCCTGCATTGGAAGGCGGATTCTTAACCATTGCGCCACCATGGAAGTCTCTCTGTTTTCTAAATTTAATTTCCTAAATAACAATTGCTAGCATTCACGAGAAGGTGCTTTCAGGAACCGAAACAGTGATGACATGTTCCCTGCATAAATGAATCAGATGAGATTATGAGACCTCGGTATTGCAAAACTTAGGTGGGTCACGTGGAAACACAGCATAGTTCTATTTTTAAAGAGCTCTCATTATCATAGCAAAACAAAGAAATTCTCTCAGCTTGTCAAGAAGCATCCTGCTTACTCACATGGTGTCCAACACGACTCCAAAGCAACCCCTGAAAGCCCAAGGTGGGCACTATACTCAATTCCCTTTAGAAGGAAAACAGCCTCCCAAAGCCTCAGTTCCTTATCAGCAGGAGATGGTATAATTTATCATCCAAACCAGGGCACGTGAGAGGGAAAGGGGGTGGGCTTATCAGCTGGGTCAGTGGGCAACAGGTGTCAGCTGCAACTGTCCTGGGTAAACAAAAAGTTACCCCAGTTGTCAGAAACAAGCTTGTTGTTCCATTCAGTCATTTTTGCCCCTGACTACACATTAGAATCATCTTTGGAGAAAACAGACATACATAAGCATACACCTATACCTACATATGCATACACATGTTTACATGCACAAATACATACGCATATACATATACTGAGATGTCTAAGCCCTACTGCAGACGAATTAAACAAGATTTCTAAAAATGGAGTGAATCTTGGGCATCGACAATTTTTAAAATCTCCCCCAAGTGATACAAACAAGCAGCTGGGCTGAGAACCACTGAACTGGACACTCTCCAAAGCTTTTCCAGATCTCAAATTCTGGGAGTATAATTCCTGAGAAGGAAGTTCCCACCCTTGCTACGGTCAAACTTTTAGTCTCCTTTCTAGAACACAGAATATTTCATACCAGTACGATAATAACCGACACGTATTTATGAAGAGTTTATACTTTACAAACCACTTTCTCAACATCATCTTTTTTTTTTTTTCCTCACATTAACTCCAAGAGAAAGTCAGGTTGGTTATTATTGACTTTCTACAGGTGAGGAAATTGAGGTTTCAAAGATCAAATACACAGGTACCAGGCGTCTTCTACAAGAAGCATAGGGAATAACCATGCCCACATCTTGATTAGCAACGGCAGCAGACAGGAGCAGGTGCCTGGGATTCCTGCCACACGGGTCTGAATTCCACTTCTATTATTTATTAGCTTGATAAGCTGGGGCAAGTTACTTAACCTCTGCAAATATCACATCTAAAATTAAAATAATGCCAATGCTCTTGTTCTGTAGCGCTGTGGGAAGTACTGCGTGGGAGTTACATGGCAGACCTTAGCCCCATGTCAAAGAAACAGTAACGACTGTATCATTGCTTTTGTTGCTGTTACTGTTACTCCTCGTCCTCTTCACCCTCGTTTTACTGCTATAACTATTACTATTACTACTACTACTGCTAGAACTAATGACAATCATCCCTGCTACAGGCAGAGTCACTGGCCCTGCAAAGAGACAACCTTAATCACAGGAAAACCCTTTGAGCCAATCTTTACCCTCTTCCCACATACTCTGCCCCCAAACCAAAAGGAAACATGAGTGTTCTTCAAATGAGACACTCTGTGGAATCAGACACCCCCAGCCATGTAACAATGTTGAACTCTGGAAGTCTTTGGTATACACAGCAAACCGTCAGACTCTAGACAGATGCTCAGCTGGATGTAGAAACCGGGGTGAGAGCAGCCTTGCAGATGTGCTACGTGAATGTGCCTTCGAGGCAGAACCTATTGGGTTGGCCAAAAAGTTCGTTTGGGTTCTTCCGTAACATCTTACAGAAGACACCTAACGAACTTTTTGGCCAACCCAATATTTATCAGCTGCAAGGAGCACACTTAGCTGGCAGCCTCCAGTGGCAGCCCCCTGGGGTCTGCTCCCGTGTTTAAATGGAAGCCCCACACTTTGGGGGGAAGCCCCCAGCCTTTCCCCATTGATGGAATATGGTCATCAGTACGAGGGTCTGGCCATTTCTGCCCAGTGCCTTGCTACTCGAGGGCCATCTTTGCACTGCAGCTGCCGCTGGACCAGGAATGCAATCTGTGGTTCTTCGTCCTCCATCCCCCCTTTCACAGTATCCGATTACACTGTGGTATATAAAGACCTTCTGGGGAAAAATAACACAAAGCAGCCCCATACATGTCAAACAACGCTGTCAAGGACGGTGGGGTGGTACCCTATACAACTGAGAAACAGTGAAAACAACACAAAATGCTTTGTTCCAGAACTGTATTATTTCATGACTTTCTAAGAGGTTATTTGGAAAGCTCTATGGAGTTAGGAAACATGTCTGACCTGTCTCTCTAATGAAGTGCCTACAACATGAGGCTTAAAAAAAGTGATTATGGACCATGTTCTACTCATGTCGTCTTTGTTTTGCAAATTAAATTTGTTATGCCACATGAGCTCAAAGATGTGAATATTTTAATAATGCCAGATCTATAAGTTGCAAAAAAAAGGAATTCGAATTTTAAAATGCATTCAGTTTCAAGGAATTGGATTTCTTGAGGATATATTTTTCACCTACAGAGAAAAGGTATTCTAAATTACTGTGTTTCCATTTTAACCACATAATTTCATTCTCATTTTGGTAATTCATATTTTTCAACACAATGAAAACATTAAAAACAAGCAAAAGCTAAATGGTAAATTAGTTTAAAATACTAGTTGGACCTAGTAACCTAAATGTTCTTAACGTTAATATTATTATGGTTAAGGATAATCACAATAAAATAGTTACCATATGACAAAAGGTATTCTATACTCTTTGCATGTATTAATCCATTTGGCTTCAGAAACATTTTACATTTTAAGTATAATCATTACCTTCTTATACACATTGACAAACACTTTATAGGTTATTTGATCTGGTAAATTACGTATTTTTAATGTTAGTATTGTTATGGTTGAAGATAATAATTATGCAATAGTTAAATAGTTCTTACTATGTAACAAACAAAATTCTAGGCTCTCACATATATTAACTCATTTAGCCTCATACACATTCTATAATTTAGGTGTAATCATTACCCACGATGTATGAATTAAGGAACTGAAAAACAGAGAGGTTAAGTAACCTCCCCAAGGTCACACAGCTACACGTGGTACACCCTGGATTTGAACCAGTCTGCATGAACCAGGAAAAGAAATGCCGACTTACCTTAAGCCACATCAATTAAACTTTCAGTCTGTGTGTATGTAAATGCACACGCAAACTGAGTACTTTTAAATCAAACTGATTTGACTTCAGCAAATGCATCTGAATTTTAAAATCCAAACGAGTATGGTCTTTGTCAGAGTACTCACCCTGAGTATCCGAGGCATGCTCAGTGTGCTTTGGCAGCCGCCTCTCTTGTTCAAATGAGTCTCTCACCTCGCGGAAGAGCTCCTGCAAGTGATGAAATGAATCAGCAAAAGCTCCACAAGAAAAGCCAGCTCAGCACTCAGACCTGTCTGGATCTAGGCCAGAACCAGAATTTTCCAACTGTGCATCAATCATTTTGTCAGACCTCTTGCACAGTCAATCATCAGTAAATAGTCATTAAGTACCTACTGTATGCCGTTCCCTCAGCTAAATCCCAGAGCTTTTAAAAGGTAAGTATGACTCTACTGAACTAGCAGTATTCACAGAAAAAGAATCCAATTTATATCAAATATTTATCATTTGCCCCTCTACGGGATAGTCAGTAAAATACCCTAAACTTTTGAAGACGATTCCAAAAAAAAAAAAGAGCTGCCTGCCTTTTCTGTGACTATGATGCAGTCCTGATCATGTACTTTTTTCCAGTTTTACTGAGACAGAACTGACATACAGCACTGTGTAAGTTTTCAGATGCAGAACATAATGGTCTGACTTACACACATCATGAAATGATGACAATATGTGTAGTGAAGATGCATCATCTCATATATTAGATACATTAAAGAAACAGAAAAAATATGCATTTTTTCCTTGTGATGAGAACACAGGATCTATTAAGATTTCATATAAAATGTGCAGCAGTGTTAATTATCTTTATTACGTGGTACACTACATGCCTATTACTTACCTTACAACTGCAAGTTTGTACCTTTCCACTGCCTTCATCTCATTCCCCCTCTTGCCACCCCCCACCTCATAATCACAAATCTGATTTTCTTTTTCTTTTTTTTTTTTTTTGCAAGTTAAGTTTTATTTGGGGTGAAATGAGGACTGCATCCCAGGAGACACTGTTTCAGATAGCTCTGAGAAACGGCTCCAAAGCAAAGGGGGAGCCAGGCAGTTTTGCAACAAAGGGCAGGTAGTCTGAATGTCGTAAGATTATTGTTAATTAACGAAAACCAGACATCTCAAGTTAAAGAATTTAGGGCTTTTCTATGTATGGGAAGATGCAAGAGTCTGGGCTCACTGAAATCCTTCCTTTGATAGGCACCTCAGGATCTGGGACCAGTATCCTGTGTTTTCATATCCTGAGTTTCCTCAGGGCTCACCGCGGGGAGTGGCTGCCGTCTGATGGCTGCTAGATGGCAGGTATTCTTCCCTTCCTGAGTTCCCTCAGGGCTCACCCTCTCACCTGGCTGCAATCACTGATGACTGTGACATCCTTTGTTTACTGATAGGGCAGGAAATATCCGATTTCTCAAATCATCCTCTTGGTCAGGAAGTCGACCAATATTTGGCAGACACGCATGACCAAATTTAGTCCCATGGTGCTGGGAGGCTCATCCCAGATCAGGAGAAAACTCTTGTTGATATGCCACTCCAGGTGCTAATTCCCGGTTAGGCCCTGTTGATAATTAAAGATTCTCTGGATCCTCTGTCTATTATGATCCAGGAAATGTTCTCCCTTATTGCTTCTTCCCATACCTAGAACCACATTATTACAATTATTTTATAAGACTCATAAATGTGATCTATTTCCTCAAGATGTTTAGTCATCATCAATTTTGTTGGAGACCTGGTTACACACTGGGTACTGTTTAAGAGACAACAATCTTATAAAATAGACAGGATGTAAGTAATGCAGCTAGTAACACTGACAAAGCCACAGTGTAGCAGGGAGACATAAAGCACAAACAATTTGGAAACAAAGAACAAATTAAAACACTGATTAGTATAACTATTTGTAATCCAGTTGCAATAAACCCTCAAGTCCACAGGAGAGCCAGCTGGAGAAGCCAAATTCTGGCAAGTCTGAACTCTTTTTCTATGAGTCTGTTTGTTCTTGAAGTATAATTGACCTTCAACACTATGCTAGTTCCTGCTACACAACGCAGTGATTTGATACTTCTATACATTTCAAAATGATCACCATGATTAGTCTGGTTACCATCTGTCACCACACAAAGATATTATATAATTATTGACTCTCTGATGAATGCACTTTTAAACTCTTTACCCAGACTGTGAAATTCCATTGGCAGGATACAGCTCAGGAGTCATGCTGCTTTAACACGTGACCTGACCCCAGGGACTGGGTTAGGCAGGATTCCACATCACTGGTGCCACCTTAATTTAACGCTTACACTCCTGTCTTGCAATGGCTGGTGTCATCTTTTCTCCCTCATTAGACTGTAGCCTACCCGCCTCATTCATTATTATATCCACAGGCCTGTGAAAATGCCAACACACAGAGCACTCACAGGTGAATATTGCTGTAAAAATACATTCATAGACTAAGGAGACAGTTAATAACCTCTCAACAAGACTGTGTGGAATAAAACACTTACTTCAAAGTATGAGCTCTGACGGGTGTTAAAAAAATCTATCATACTACTTTATGGACAGTCTTGCTCTTCGTCCATTTGATACTTCTAGCACTGACACCCATGGCATGTTGTAATTTATAAATTTAGTAAGACACAAGTTCAGACAGCATTGTTAAAGCTGTTGGGAAGACATCATTTAGGTGGTGAAAAAGCCTAGCAAATAATCAAACATTGACATCTAATATAATCTTTCTTCTCTTTATATCATTCACAAGGGGACACTATTATGCGTTAAAATGATTTCACAAGTCTAGGTTATTGATAAGATGTCTGGAAGCAAGATATGCAAACAGGAGTCTTACATACATTTAATATTAGGTCACTGTATCATCAATAAAGTTATTGGCAGTTACTGGGTTAGATTATCTCATACTGATGGCTTTTTATATAATGTTTCATACTAAGTTTGAGATAGAAATCTCTAGAAAGTAAATTATACATTATATGTGCCTATGTGTGTTGGGAATATACATCATACATATTAATTTTACATGGGTAGTCATTACTTTATCTAAATTTGTATTTGTTTGTATCCTTTAAATTTTCTATGAAGAATATGTGTTTCTTTAGAAATAAGACAAATATTTTATTTCTTAAAAAACTAAACTCTTACAGGAGTAGAAGTAACTCACACTTCTTTTGTGAAATGATTCCCCCTTGAGTGTGCCTGTGTATATCCATATACAAACATAGTTCAAAAGCCTATTTTCATGACCTAGAAGTTACATTAGCAATAGCTCTAATTATGAGAGCTCATTAACAGGAAATTATACTAGTTAATATAGAAATTATACTTTTTTTTTTTTTTTTTGCGGTACGCGGGCCTGTCACTGTTGTGGCCTCTCCCGTTGCGGAGCACGGGCTCCGGACGCGCAGGCTCAGCGGCCGTGGCTCACGGGCCCAGCCGCTCTGCGGCATGTGGGATCTTCCCGGACCGGGGCACGAACCCGTGTCCCCTGCATCGGCAGGTGGACTCTCAACTACTGCGCCACCAGGGAAGCCCCTGGAAATTATACTTATTTTTAAAATTTAGTTTTCCTCACTAAAAAAAATAAGTTCATAAAGTAGACTCTAAGGAACGGCTATTTAGAACCTCAATGAACATTTTAGATACAAATAAACATAAAAACAGTCTGAACAAGTAACATACTCTGTAGCCATTTGACTTTTATTCAGGACAGAACCTAATTCATCTACCTTTAAATCAATCAGTACTCTATAAAGGTGAAGGAGGCAAGAGATGAGAGGGACAGAAATGACCATATTAATCTCAGCTTTCTTTTTTTTTTTTAACATTTTCATTGGAGTATAATTGCTCTACAATGGTGTGTTAGTTTCTGCTTTATAACAAAGTGAATCAGTTATACATATACATATGTCCCCATAACTCTTCCCTCTTGCATCTTCTTCTTTTGAATGTTTACATATTTGATTTTATATCGCGATTTCGGTCATGTCTCAAGGAAGGCACACAGAGCATGTGTGCCCTTTGATGCATGGTAGACTCAAGTGGATGATGATAACTGGGTCTGAAAGCTGACTGCCTTCTCTTTGGAGGTGATGTGGGGAATGATATAGCACAGGCAGGGGAGTCTGCTGGTTTCTAACTGGACTAGGGCCATGTTAAACTGAGACCTCCCTGGCACTCCCAACCCTGGGAATTGGGGCTTCTCTCTGCCATTTACATCCTTCTGGGATGTGCGGTGTCTCACTCACATCAGCCAGCAGGGGGCAGCCTGTAGACAGTTATAGAAAACAATAAACTCGGACCATGTGAGGAAACCTATTTTCACGTATGGGTCGGTTCCATCTGGCATTACGTTTGTGGGATTTTGCACGTCATCTTGCAGGATGCAGGCCCACTCTTCTGAAAGTCACTCAGTAACTAAAGGCAAACATTTCTGAGAATCTGTTGTGCTGAATTGCTACTATCCCTTTAATCGAGTTCCTCGGACAAAATCAAGGATCAGAAGTTGTCTCAACACTTTGACAGCAGCCAATGAATAACCGGGGGGAAGGGAAACTATAAGATAGTGATGGTAGTCTCTCAACAGTGTGCACTAATACAACCGCAGTTTACTACTTCCCAGTAAAACAGCTAAGGGTACAGCTTTGCCCTCCGACGAACCTGGGTCTCTTTCCTTTGCTCCCTCTATTTGGCCAGGTAACCTGGGGAAGGCGCTTCAGTGTGTGTGAGGCCACTTCCTCTACCTGCTTCAGAGCACTCATCGTGGGGATGGGGTGAGGGACAGACGCCATTAGCAAAGGCTCTGGCGCGCAGCATGGGCTCCGTAACTATTACCTGGTTACTATTAGTTACGATTATTCTTCACGCACACGACATTTGATCCAGTGTAAAGGTGCAGCAGAAACTGTCAGGAGTATCCGTCCAGCCCACGAGGCTCCAGGCCGTGAAACCCATCCCTCGCCATTCCTCATTGCTTGGACCAGGGATGGATCCTGATACACATTTGGCCAAGCATATATTCTCTCTACCGGACACGCAGCCTAGAGGGAAAGGGAGGCTATTCTTTGTGCCATCTGGCTGAACTGAGGGGCTCCCACATTTGGTCACGTGCACCTTGAGAAGCAGAGAGAGCAGATCTCCTGAGAGGAAGGGAAATAAGAGATGCTGCAGTAGAATCCACGAGACCCTGGCATTCCACATTTGCAGCAACACGGATGGACCTGGAGACTGTCATACTGAGTGAAGTAAGTCAGACAGAGAAAGACAAATATCATATGATATCGCTTATATGTGGAATCTAAAGAAACGGTACAAATGAACCTGTTTACAAAACAGAACTTGAGTCACAGAAGTAGAAGACAAACTTATGGTTACCAGCGGGGAAGCGGCGGGGGGTGGGGGGAGACGGAGGGATAAATTGGAAGATTGGGATTGACATATACACACTACTTTATATAAAATAGATAACTAATAAGAACCTATTGTATAGTGCATGGAACTCTACTCAATACTCTGTAATTACCTATATGGGAAAAGAATCTAAAAAAGAATGTATATACGTATACGTATAACTGATTCACTTCGCTGTACACCTGAAACTAACACAACATTGTAAATCAACCAAACTCCAATAAAAATTAATTTTAATTAAAATGTTAAAAAGACCCTGGCAATCCAAAGCAGAAGCATGGTTTCCACAAGCTTTCCCCTTTTCAGTGCCCATCCCCTCTAGACTTCCATCGTTCCTTGGGTTCTGTATTCTAACAATAATTTTCTTTATCCACATACGATGATTTTTGTTTTTTTCTCTCAGCAACCAAGGGAGCCTTAACTAAGGCAACAAATCTCAAAAACAGAGAATTTTTTTAAAGAGCTCATTATTTTATAAGTAGAACCCAATAATCAAGACAGACTCATTTCAGGCATAGCAAAATATTTCTTTTCTCCCCTTTTCCTCCAAGGTGGTGTCTGGGTATACGGGAGAGTATTTCCGAGCAGGGCTAGCTAGATGGGCCCCATGCTCAGAAGGCTCTCACACCTGCTTTACTGCTCTGCTGTCACCATCTTGAAATGCTTCATAATTTTACCTCTGAGCTTGCGTTTTACAAGTGAAGTCCGATCGGACAGTAAAGCGTACACACGAATGAGCAGAGAGGATGCATGCGACGTGCATTTCTGCTTTCCCTTGCCACCGCTCTCTTGCATAGGGCCTGCGGTGCCCATGAACAGGCACAGAATTCCAGTGGACCCGCAACGTGTGGGAGACACCCAGTCTCACAGCCAGCACAAGGTAAGCACGCCACACCCGGAACTGAGCCGGCAGGGGTACTGCCAGCCTCAAGAGGACACGTTATTCATCCCCACCACAACTTCCTACAAATGCAGAAAGAAGGCACAGGGTACTAAGAAACACAAATGACCAAGAGAGAACCCTATTACTCCCTTTCTTCCTGAGGTCACTTCCCTGTATTGGCCAATCTCTTAACCTGGAAGTGATGACATAGAAGAAAAGTGAAAGAGTAACTCTAGTTGTTTTCCTTGCAGTCTGTGCACACTGGTCAGGTGGAGAATGACCAACGTGGACTGTTCAACAGGCTGTGCAGAATCTTCCAGACCCCCTGATGACCAGGCTGAGGCTTATTCTAGCACTGGCTCTCTATGTGGGCACCTCCGTCGCCCAAACCTGCAACATGGCTCTGGTGTCATGGTGGCCAAATTGAGAACTTCTCAAGAACAGTGGTCCTCAGCCCTGGCTACACCTTAGATGCACCTGGGAGCTGTGTCTCCCTAATGATAATACTGATGTCCAGGCTCCATCCTACATGCATCAAAAGGAGCAGAATTAAGACGCTGTACTGCTGTACCACAGTGCCCAAGGCTACGTCTGCAGAAACAGGCAGGGCGATCTTTGTCTACAAACCCCAACATACAAACATGAAGTGGGGGATTAGCACACTGATTTTCTACCTCAACACCCCTCCTTCCCTCACTCAGCTGTGCCAGGGGGTGGGATGGGTTTTCCCCCTTCGCTTAGGCAGGGACTTGCCCTAAGTCGTAACCTGAGTCCTCTTCATCCACAGGGAGCCAATCCCAATCAACAGTCCTCGTGCCATCACAGCACCTGACGCGGAGGCCCTAGGCAAAGAGGCTGCACCAAAGCTTCGGGCATGAACAGTGCTGCCTCGTGTGAACAGATAGAGAAGGGAAGAGACCCCCCAAGCCTGAGACGCGAGAACCTCCATGTTTAACGGTTTGCTGCAGGACGAGCCTCTGAAGTTCCTGGGGTGACGGTGCAGCTGGACAGGATCACTGCTGCCTTCACTTAGCAATGTCTTTATGACAACGATCGTCGTGAACGCCCCGTGAGCGGACATCTGCTTTTGAACATCTGGGGGGACAGTAGAGCAAAGCAGTCAAGGAATGAATCCCGGCTGGGCCAACGATCAAGCGTGCGATCTCGAGAAAGTTACTTTGTCTCTTTGTGCCTCATTCAGCCATCGTCGCCACGTGAGCGCCACCGTCGGTCGCCCCGCAGGGTTCTTAGGGACGTTGAATGTGCACTGGCGCGGGCAAGGCCCCTGGAGGAGACAAACACCAAAGACCACGCAAGTGCACGTTCAACAAGCAGCAGCGAATGCAAATTTGGCGTTGCTCCACGCCTTTGAGGACAGAAATAGAAACCAAATAAAAAGCACGCCCAGAGAGCCTTTGCGCTGCAGAAAGTATTAGTCACTTGCCACTCTAACATAGAAAGTACAGGAAAAAAAAAGGCTTAAGTCAAATGTCAAGAAAAATGTGTAACTAATAGAAATGCCTCTGATTTCAACAATTACGCGTCAACATCTGATGAAAACACACCTCGGTGGGTGGCCCATACAAGTGGGGTCACTGAAATGAAGTCTATGTGGTTACGAGATCCTTCTCACTCAATATTAAGCAAAAATGTTATTTCAGTTTCTTTGCTAACTGAAGGAAAATAACCTTTACACTCGTCTGTGTTCACAGAATGCTGAAATGAAGCTAACTTATATTTTAAATGTTACCTTGTGAATGCTTCTGTACCCTACAGAATCCACATTTTTTCCATAATACAACTGGGAATATGGGGTCATGTTGGTGATGAGCTGATTTTCTAAAATTTGGAGTGTATGAAAAAAGTAAATTAAAAATAAAATTTGGGTCTTCCCTGGTGGCGCAGTGGTTGAGAGTCCGCCTGCCGATGCAGGCGACACGGGTTCGTGCCCCGGTCTGGGAAGATCCCACATGCTGCGGAGCGTCTGGGCCCGTGAGCCATGGCCACTGAGCCTGCGCGTCCAGAGCCTGTGCTCCGCAACAGGGGAGGCCACAAGGGTGAGAGGCCCGCGTACCGCAAAAAACTAAATAAAAATAAAATAAAATAAAATAAAATTTGGAGTATACGTGCATGAAAAAACAGGAAAATTAAATTTCAGAATTACAAAGACCTTTTGGAGAGCCCTGACCTTACAATTTTACTTTTCCAGCTGTTTTTTAAGTGCAACGTGGCCATGCAGCTACTCCAAGGACTCTGTTAGGAAAAGTTTACTTGCTGACAATGGCGCTTCAAAAGCATGCTAAGAGTGCAGTCGTGCTCCCTCAAGGGGAGAGAGTGAATAAAATACGGGAAAGAAAGTTTGGCGCTTAAAATGACAGCTTAAATAGGGCTCTCTGGCTTCCATGTGGGGATTCAGAAATACAAAACTAATGTTAGGCTGGAGGTAGACTTTCCCAAGCAAGGAATGCTGTTGAATGACTTTGAACTTGCCATCTCTTTTATTCACAGAGAATGAATTCTGTGTGTTCATTATTTTAAATATACCTGCCTACTGGGAAATAGCACAGTTCATCAGAACTTGGGATTTTTTTTTCCCCCAGGAAAAACAGAATCAGTCCATACGATTCAAGAAGTAGGGCTCCAAAATACTACCACATTCTAACAGTCACTACTCTGCCGCTAGTTTTCTGAGAATTCAAGCCCTAACAGAAGATTCTGAAATTACAGCTGTCTTTTGCATGTCAGACTGGGTCCTTTCAAACGTTCACTTTGACCTCCATTTCAGACTTCTAACCAATCCTACCCATTCATTTTGTAGCTTTGTGAATAGGGAATGTTTCTGTGTATAGTTTGCTATAACACATCACTTTTGTCTTAGAAATTCTGTGAAGATGTAAAGAATGATTTTGAAAGTTTATGTCAGTGGTATATTTCTTATGGTTTTAAAATCAAGTATGAAATACATTAGTGGACACTCACTAAATGGGGACTCTACTCTCTTCCCAAATGCTCAGAAGTAAGGGATGATGGGAGGACCTTTGAGATCACTTCCCACTCTACAAAATGCGTTTGGTAGAAGGGCATCGTCATTATTGTCACAGCTGTTAAAAACAAACATTTATTTAGCCTCTACTTCTCTGACCCTATGTGTAGGATAAGATCCTTGGTAGCACTCCAAGAACCACAGCTCCCTACATGGAAATTTATCACAGGGAAACATTTGCATCCATTTACACCGATTTGGTGAGCAACCGTCTTGTACCATCTCTAATATCCAAAATAGCTCATATAATTCAAAAAAGGCAAACAAAACTACTGATTAATTCAATGGTGAACATTTATGCCAGGCAGCATGTACTGTTCACCTAAACATACCTAAAATCGCAACTAACTTTTCAACGCCCCAAACATTACAGTCGTGTTCTTATTTGTTTGGGGAAATGCTCGCCAGATGAATACGTATCATGAAGTTTTATACATCGAAAAGACTGAATCTTCCTGTCTTATGTAGAGATTACAGCTGCACTTTTGCTTGTTTAACTCAACAAATATTATCAGGTACTGCAGTGGATGTGTTGGTTTAGGCTCGCCCAGCTGACTCCATCTGGACTCGGCAATGCTTCCCTTCATTCTGTCCATCGTCTGCAGTACTCGCTCCCCCGTTCATGGGCTCACATCACTGTATCACCATTTGCTGTTCACGCTGACTCTTCCAGGGACACGCATGCGACAAAAATAGAACCAGCAGGAGTCTTTTTCTAAGTTTGAGAGGTGGGTAGTGAAAGAACTTTTCCACTGATATGCTGAGAGTCTGTGAGGCTGCCAGCAGCCTCCTGGGGATGTCCGGACTGCAGAATGAAACTAAGATGAGAAAAACAGGAAATGGCACAATGGTGGTCTTCCAGCACCCACTGCATGCTTGATCCAGCCATCTCTACAGTTAGTCCTAACTCTAAACCTCCCCATATTTGATATTTATCCATTTTGGCTGCGCTGGGTCTTAGCTGCGGCACTCGGGATCTTCGTTGCGGCATGTTTAGTTGTGGTATGTGCAGCATACGAACTCTTAGTTGCGGCATGCATGTGGGATCTAGTTCCCTAACCAGGGGTCGAACCCAGTACCCCTGCATTGGGAGCATGGAGTCTTACCCACTGGACCACGAGGTAAGTCCCTAAACCTCCCGATATTTGAACTAGCACATTCTTTTTGCTTAAGCCAGTTAGATATCTGAAACATAAAGATTCTCAACTCATATAAACATTTAGCTACCTTCTAGATGCCGGCAAAAACCAAGAAGTAGAGACTTCCCTGGTGGCACAGTGGTTAAGAATCCGCCTGCCAATGCAGGGGACACGGGTTCGAGCCCTGGTCTGGGAAGATCCCACATGCCGCGGAGCAGCTAAGCCCGTGCACCACAACTACTGAGCCTGCTCTCTAGAGCCCGTGAGACACAACTACTGAGCCCAAGTGCCACGACTACTGAAGCCCGCGCGCCTAGAGCCTGTGCTCCGCAACAAGAGAAATCACCGCAACGAGAAGCCCACGCACCACAACGAAGAGTAGCCCCCGCCCACCGCAACGAGAGAAAGCCCGTGTGCAGCAAGACCCAACGCAGCCATAAACAAACAAACAAATAAATAAAATCCAAGAAGTACAAGACAGTCCCTGCTCCAAATCAACTCTGAACACAGAAGGTGGAGGCAATCGCATTTCTAACCAAAATGAAAGGTGAAAAATACTATCGCAATGCCTCAAGCATGGTAACAAAGAGAAGGGTGTGGTTAATATTGACAGAAGGTGTTTGAATTTAATCCAAAAGGACATACTGAGACAAAAGAGTTTTTTAGGCCCAGAAGAATAAGTAGAACTTAATAGAGTAGAAAAACGTGAAAGTACATTCCAGTAAGAAAAAACAGTGAACTAAAAATGGACAGTTTATCCACTAAGATTTTTTTTTAATTTTATAATGCCTACTCCAGTCCTTGTCATATATTAGACACTAAAGTATATTTAAAGAGTGAACAAAGGCATGAATACAATTGATTAGATACATGATTTATCTGGAGTTAGGACCCTGGTCAATGACATGACCCCCTTCTATAACACTGTTCCTAATGGAAATTATGTTCTCTTTACAATAACCTACTTTATGACACAGCTTCCAGGAAAAGGAGTAATCAGAGTGACTTACTGCTGTAATTCATAAATGCAGAAAGGGTAGCTTGAGTTAATTGCTACACTTGCTTTTTTTCTTTTTTCTTTTCCAGATGCAAACAAGTTTCCTAAATGTTATAAACTTATACATCACATTTATTAAACACTTTTTAGTAAAATTATACATGCCTAAATGTGAAGACCAATTACAAATTCTGACCAAAGAAAGGACTGAAGGAATAACAAGTTTCTGAGACCCGTCAAGGGCCAAAGAGCACGATCCTGGGCACATAATAAGAACTTATTAGCTCAGTAATTCACTTCTGAACCACTGTAGGGGAGGAAGGTCTGTCAGCACCGTTGTAAAAGTTATATGAGACAATGGGTACAAAGGACTGGCATGGAATGGGCCCTCAACAGGTGTCATAATTATTAATAATAAGCTTCCAGCAAATAGGAGTAGATGCAGAAACAAAATACACCAGAATTCTTATTTTCTCCCTTTGAAGTGAGGTGATTAGATAATTGGATGTTTTGGCAATTAGGCTGTTTCTTTTGATGACAGCATCAGTAATGATGAGATCCTGTACTCCAAATTAAAACAGAGTAGTATTTTGGTGAATCTGATGAAGCATACGGCACCAAAGCTGACATTCTGTTTATCACTCAGTGCTATCACTTGTTTGACACGGATATTATTTCCCCAATAATCCCCTCCAGGAAGATAATTATCTGAAGGGTAAGGAGAAGGACTATTCCCAACCATCTGTACCAATTGTGGACCACAAGCGGCCAGGTCAAGGGCAGAGCTGTTTAGCAACGAAGAAAACAGGGCAGAGAGAATACAGATTTTCTTTTATTGGGCTTTTAAAAATATTTAGGACTCCTCTGTCAGGCATTTGGTACCCCACTCCCACCATCACTTCACAACACCAACACCTGGCTACCAAAGATCTAAAACCCCCTTTGTATAAAAGATATCTCTTAAGTATGAACATTTTGAAAGCTTCTCTGCTCTATCTCACACTTATGCAGAATATCAACTGCAAGCACTGTAATTAAGTAATTCTAATACAATAACAGAAACACTCAGAAAATCTTTCTACCTTAATCTCTCAGTTCAGTGTATATTATATTTGGAAACTTTCAGATATTAAATTAAAACAAAGCTTATACATAAAGGTTACATTTTTTAATGTTTTTTTCTAATAGAAATAGCTTGATACTTAGTTTCTATGCCATGTTAAGATGATCTATAGTGTACACTTTCAGATGTCTCCAATCTCAAGTAAATTACACTTCTTAAGGACGCCTAGCTTTGAATTGTTTTCACATGTCACCAGCCTGGTTACATACATACATTTGCATATATGTGTACATATATAACAGAAAATACATTACATATATAATTCATATACTTTTTGAAAAAAGTATTCTTCCATTTAGAAAAGAGTCACCCAAGGGACTTCCCTGGCGGTCCAGTGGTTAACACTCCACGCTCCCAATGCAGGGGGCACAGGTTTGATCCCTGGTCTGGGAACTAAGATTCGGCATGCTGCACAGTGCGGCCAGAAAATCAAATGAAAAAATAAATAAATAAACATAATCACAAAAGTACCATCACAGCTCTATGCAAGAAGAGTCACCCAGTTTTACTTCAAGTAGTTGGTTCTTCTAGCATATTTCTAACAGAGAGAAAACAAGTGCAATGGAAAAGGCCCTTACATTAGTGAGATCTGTTTAGCTTGCAAGATTTAGAAACTCGGTTCTAACTCACTTAAGAAAACAAAGAGCAAAGGTGGCTGCGTTGTGGGAGTGAGCCAGGGATGGTCGCAGTTGCATCCCCAGGCTCTAGAAATGCCATCACACCTACTAGGCCAGATTCTCTCCCTCTCAGCCCCGACTCCCTCTAAACTGCCTTTATTCCCGGGCTGCCCCTCCACACGGTGGCCTTCGCGACGCCTCCTGAGAGAAAACAACAACCTGTGGGAAGGCATGGAGCCTCCTCTGTGGCTTCACGTGGGACGCTCTACTCCACGACTGCAGAACTGCCTCGCTCAGAATTCTACGGTGGTCTCAAAACAAGGGAATGCTTCAACAAGGCACAGAGGGTGTGGTGACCCGAGCTATCACCTCGAGGCCCCTGTGGCAAAGGGCGCTGCTGTGTGTGCCAACGGTGTGGCCACAATCCTCTGAAATTAAAGGCTGTGCATCTAACTTTTAAAGTGCATCAAGTTCAGCTTGCAGGGCTCTGGGAGGGGGTGACAGGGGTGAGGAGTTCATACACGGAGGGAGGGTACGGGTGTCGCGGGGAACGATGGCATGTGCCCCACAGAGCTGTTCAGCTGTGCTAGATGCCAAGGTTGGAAAATAAATGCCACCGCGTGGACAGTAGACTGGAACACGAGATTACACCCAGACACTTTGCGATAGGCTCAGTCCTTGGGGCCGAGGTGTGGCAAGCATCCCTTATCCCTCCCTTACCCCATACCCTTCTCTCTTTAGGAGAATACATGATCAAATCTTGCGGGAGGAAGCTGGGGATGTGGAAAGCCTTGGGCACTTTGTTTCTGTACCAGCTGCTCTCGCAGGTACCTCCCAGAGCTAAGGGTTTGCTGCCCCCCAGCTCAGTGTGGACATGCACAGCGCCCGTGTGTGGCTTTGTACGAGCACATGATCATGCCTCTGCAATTACACATTGACTGTCTCCCTACCCTGTAGGCTCTAGATGAGAAAGAACTGAATTCCTGTCAACTTTGTGTGCCCTGAACCAGCGCTGTCTTTGTTAAACGATGGATACTTAAATGTTCGATAAATGGCTAGAAAATAAACCAGTTCAAAACTAAATTACGGGGCTTCCCTGGTGGCGCAGTGCTTGAGAATCTGCCTGCCAATGCAGGGGACACGGGTTCGGGCCCTGGTCTGGGAAGATCCCACATGCCGCAGAGCAACTGGGCCCGTGAGCCACAATTACTGAGCCTGCACGTCTGGAGCCTGTGCTCCGCAACAACAGAGGCCGCGATAGTGAGAGGCTTGCACACCATGATGAAGAGTGGCCCCTGCTTGCCACAACTAGAGAAAGCCCTCGCGCAGAAATAAAGACCCAACACAGCCATAAATAAAGAAATAAATAAATTTTTAAAAAAACCAAAAAACTAAATTACCGCGTTTCCCTGGTGGCACAGTGGTTAAGAATCCACCTGCCAACGCAGGGGACACGGGTTCGAGCCCTGGTCCGGGAAGATCCCACGTGCCGCGGGGCAACTAAGCCCATGAGCCACAACTACCGAGCCCGCGAGCCACAACTACTGAAGCCCGCACGCCTAGAGCCCATGCTCCACAAGAGAAGGCACCGCAATGAGAAGCCCGTGCACCGCAACGAACACCCAATGCAGCCAAAGATAAATAACTAAAAATAAATAAATTTATAAAAGAAAAAAACCCTATAAATTACTAAGGAAAAAAGAGAGGCAAAACCAGGCAAAATATTTACTGAAAAATGTTCTGAAAAGGCGATTAAATTACTATATACTCACATCACAAGAGTAATTTACTTAAATCCAACAATCAAAACAAATATTTGTTAATCACACAGTATGTGCCAAGTGCCATGCATGGCGCTGAGATTATAAAGACAAACGTGAATGAATGAATGATATTCTTCCTTACCTTAGGAAACGGAAACTTTTAATTAGTTGCATGTGGGTATGACATGGGGTAGAAGGGAGAAAGGAGGAGAGAGTTAAAAAAAAAAAAAGAGTTTAAATTGTTAAGAATTACGTTATGGAGCTTTGTGGACACTTTTCCTGTAACCCTTAAATTTGGCGGGATCGCACTCAATGGCAGGGGTGGTAATAACGGCTGATCTCATCTTTCCTGTAAGCAAAGGATCCCAAAGCCGTGGTGTGCGTCCTGCCTGCCCCAGCGACAAATTTCTCACCTGTCTTCTGAATCGACCTGCTGGCAGTGCCCCAAAGCAGGAAATAGGTGGCCCGGCCACCACTGCAAATTCTGGCTCTGTGGACCTTGTCTGTCCTTAAATTTTCGATGCCACCACACCACTTTAAACCAGAGCACCCCAGGAGTCAGACCAGGGCTTTGCAAACTTTAGTGTGCAGAGCAATGCCTGGGGATGCTGTTAAAATGCAGACTCTGCTTCAGGAGATCTGAGGCCTGGGATTCTTCCTTTCTAATAAGTTTCCCGGAGGAAGCTCTCTTGGGAAGACCACACCCTACCAGAGAGTTCGAAGGCAATGGAAGAAGGCAAGAATGAACAGCTTGGGCTTCCCTGGTGGCGCAGTGGTTGAGAGTCCGCCTGCCGATGCAGGGGAGGCAGGTTCGTGCCCCGGTCCGGGAGGATCCCACATGCCGCGGAGCGGCTGGGCCCGTGAGCCGTGGCCGCTGAGCCTGCGCGTCCGGAGCGTGTGCTCCGCCACGGGAGAGGCCACAACAATGAGAGGCCCGCGTACCGCAATAAAAAAAGAAAAAGAATGAACAGGTTGTCCTTCTATATTTCCTGGATATACACACACTTGCCCTTACCGTGACTAAATTCGAATAGTAAAGAATTCAGAGTAATGCAGCTGTGCTATGCATAGGCATTAGGGTGCCTGCAGAAACAGCTGTCTCAGAAGTCTACTTACAAGAATAAACACGAGATCTCTTCCTTAGTCATGACATCCAGCGTTCTTGCTTACAGAAAGTGTTGTCAGCCAGAGCCCAAGTCACTAGCATCCCAAATGAGGGAGAAAGAAAAAAGGCCAAGGTAAAGGCCATCTGGGGAGCTCCCACCCACTCCCTCTCCTGCTTAAGGTAGAGACACGCGTTTTTCGGATTCTCTTCTGTACTTCAGTGAGCGTAAATCTGTCCTTTAACAAGGGGGGCCTGGAGAACCTTCAACCAGAAACTCTGCAATTCCTTAAGGCTTGCTTGTTAGGATTAGATAGGGAAGACACTGTTAAGGGAGAGAAGGAATTGTCAGTCCTTTGAATCCGGGCGGGAATGCAAGCCAAGTGGGCCGCCTTAGAAAGGTGCTTCTCAGATCTCCCCAGAGCCAGTGGTGCTACCAGACGACACAGGGTGGTCTGCTGAAGCCCTGCTATGCGGCATGAACGTTACGATTTACCACCAACTCGGATTTCACCATCCCATTTTGCAGAGAAGTCACCTGGGAAGCTCAGAGAGGTCATATAACCCACCCAAGGCCACACAGCTTAAGGAGGGCTACGGATGTGAACGCTGCCCAAAGCCATAGTGCGACCTTTCCAACAATGCTTAAGGAAATATCTGAGGTAGTCTTCCAAAAGCTGCGGGGCATCCAATCCCAACGTAGCCCCTAGACCCCGCCCTTACACGGACAGCTGGACCGCCCCGAGGCTGAGGGGGGAGGGAAACCACTGCCGGGGAGCAGCCGCCAAGAAGGCCAAGCACTTCCGGTGCACAGAAAATGAGGGTCGTTCAGGGTCAGCAGACTTGCAGGTGAGGGCCGGCCCGCACGTGGCGCATAGGGACTAAAATGCATCCCGAGGTATCCGAAGACAGTATGACCCGAGACGAGAAAGTCTTATCCCTTACCCGCCCTAGGGGACACCAAGGTCAAGCGGCCGAGGGCGCACCGCCATGCCGAGTCCAGCGGTTTAAGTGGAGCAGGCGGAGCCTAGCGGACGCACGCATCGGCGCGATGACGTCACAGACCCGCGCGGGTAGTCCGGCCTCAATCCCTTCTGCGGAAGCTTCTTGGGCGGGCGTGGTCCGGCCCTGATAGGCACGGCCCGGTTGACTGACGGCCCGGCCCCGCCTTCCAGATAAGGGATGGCGGGCTGGGAGGGGCGGGGGACGAAGTTCTACACGGAAATGCCTCAGACCTGCATTGGTAGGGCGGAGGGCGGAGCGCGGGGCGGGCGGGGGGCAGGTTCTGGCCCTCCGGAGGTGGCTCCCGGGCGAGTGAGTCCGTGTAGGCATCCCTGGGGGTGTTGCAGCAGCGACCCTCGTCCCGCCACCCCCAGACCACAGGATAGGGGGGACACTGGGCCTGCGTACGATGGGTCGGCCCCCCTGGAGACCCATCCCCTTCTCCTCTCTCCAGTCTGAAGAAATTAAACCCAAACCGGGGCTCGGCTGCAGCGACTGAGCCTCCTTTCGCACAGGGCCTGGCTCTGCGCATCAGAACGAGTGTTTTCGGTTCCTAAATTCCAGGCCGGGGCCAAGTGCCTAATCTGAAGGTCCCGGGACCCCCGAGAAACCCCTGAGGGCATCCAGGGGGAGCAGTTGGGGGGGGGGGCCCTGTTTTATACACGTGGTGAAATCGTTCCCCCTGAAGTTTCGTGAAATATAGTTTCATTGTTAGATTTGTTGCAAGTATCAGGTGATGCAGATGTCATTTCTTTGAGCCTCCAGTTGCCCTCGCCAGTCATGACCTCAGTTTGTCTTGAGAAACTTGGCTATGAAATACACTGCATCGTTGAATAATTGAGTATTGCATTATTGAATAATTGAGAGCATCAGGTTAAAAAACCAAAACAACAGCAACAAAAAACGGATGCTGACGATGGAAACGGTGGGGAGTCGAGACATATGTTTTAAATTCACTGATGCACTCGCAAAGAGCAAATGTGTCTTTCATTTGAAGTTTGCTACCTTCTCTAATGATTTTACCAGTAGCCCACACCCCCAAAAGTATCAAAAGGGCAAGAAAAAAGGACCAAATGCCTTGCCAATGGGAATTTAACCATTTGGTTTTTGCCAAGTAATTAAAAAGTAGGTTGCATAGTCTATGTACTGAACAAATATAGACTGTTGTAGTTTTTTTTTTTTAATTAATATGATTGTAGTGGGTCAAGGTGAGAGAGGGAAAAGTTTCCTTGAAAGATTTGGGTGATTAATTAGACTTTAATTGAAAAGATTATGCTTAGAACAGAGAATTCTGTATATAAAAGAAAGCCTTGGAATTATGACTAGCATAAGAGTACACAGCATGTGGAACAAACTATACCAACTTAACGGGCATTTTTGGGTTTTGTGTCACCAATTTCACAGCTACAATGAAGCACATCAACTTGTCGTTTGCAGCGTGTGGGTTTCTGGGCATTTACCACTTGGGGGCAGCATCCGCACTTTACAAACACGGCCAAAAACTCCTGAAGAATGTCAAGGCCTTTGCCGGGGCTTCTGCGGGATCCTTGGTTGCTTCTGTCCTGCTAACGGCGCCACAAAAAATAGAGGTAATTAAGTAGTAACTAGGCTGTGTTTCTCATCCAGAAATTACGCCCAAACAACGAAGATGATTGTTAACTATCTACTAAGTTAACTGCACAGAAATAATCCTTTGCCTAGGAAACAGAAAAGGTTGACTTCTTTTAAAATTTAATCATTCAGGATCTCTGCTCTCCATTTGGAAAAGATTATTATTTTGGGTGACAACAAGACAAGGAAATAAAATCCCTTATTTTACTCTTGAGTGTTTATTTAGTCTTAAGATTCCAGCTTTGTTTCTTTCAAGCAAAGGATATTTCTCCATTAACTGATCATGAGAAGAGCACAGAGCCTGTTCTCAAGGCCTTGAACATGTGGCTGATAAGTCTTTGCTTGCTCCTATTTACAGACAGGCATATAAACTAAAATGTTGGCCTGTAATATCTTTTTTTGTTTATTTATTTTTGGCTGCGTTGGGTCTTCGTTGCTGCACGCGGGCTTTCTCTAGTTGCGGCGAGCAGGGGCTACTCTTTGTTGCCGTGCGAGGGCTTCTCATTGCTCTGGCTTCTCTTGTTGCAGAGCACGGGCTCTAGGCACACCGGCTTCAGTAGTTGCAGCACGCGGGCTCAATAGTTGTGGCACACGGGCTTAGTTGCTCCGCAGCATGTGGGATCCTCCCAGACCAGGGCTCGAACCTGTGTCCCCTGCATTGGCAGGCGGATTCTCAACCACTGTGCCATCGGGGAAGTCCCTGTAATCTCTTTTAAGAGGAATAATATTGGAATTTAATTCGTTTTTCATTCCCACAGTAAGAAGAAGCCCTGAATTCCAAGCAGTTTATCTAGAAGTAATAAAAATAAGCATTAAGTATTTCATTTAATGTAATCTATGTTTTTAAAGTCTGTTTTCTGCTTCTAGACAGCCATCATGCATTCTCTGTGAGAACTGGCTTCTGCAGGTGGAGAATATTCTATCTGTTAATTACTTACATTCTCTAGCAGCTTGGAATAGTAATCAAATAATGATTAACATTTCCATGCCCAAGGATGCATTTGTCACATTTAAATGTTGAAATCCACAACATTTTAAACATCAGAAATGTTGTTTTAAAATCTCTGATGAGCTGCTTATGGAAGAGAAACTGGACTTTAGACCAGTTATTCAGAAATCCACTGCTCTTTTTCTTTTTTATATATTAGAAAAGTGATGGAAAATTTTAGAGATTGTACAGGATGAGAACGTGAAGTCAGGGAAAGTAGCAGACTCATGTGCTTTGAAGTGCAGGCTAGTCCCTCCCAGCTCTTTATTTCCTTTCTGAAGCACAGGGCTACTAAGGGGTTGTTTACTCCTGTTCAGTGCAGTCTTTCCTTTAGGTGGGAGCAAATCCCCAGCTTTGGATTGGGGTAGATTTGGTTTTGAATCCTCAGCAGTTTGAAATATATTAAGTGTGATTTAGAATTAGACTGATTTGGAAATGCTGTGATCATATAGCCCCTTCACTGAAATTCTGCGATGTTCAGACATTGAATCCTTTACCTGAATTTGAGACTTTTGATATCAGTCCGATTACCTGTTCTTTTTTACATTTTCGGTAAATTGGAGATCCAGTCGTATTGTCTCATTGTGTTGGTCAGGCCTTAGGGGTAACTCTTTATCGGGCGCTCACGTTGGCAAGTGGAAAATGATTCTCTGGATTCACCTAGGGCATCCTCGTTTCTCTTTTCTCAAAATCAGTTTTCAGCCATTTGCCTTGAGGTTACTTTATTTCTTTTCTCTTGAGCATTTGAAATCTACCCCTTGAAGGATGGCTTTGAGCTTTCTTAGGAAACTGTTTTCTACCTACTCAAGTCCCTGTTAGCTCAGTTCTCCCTGTTGGTATATAAGTTCTTCGAGCTTTGTGGTGTTGTGACAGAGATGTGAGTAATGAATCCAGCTCCGAGCTGGTGCATGTATAATTAAGACCAGCACCTGACGCTGGTGTATTTTAGGTGGCAGGCAGATTTAGACTTTGATATGTTAAAAAGCTCAGCGCAGCCGGCCTTTCCTCAGCCCTCAGAATTTGCCAGGCATGGCGTTAGACACAGCAGGGAGCTAACTCAAAGATAAGTGCATTCCTTAATAGGTTTCCAGTCTGGTCAGGGGCCGTGTCTGTGTGTGTGTGTGTGTAACCAAAAATAATACAAGAAAATAAGCTGGGTGTGCAGTGTGGCTTAGTAGAAAGAGTATACACTGGGGGGGGCCACCCCCATTTCTCAGCTAGAGGTCTACAGTGGCTTCTTGAACAGGCAGGGCTGCGTCTGCCCCTGCTGCCTACAATCCACCTACCTAAGCATTCAGAGTGATTTCACCCAAACACAAATCTGAACATCTCATCCTGTGACCTCCCCCTCTCCCACCCCTGGGATCCCTGTTGACTCAGGATGGGGTGCAGATTTCTTTTTTTTTTTTTACTTTTCATTTTATATTTGAGTATAGGGTTTTTTTTAACATTTTATTTTATTTTTTATTTATTTATTTTTGGCTGCATTGGGTCTTTGTCGCTGCCTGTGGGTTTTCTCTAGTTGCGGCGAGCGGGGGCTACCCTTCGTTGCAGTGCACGGGCTCTAGGCACGCGGGCTTCAGTAGCCGTGGCTCGTGGGCTCTAGAGCACAGGCTCAGTAATTGTGGCTCGTGGGCTCAGTAGTGGTGGCTTGCAGGCTCTAGAGCGCAGGCTCAGCAGCCGTGGCGCACGGGCCTAGCCACTCCGCGGCATGTGGGGTCCTCCCGAACCAGGGCTCGAACCCGTGTCCCCTGTGTTGGCAGGCAGATTCTCAACCACTGTGCCACCAGGGAAGCCCTGGAGTATAGTTAATTAACAATGTTGTGATAGTTTCAGGTGTACAGCAAAGTGATTCAGCTATACATATACATGTATCTATTCTTTTAAATGCTTTTCCCATTTAGGTTGTTACATAATATTGAACGGAGCTCCCTGCGCTTTACAGAAGGTCCTTGTTGGTTATCCACTTTAAATGTAGTAGTGTGTACATGTCAATCCCACACTCCCAATTTATCGCTCCCCCCATCCTTCCCCCCGGTAACCATAATTTCATTCTCTAAGTCTGTGAGTCTGTTTCTGTTTTGTAAATAAGTTCATTTGTATCATTTCTTTTTAGATTCCTCATATAAGTGATATTATGTGATATTTGTCTTTCTCTGTCTGACTTCACTCAGTATGACAATCTCCAGGTCCATCCATGTTGCTGCAAATGGCATTATTTCATTCTTTTTAGTGGCTGAGTAATATTCCATGGTATTTATGTGCCACATCTTCTGTGTCCATTCATCTGTTGATGGACATTTAGGCTGTTCCCATGTCCTGGCTGTTGTAAATAGTGCTGCTATGAACATAGGGGTGCATGTGTCTTTTCAAAGTATGGTTTTCTCTGGACATATGCCCAGGAGTGGGATTGCAGGATCATATGGTAGCTCTATTTTTAGTTTTTTAAGGAACCTCCATACTGTTCTCCATAGTGGCTGAGATTTCCATTCCCAGCAACAGCGTAGGAGGGTTCCCTTCTCACCTAGGGTGCAGATTTCTTAGTACGACTCCCAGGGCCACATGGACCTGAGCCCTCTCATGGCTCACTGAGGTTGCCTTTCTGGTCTCTGCCCTGTCTGAGCTGCTTGCACTCTTCTCACCGCTACCTCTGCCTGTTGTCGTCTGCCACCTCTGTCTCCTGTCCAACTCCTGTCTGTATCTTAGGTCTCAGCCTAGCAAAGTGAGGTTGGAGGTTGATGCCCACTGTGTTAGCTCCCAGTTGCTGCTGCAACAGATGACAGTAAACATAGCAGCTCTGAACAACACACGTTTATTTTCTAACAGTTCTGGAGGTCAGACGTCTGAAAAGGTCTCACTGTCTACAATCAAAGTGTCAGCAGGGCCACGCTCCCTCTGGAGGCTCCGGAGGACAGTGTGTGTCCTGGCCTTTTCCAGGTGCTAGAGGTGTCCTGCCTTCCCTGGCTCTGGCTCCTTCCTCGATCTGTAAAGTCATAAGCATAGCACCTTGACATCTCGCCAACTCTGACCCTCCTGCCCGCCTCTCCCCCTTACAAGGACCCTTGTGATTATATTGGGTTCACTGAGATAATCCAGGAGCATCTCCTGATCTCGCAACCCTTAACTTAATCGCATGTGGAAAGTCCCTTTTGCTGTGTAAGGGCACCAATTCTCAGGGTCCGGGGCTACCCTAACCTTCGGGGGAAGGAGGGGACGTGAATCTGCCCCATACATGGATGCTGTCCTGGCGCCCTGCCATCTCCTCACCGAGGGACTCCTCAGTCCCAGGAAGGCAGGGGCTCTGTGTATCTCACGCTCAGCCATCGAATCCCAGTTCCTAGCCCACCGCCTGGTGCCCAGTAGGTTGCTGAATGGATGAACTAATAAATGAAAGATAGACCTGGGTTTAAATCCTGGCACTGACGCTCATTTTCGATGGCACAGTGGGAAAGATACTTAACCCTCCAAAGGTCAGTTTCCTTACCCGTCTAGTGCGGTGACCATACCCACCTTGCATTGTTATATGAAGACGAGGCAACAGAGGCCACGTCAGTGGATCCCAGCACTGGCTGCCTGTTAGCCCCGACTGGGGGGACTTTTGTGAAAGACCATGCCCCAGGCTAGACTGGGGGGACTTTTGTGAAAGACCAGTGCCCCAGGCTAGACTGGGGAGACTTTTGTGAAAGACCAGTGCCCCAGGCTAATCTCCAAGGACTCTGACCCGGTAGAGTCATCGCAAGCCCTTTCTCTGTTGGTGGTGGTGGTGTGAATCGTCCGCACTGTTGTAGAGCTGCAGTCCGAACGTTCCAGAGGCCACAGGATTGGTGTGGGTGAGGAATTTAATTATGTTGGAGAGGCCTGTAGAGAAATGTGCTCAGTTACAATTAGAACCCAGCCGTCAAGGATTTTCCACAGGTGGGCAAAGCCATGTGAGGTGGTTTAAAAAGAAAAAGAAAAAAAAAAAAAAAAGATTGCAATTGGCAGACCATATAGCTTGCCTGGGGCCCAGGAATGGTGGGTGAGGGACAGGCCTCGTGGGGATGCGTGCCTGTGAAGCATCCGACATCTGGGGTTGGCTTTGTACGGTCCAGGTGCCTTGTGTGATAGGCACAGGGTTCTGGAACCAGAATCGTAATGTTTTTGACAAAACATAGGGTCACCTATTAATTTTCTTTTTCAGGAATGTAACGAGTTTACCTACAGTTTTGCCGAAGAAACCCGAAGGCAGACTTTCGGGGCAGTGACACCCGGCTATGACTTCATGGCCCGATTGAGGTGCATATATAGAGTACATTCCCCCGCCCCCTCCCCCAAGCCTGTGAAGACAGAGGATGCTCTGGATACATTGTAGCAAGCCCAGTCAGCATTCTCTCTCCTGAAGCATTTACAGGGCGGTCAGTAATTAAAGGTGAATCATGCAGTGCGTGGCCAAGCCGCTCAAGATGGCTGTTCTCTTGCTCTCTGTACATCCCCTGCTCGACCAGTCCTTGCTTCATCTGCACCCTACTCACAAACGTGCTTGCCTCCTGCCCCAGCTCGTGACTGGCCTAATCCTTGGGCCAGAGCGGCTCCACCTGGTAGTTTATTAAAGGAAGATACCTGCCCTCCACGATGGGCGTTAACCTGACGGGCTGTGAGCTGCTAGTTTCTGTGGTAACAGATGAGCCCACCTGACATCAATTCCCCATATAAATGGTGGCCTCCTTCGCCCCCGGGTAGCAAAGATGGCTGCTTTGTCCTGTCTGCCGCCTGCCGAACATGATGGAGTGTCTCTCCAGGCCTTTTTTGCTTTGGACATGTAAGATCCCCCAACCAGTAAGCCATAGGTGTCGCTGTCACTGTCTCCGGGCTCCTTCTCGGGTCTCCAGTCTGGGCAGCTACAAGGCTTGCAGGCCAGTGGGGCGCAGCGGCTCCCTTATTTCTTCTTCAGGAGCGGAGTGGAGGCGATTCTCCCTCCCAACGCGCACGAGCTGGCTCACAACCGCCTGCACGTCTCCATCACCAACACCAAGACCAGAGAAAACTACTTAGTCTCCAGTTTTCCCTCCCGGGAGGACCTCGTTAAGGTAACACTGCCGCATTCCTTGTCGGAGGAAATGAGCAAGTGCTGATATACATACTTGCACAAACAGTGAGCGCGCCCGCGTTCTTTAGATCCAGCGTTGCATACCATGCCCGATGGATGGTGCATGCTCCATGAATCATGCGTCTGAAGGATGCATCCGCCAGTATCCCTCCGAGGCCACCTTATGGCAGGCGGCTCCCAGAGACCTCAGGAGTAGCTCAGTGTTTTTTCTTGTGATGTTCCGTGTGCGCACGTTTATCCTGGGATTAAACTTGACTAGCAAGAACCATTCCTTACATTGACGTAGATAATACTCCTGCAGTTTGTGTAAGACTTTGTTTCGGTACTACCGTATTCGGTCCTTCCACAGCCCTGTAAATCAGGCAGGACAGGTGAGATTACTGTACTTTTGTCGCTTTTTTAAGAGAAGAAATGGGTGGAAAGATTTTGTGTGACACACCCCAGGGTGTACTGACTGCCAGTGGGAATCCAGGTCTCTTACCTTTTCACTCTAATGTTCCTTTTCCTTTCTTCCATTTTGCGTTGATGCCTTTCTATCCAAACACATGTGAAAGTCGGTTGGGAAATCATTGTCTCTGGGATAGTTCAGCTGATTTGCAAATAACAGTGCATTGCTAAGGTAATACATTAAATATTTTACATTTGAAAGGGTGCACTTCTCTTCGAAAAGCCAGGCTATTTTCTTCTTTTTCCTCTTGTGGGAATTGTAGCGAGCTTCAGGTGATGCAGAGGACGCGTGTTTGGATACAGCAGCAGGCGATGGATTGAGAGAGCTACAAGTTCCACCTGAATTAGATGATAAATGCATTGAGTTTCACTATCAAAACTCACTGCTCGAATTTTATGTTTGAATGATATGATTTGAAATACCTAATGAAATGTTGAGCTGACAAGTAAAATTACTTTGTGACTTAAGAGATTAGAATATTTTCACTCCCGTCTCTCACTTATACATTCATAGTCATTCCATCTTAGAAAAATATTTTTCTATAATATTATTATACTCTTGTGTAGACTTAAAAAATAGAAAGGGAGAAGCTGATAACCCATGCCTGAATTGTCACCAATCGTCAATGCCGACGCAGATATATCAGGCTTGCGGTGGTTAGAATACCTCTTCTTGTTGGGAAGAGAACAAGGTTGGGAGCAAAAGACTATCCTATCGTGAAACGAGGGGAATTCTACCCACAGTTACTACCTGCTCCTTGAGTCTGTCCGTGGCTACTGTACAGTGGCTGAGCCCCTGATGTTTCCTACATCCCGCCCTGATTTACTTACCACTGTTCCGCATACGAATTTTACTGCTCTGTTTACTTAGTTTTTGTCTATCTTCCTTCACCAGAGTGTAAGCTCGGGGTGGGGGTGGGCGGTAGGAGGGTCCAGGGACTGCTGTGTTCTGTCCACTGCTGTATTCCCAGCGCCTGGCACAGTATCAGCTCCCTCAACCTGTGCTCCATGAGTGAATGGGAATGAATAAGTCAATGAACTAAGATGGCATCTATTAAAAGAATGAAGAAGCTGGATCCTTCATGTTCAATGATCTGGACAAAACGTAATTCAGCTCGTTAGTGGCCCAGCTGGGACCACAGTCCAGGCCTCTAACATTCTGCTTGGTAGCCATGGCCCCCTCTCCCAACGCGAGATAAAATCACCCTCTTAATTCCTTTCACGTGGGAGTGTCGTGAGCTGAATAACGTCCCCCAAAGATGTCCGCGCTGTAATCCCCAGGACCTGTGAATACGGCGTCTCCCATGGCAAAAGGGATCGTATAGATGGGGTGAAGGTGAGGGTCTTGCTGGGGAGGTGATCCTGGGTTAGCTGGGCCGACCCAAACTAATTTAGTCACGTGTGTCCTTAAAAATGGAGATGTTTACTGCTTCAGAGACGCAGGAGCCTTTGTATGAGGAGGGCACTACGGGTCCTCCCCTTGACAGCCAGCGAGGCAGAGGGACCTCAGTCCTACAGCCAGTGGAGCTGAATGCTACCAGTATCTGAATGAGCAGGAAACCAAGTCTCCCCTCAAGCCCGTGGAAGGAATGCAGCCCTGCCAGCACCTGAATTTTTTTGCCCAGGTGGATCCGGCCCGTGCTGGATCCCGACCTCCAGACCCTGGGATCATACATTTATTTGTGTTGTTTTAGCCTTTCGATTTGTGGTAACTTGTTATAGCAGCCATAGCAAAGTACTGCAGTAAGCAAACAGGACTTTTTTGATTTGCTTTGTTTTGGATAATAACTACTCAGAGAACTGGTGAAATTACTTGAGTTCATTGAACAGAAGAGAACTAGTTGGCACAAATGTATAATACCTTGTAAGGAGAATAATTGAATAATTAATATGTATCCTAGGTTATACGGGAAGCATTTTAAATGTTTAGTAGAATGCTCTAACCTTTTGCAGAAACTCAAAGAAAGGAAGGATAGATGGTTCCTTGACAGCAGATGGTGGCTATAAAAATGTATGAAATGTATGCCTGGAATACTCATGAGCATGTAGTTCAAAAAGTAAGACTGGTGAAGACTGCAGGAGGGAGGGAGAAGAATATGAAGGGAAAATATCTCCCCCTCCCGCCAACACACACACACACTGGGCAGTGACATGCTGTGTTCTGATCAAAGAGGCCAGTGGGAGACCGCCGTCTGGGGTGGTAGTTCTGACCACCTCATTCAGTGTCAGGGGAGAGAAGAAAGGTGCCGGCCACTCCCCCACTTCCTTAGCTAGAGACCGGAGGGCGCTGAGTTCCAGAAGCCAAGAGCAGAAGCAGCCCACAGTGTGTAACTGGCGTCTCCTGGGCGCTTTGCCTGCCTGGCTCTGATCCCTCAGCCTTGGGTTTAATGTCTATGATCTTGGAAGTCTGTAGGTGACAGACGGAGATTAAGATTGAAACCAGAGGTAGAGTATGTCAAGGATCAATTGCTAGCCAGGACAGGAATATGGGAGAGTACTAAATATTGGTGATTTTTAATCAATGCCTCGTTTATGCTCTTAATTACTAGATTTTTTTTTCTTTTTAATGCCAAGCTCTTCATTATCCACCAGCCGACTGCTGCCTTTTATTATAGATAGGTTCTCTGTGCACCTGAAAATCCAACTAGAAACCTGTATCTCACAGTGTGTGCATGGGTGTCCGTGTGTCTGTGTCTTGTTACACTGTCTTGGATTATCACTTGTTTTTTGTGCATGTCCCAGTGTTCCTATTTAGGTCTGTCATTCCCTGATGGTGTCCTCTGAGGCTAATTACGTTTGAGCCTCAGTTTTCTCAACTGTGAAATGGAGATGAAAGCTAATCGGTGTTACCATGGCGAGTAAATTGAAAAAATCTTGTAAAAGTGTGTTTGAAATAGTCAAGTCCTAGAAGCTTGTTAATTACAGTCCATATTTAGTAAATAATGAACAAATAAGATAATAAGCCACACACATCACTGGTCAGCATCCCTGTGTGAGTCTGTCATGAAATTTTAAGGTCCCAGCTTTCTTTTTGCAGACTGGGTAGGCTTCACCCTTTCTTAAACATTTTCTTCTTTTACCCCTTATCTTTGTTCATGAGCAACGTGCTCACCTACATCTATAAAATCTCAGGAAATGGATTATGACCAAGTTCTGCTGCCTTTAGGCGTCTGATTTTTATACCTCTTCAACCATTGACCTGGTGTACATTCACCAATGTGCTTGTGTGATGATTCATACTTAAATTATATTAAGTTCACTTTTGGTGGCATGAAAAAATTATTCTTTCATCTGATAGCTGCAATGATAGCTGATTATTTTCTGAGAACCTCTTTGGACCAATTATGTGGTCCAAAGACTCATTTTATTTGGGATTGGATTTCCATAGTATTTGGGATCTTATGTCCATGGTGATTTAATTCAGTGCTATGGTCTGAATGTTTGTGTCCCCCCCCCCAAATTCCTGTGTTGAAATCCTAACCCCCAGTATGATGGTATTTGGAGTCAGGGGTCTGTCGGAAGTGATTAGGTCATGAGGGTGGAGCCCTCATGAATGGGATTAGTGCCCTTGTAAAAGAGACCCCGGAGAGCGCCCTCACCTCTTCCACCATGTGAGGACATAGAAGTGGGTTCTCAGTAGACACTGAATCTGCCAGCCCCTTGATCTTGGACTTCTGAGATTCCAGAACTGTGAGAAAATAAACTTGTGTCCTTTGTAAGCCTCCCAGTCTGTGGTATTTTGTTGTAGCAGCCTGAGCAGACTGAGACAGGAACTTGGCACTGACAGGTGAGGATGCTGCTGTAACAAATACCTAAAAGTGTGGAAGCAGCTTTGGAGCTGGGTAACGGGCAGGGGCTCAGTGAGTTGAGAGGTGCATGTTAGAAAAGGACTGCATTGCCGTCGGTGATTCTGGTGACGACTCGGAAAGAAAAAATCAAACCGTAGAGAGAGCCTCCATATTCTTAGAGAGACCTGGATAGTAAAGGCCATAGTGATGAGGTCTCAGACGGAAGCGAGGAAATGTTATCAGACAATGGAGGAAAGGTCACCCGTGTTATACATTGACCAAGAATAGCAGGATTATGTTCATGTCTTCGTGTTCTGGGGATGGTAGAACTTGCAAGTGATGACACTGGATATTTGATGAGGTGATTTCTAAGCACAGTTTTGAAGGAGCAGCCTGGTTTCTCTTGGCTACTTAGAGTAAAACACAAGAAGAGAGAAATACTTACAGATGGAATTGTTCCTCAGAAGCAAAGCAGAACTTAAAGATTTGGAACATTCTCAGCCTCTGCATACTGAAGAGAATAAGAGAGCCTGTTTAGGACACAACAGGAAGGGTGTGGCCATCTGGCCAGATAACCCTGTGATAAGGAGGTTTGATGAGTTGGCCGTCTAGACAGAAGCCAGGACCTATATGTAGTCCAAGACCATGGACAAAGGCCATTCAGAGGTCATCAGGGCAGCTCCCTTCCACCAGAGGCCCCCGAGTGCCAGGACCCCCGCCAGCACAGGGCACTGCAGAGACGTCCCACGAGGGCAGTGCCCTGCAGAGCCATGGGGGCGGGGCTAAGCCCCACGTTGCCCCGTAACCCCATACTGTAGAGCACTGATTCCAGCCCTGGGGAGCGTTGGCCAGGAGGCCCAGGCACAGAGGCAAATACTTGTCATGGGCCCTTAGCAACTCCTTGATTTGTGGGCCCGTTTACATATTGTGCCCCGAATGTCCCAATGTATACATCTTGCACCTCAACTCACCCATTTTAAGCTCCAGATTTTATACTGGGCTATCCTTCTTCAGAAGGAAACATGCAATCAGGAAATCCAAACATATTTCAATATTAGCCTCCTGCAACGCATACTTAGGGAAGTAAACCCTTTATTTACAAGAAAGTCATACGCCACCTCCACAGCTCAGCAGGAATGGCTTTGAAATTAACCGTGCCACGGAGCGGGAGGGATAGTGTTCTGGCCCTTGTCTGAATTGGTACAAATCATCAAATTTGTGTTTAAAACTGACGCCCCTTGTATGTGCTCTGAGATGGTCTTTTGACATCCGTGAATGCTCTTTGACACACATACGCCCAGGAAGGCGTTCCTGCAGGATGGTGTCCCCCCCACCACCACCTGTCTCCATTGCCAGGATGTCCTGAATGGCCTTGCACACGGTGAGCATGCTCTTACAGCAAGACCTTCTCACGTTTAGCCCCGTGAAGGTGAAATAAGGACTGAATTTAAGATTGGTCATTATCTTGAAGACTGGGTAAGACAAATTTGAATCTGTCTTTGAATTTCAACTGCACCAGCTGGTTCTGAATACACAGCCAGATTCTCATTAAACTCCACAGTCAACTTTAGGCATAAATGAAACTGGTTGACAATTTATTCTCTAAGGAAGCCAGGCCACATAATTTTCTAAACACCCCTTTTCTATAAAGTGTAAAATGAAAAAAGCTAATCTGAACGTGTGTTGAATCCACACTTGGCAATGCTTTATACAGTTGCTACAGTAAGTCGCTGACGTTTATTTTTATCCTTGTGTATTTGGTGAGAAGGAAACACAAAAAATCAATGGTTTCATGTACATGTAATTCTTAAAGTGCTGGGCTAAGTGACAGGGCAGGAACACTAACTAGGTCCCTGCCTTCTGTATTGGTGCCCTCAACCAAAACAGTCTGCAGACATGGGTACATGTCCCCAGGGGGCTCAGACCCCCGCCCCCCCAACTTGAGAACCACTGCCCTACTAGATGTATCGATATTTGTTGGTGAGAAAAATTTCACTGGAACACCAGTGAGGTAAGACAGTAGAAGCATGTTGAGGCATAATAGTACATATTTCATGAACTGTCTCCCGCCTTAGAAAATCCTGTTTGCTTGCAATAAAATGGCAGTAAGTTGACATCGAGTAAGACAAGCCGCTTAGTTCCTAACTATCAAAAGCTAATTTTCCCACTAACCATAGTTTGATATACAAATCACTAGCCCGTATAAACTATGACAGAACAAATACACTGATTTTGGGGGGGATGACGGGTATTTTCCAGTTCACCGCACTTTTCATGTCAGTTCAGAGGATTCTTACTGTTACTATCTGTATCAAAGTAATTGGGTAGCATTTTTCATCTAAACAGCTCAGAAAGAGTTCTAAGCATTAACTTGTGAACTTCACATTATAACTTGACACACGGGAGGTAAAAAACCCACATAATTCTGTTTCTAAGGGTAGTGATTTTTTTTCTTTTTTCTTTTTTTTTTTGCATGCCACATGTCTGTCATAGTGAAGTAAGTCCTTACAGTTATAGAGTGTGTTTGGCTGTTTAAAGGCGTCTAAGTACTGTAATTTCGCAATATGTGTGCTATGCACAAATTGTTATCGCTATGGTGCGGTGTTGCATTTTTGCCGAATAACTTCATTAAGTAGCTGCATTGTGCTTGCAGAACGTACCTAGGGTCTGTAATTATTTTTTTAAAGGAGTAGCCAACTGATGATAGGGCCAGATTAGTTAGGGTGAAGGCAGTGACCGTAACTGTGAACAGCCTTGCTCTGAAAAATGCTCAGCTGCTCAGGTCGGGGCTACCAGGGGGCTGACGAGGTTGGGCCTGAAGAGGCTTGGTTTCTATCCTGTCGGCCCCGCGGATGGATGTGATCTTCCGCAAATCACCGGAGGGGATGCTCACTCCTGCTTGGCGTCTTTGTGGAGGGGGTGTGGGTAACGTCATGGGGGCCCCACACCGAAAGCTGAGATTTTGAAATGAATGCCTAAGTGGGGGGCTCGTTTGCATTGACCCTTCTTAGAAGGCTGAGAATTCTTGTGCAAGGGTGTCTTCATACCATGGCTTCATGCTTTGCTCTCGACACCTTACAGTTCTGAATACCTGCATTTTCGCTCCACACGGGGCCCAGATGTTGTGTAGCTGATTCTGGCGCCCAGCATCAGCCTGGCACAGCAGAGGCGCGCAGTAGCACCTGGCACGATCCCTTCCTGTCTCCTGCCAGAGCCCCTCTGTTGTGCTTTGACACCACTGAGTTCGCTCCTACTCCGGTCCGAAGCCCCGCCATGCTTCTCGGACCGGCCGTCGGGGGCCGCGGCGGAGGCCGCGCTGGTACCCGGGACCGGCGCCCTGGCACCCACGCACACCAGCAGCATGGGAGGGTGCTGTCTCCCCACTACGGAGGGTCTTCGTTCCTACTGTGGAGAAGGGGGGCGGTACCTGCAGGTATCAGGAGCATCTGGCTGTGAAGGAGATGCACACCCTTTCCCGTCTGTGGGATCTTTGGTCACAAGGAGCCACCGCATAAGAAAGTCTGTGCCAAGTCCCAGCAGTGTCGCAATACAGTTGTGTCAGGTCGCCGCCCACAGAGGAGTATCCTATAGAAATCACGTTATGCTGGTGACTGGGTCTCTCATTTACTTGCACTTCAGAATAAATCAACTATTTTTAAAAACTTTTATTGGCGTATCGTTGCTTTACAATGTAGTGATAGTTTCAGGTGTACAGCAAAGTAAGTCAGCTATACGTATACATGTATCCCCTCTTTTTTGGATTTCCTTCGCATTTAGGTCACCACAGAACATTGAGTAGAGTTCCCTGAGCTATACAGTAGGTTCTCATTAGTTATCTATTTTATACATAGTATCAATAGTGTATATATGTCAATCCCAATCTCCCAGTTCATCCCATACCCCCTTTTCCCCCCTTGGTATCCATAGGTTTGTTCTCTACGTCTGTGTCTCTGATTCTGTTTTGCAGATAAGATCACCTATACCATTTTTCTAGATTCCACATATATGCGTTAATATACAGTATTTGTCTTTTTCTTTCTGACTTACTTCACTCGGTATGACAGTCTCTAGGTCCATCCACATCTCTACAAATGACCCAGTCTCATTCCTTTTTATGGCTGAGTAATATTCCATTGTATATATGTACCACATCTTCTTTATTCATTCCTCCGTTGATGGACATTTAGGTTGCTTCCATGTTCTAGCTCTTATAAATAGTGCTGCAATGAACACTGGGGTGCATGTGTCTTTTTGAATTATGGTTTTCTCTGGGTATATGCCCAGTAGTGGGATTGCTGGGTTTTGAGAGCAGACCTCACAAATCATACTTTTACCATTCTTCCTTTGGGGGAAATGCCCTCTGATCTCTAAAGAATTCTAAGTGGATGATGTACAAATCATTTTGGGGACCATAATCCAGTTCTGAATAATATCTACTTGGAAAAAAAATCTCGTGAACTCTTTGACAACAAACAGCCCTGGAGTCTTCAATTATCAATTGAAGGATTGGAGCTTAAGTATTCCATATCTAATACTGTATCTTTCCAAATAGAACACTAGCGATTTGAAAACTGCATTGCAGAATAAAACTTGCACATGTCAGAAAAGCTCCCAGAGCTCAGCTTCTTCTGTGGGAAGAAATGGTAATCTTTTAAATGGCAATCTTTTTCGACTTTTTAAATGGAAGATAAAGTATAATTGGTGCCCCTCCCTGCCAGTGTCTCATTCCATATCCAGGCCATGTAACTAGCTCATGAAATGTGCTACATCCTGGTGACATAAATGAAAACATCCCCTGAGCCGTAATAACCAGAGGGGTTTGTTTCTCTGGAAGATAGAGTGAAACTTTCAAATAATTCTTACAGTGTAGGATAGAACATCGTAAATAACTTACCTGCAACCTGTACACGCTCAGGAAGTTAGACTTACCTGGACTTTAATTGTGTAATGACTTGGCTGTCTACAATTTAAGTGCCAGTATTACTCGGGTGAAGTGGATGGAGTTGGAGAACAATGATTTGTGCATATCTCTTTAAGGTCTTTTCTGATATCAATAAATGCTATCTTCTATTTAAGTGTGTCCCTTGAAATACATGGAACTTATTGTTATAGTAAATTTTTGTACATTTAAGCGATTTTAATTTCATAGTAGGGGACATGAAATATATCGTAGGAGTGTTAATGCCTCCTTTCACAAGCTGTTTCTTTATCCGTCTAGGTCCTGTTAGCCAGCAGCTTTGTGCCTATTTACGCAGGACTAAAACCAGTGGAATACAAAGGGCAGGTAAGATGCTTACGACTGACAGATGATCAGTAAATCCCGTGTTCATATGTTTCCTTCGAAAGATCCAATTGTACTATTATTCTGGTGGCTCCAACTCCATTTGTATGACTTGTTTCCCCATAGTTCTGTTTCTGTTTAGCAGAAAAAACAAAAAAAATCAAGTGCAGGTGCTGTGGTGCCCTATCGCCTGCACACTTACACACACACTGATAACCAGACACAGTATCTATTCAACACACACCAGAGTTAAAAGTTGTGTGATCAAACACAGTAGCTATTTAACACATAAACCGGAGATACGCATCTCAGAACCAAATGCAGTATCTATTTAACCCACACCAGAGATACGTACTTTTTGTCATCAGATACACTGTCTCTTAACACCTACTCAAGATCAGGCACATATTCATGGATGATTAATGCCATTTGTTTTATATATACATGATATGTACGTATTCATTCATAAATGTGTACAGGAAAAGTGTTTAATAGGTGTCATTCATTCTTTCACTTTGAAGGCCCAGCAAAGGGCCTGTGCTCAGTGAATGCATGATCTTACAACCAAGGAACTGACTTTTGCAAATCTCTTGGCTAATGTGATTGGGGATCTGTCTGTGTTCTGACCTTGTCAGGCCTTGTGATTTTCTTTCTCTGAGTTTTCCTGGTCATTCCCGCCCTTTTCTGTGCTTGTCATAGGATCCTTGGCCCAAAGCAGTCTGCCCTGGGACGGTTGTCTCAAACAGGCAGATGAGGATGAGGTTGAGTAACCGGATGAGGCCATGTAGATGGACAGCCTAAGAGTGGACCATCAGGTCCAACTTGGACTCTCTTTATTACCTGTATGCATACAGTATGTTATTTGCAGTGATGGGCTTACATGTTGTAGGCTAAAACCCTCTTTGTGACCAAGTAGAAACATAATATACATTGAATTTTTTAAAGCAGCATAAAATAAACATAAGCTCATGGAAACCCAGGTGTTTTTTTGCTGTTGTTGTTTTGGTTTTTTTTTTTTTTCCACTTTGGATACTGCCTCTCAGAGCTAGCAGATACTCAGTTACCAAGGAGTATGATCTTTGCTGTCATTTGAAAATTGGAGAGGTTTCCCCTTTACATAATGATTTTAAAGTAAGTTAAGTAGCATTTTCTCTTAGAGCCGTAAAAAAATCAACATTTGTTTTTCCGTATAAATTTCGAATACAGATGCTATCAAAATCAACTTTACATTATGATTATGAACTTTAATTTTATGATCTGAAATGTAATGATTTTACTTCACGCTATTGCTTGATAATATATAATCATGACAGAAATGGCTAAATGGTAGAAAAAATATGCAAAATGCTCAGGTGTTTCATGAGATTGTATATGATCATGAAAAGGGGATTCAGAATCCAAGAATCAACAGAATTTCTGTTGTGATAGATAAATTAAGAGGTGGTGACTGAGAACGTGGGATGTAGGTATAGTAAGGAAGTGATGGAAAGGAGATGGGGGGGAAAGGAGGGATGGAATCAAGGCTAGAACAGAGCTGAGTCCCAGAAGCCTAGTATATTCTAAGACGATGCTGAACATTTCCTGTGTTTAAATAGTAATCACTGTATTATGAAGGAGGTATGGGTGGTAATGGCTCCTAGTTTCTTCCAACATACACTGTCCTCTTCTTCCTTAGTAACAGAAACCCAATTTTTTTCTGGGCCTGTTACCGTGTAGCTAAAAGGCCACATTCTCCACCTTCCCTTGCAGCTAGGTGTGGCCATCCCCTTACGTGCTGGCAGTGAGAGGTAGGCCGAATTACTGTGGGACTTACAGGAAGGGAGGTTGTGTACCTTTCTTTCCTTCCTGCAGCCTGGAACTTAGATGTGACGACCAGAGCTCTGGCAGCTGTTGTGGATCATGAGGTCACAGATCACACCCTAGATAGAGACAAATAATGAGATGAAAAGACCTGAGTGACTTGAGGAGGGGGACCTTACCAGGCCACCTTCTGTATTTCTTTTGCCAGGAAAAGTAAAACTTCCTGTTTTTATTGCTTTCTATTGGATGCATTAGAGTCCACTCCCATGTGCTGTAGGGATTATTACCCCCGTATTTTACAGATGAGGAAATTGAGTTGTAGAAACATTCATTCACTTCACTGAGGTCACCAAGCTTAGTAAGGGGGCAACTTTCCCAGGATGATCTCTAATGTTTGCATCTGTGCTGTGCCTCTTGCTTTACTTTGCTTTGGTCATTCCTTTAAAAACATCCCCCTTATTTTATTTCTGTCCCGCCCCATCCCCACTGCTCCAGGTGTATGACCGGAAGCCTAGGAATAGTTAAAGGGTGAGATGTTCTCAGTTGAATTTCCTGCTATGTGATTGAATACTCAGATGGGAACATGAAACAAGGGCAGCCTCAATTAAACAGGGAATGCAGCACCTGGAGGTGTGAGAAAAAAGGGACCTTGGGAGGCGGGACACGGGCTTGCTGATGACTGACATCTGTGCACAGTTGGCACGTCATAATTACTTGTTGAATAGAACCTAATGTCTCCAGAAAGCGTTCGGTTTACCTTGGGTGTTTAATGAAGTCCAGGAAGCGGGGCCCCCGTGCACACGATGATTGACAGTGTGCTCCTCAGAGACCTTGCTTCCTGTCTACAGCCACACGGTGGCGACTTGCCAGTGCCCTTGTGTGCTTGCTATGGACTCTGTCAGGCCCCTCCCTTCCCCCAGCTGAATACGCTTTCTAGACCAGGTTAGTCTGTAGAATCGCTCCATTTTCAGGGAAATGGGAACTTTGCTTGAAATGCAGTGTTTTGCTGTGGGTGTGAGCTTTTCCTAATTCCATAAAACTTTGTGTCACGCTTTCTCCTGTTCTGGGTCTTGATGCTTTTGTGGAGGTCAGGTTTTGATTTGCTGGTTGGCCTTGGTGGTTTTTCTGAAGCGATGGAGGTTGCAGCAGCAGGGGGGCAGAGAGAGCTCAGCATCACTTGGGTTTGAGGCAGAACCACAGGTGTCCTGCGCTGCTTCTGCATGCAGCTCCTGTTCAACCCGCTGACCACTCATCGCCACGTCCGGTGTCACTTAGCTATGGAACATACTGGGTTTTACTAATACTTATTTGTGGACCTGATATTTTTATTGAAAGAAATCTTTTATTAATCACGTAGAAGTTTCATACCTTCATAAGATTTAAAATTGACTTAAGCCACAGTAAATAACAGCATGATTCCTTCCTAAACTGTCTACCAGTTGTTTGAAGTGGTACAACATCTTGGAAAACAGCTTGGTTTTCCTAATTTTTTATTTTTTGAATTTTTAAAATTAATTAATTTTAAAATTTTATTTATTTATTTTTGGCTGTGTTGGGTCTTCGTTGCCGTGAGCGGGCTTTCTCTACTTGCCGAGAGCGGGGGCTACTCTTCGTTGCGGTGCGCGGGCTTCTCATTGCAGTGGCTTTTCTTGTTGCGGAGCACGGGTTCTAGGCACGTGGGCTTCAGTAGTTGTGTTGGGCTGGCTCAGTAGTTGTGCCGCACGGGCTTTGTTGCTCCGCGGCATGTGGGATCTTCCTGGACCAGGGCTCGAACCTGTGTCCCCTGCATTGGCAGGCGGATTCTTAACCACTGCGCCACCAGGGAAGTTCCTGGTTTTCCTAATTTTTAAAAAAGTTTTTGTAGCTTTCTCTGGTTTTATCTTAGGAGACTGTTTTTAGCACCGTACTTATACTTGATATTCATTAACAATTGAATAAATGGAAATAAATTGAAGTTCAATCTTATCATGTTTACCAGTGGATTTTCCTTCAGTGTACATGGCCTCTTTCCAGTGATTGAATAAGCTGTGGGAATGTGCCTACTTTCAGAGCACGTTTTCACAGGTTCTGGTCATCAATGTGGAACAAGAATAAGGATTTTCAAGAGGAGGTCTTAACTGATCAGTTTTTGTTTTTGCTTTTTAATATTTATTTATTTAGGCTTTGCCGGGTCTTAGTTGCAGCACGTGGAATCTTTTTAGTTGCAGCATGCAAACTCTTAGTTGCGGCATGTGGGATCTAGTTCCCCGACCAGGGATCAAACCCGGGCACCCTGCATTGGGAGATCGGAGTCTTACCCACTGGACCACCAGGGAGATCCCTGATCAGTGTTTTTTTGTTTGTTTTTTTTTGTTTCATTTTAAGACGTAGCATTAGTGTTGGCAAGTGACTATTTGATTGTTGTTTTGATTTTTTTTTTTAATTTATTTTATTTATTTATTTATTTATGGCTGCGTTGGGTCCCCGCTGCTACGTGTGGGCCTTTCTCTAGTTGCGGCGAGCAGGGGCCACTCTTCGTTGTGGTGTGCGGGCTTCTCATTGCGGTGGCCTCTCCCGCTGCGGAGCACAGGCTCTAGGCACGCTGGCTTCAGCAGTTGTGGCACGCGGGCCCAGTAGCCGTGGCCCGCGGGCTCCAGAGTACAGGCTCAGCAGTTGTGGCCCACGGGCCCAGTTGCTCCGCGGCATGCGGGATCCCCCCAGACCAGGGCCCGAACCCGCGTCCCCTGCATTGGCAGGCGGACCCCCAACCACTGCGCCACCAGGGAAGCCCCTGTTTTGATATTTTAATCTCTGGAACTGTGGTGCAGATCACAAGAAGAGCTATAGGTTTGTTTTTTGCTCTGAGTTAGATTTCAAGTACTATTTTAACAGTGTATTGTATAGAGAGTATTTATCATGGTATTCTAGTCATCGAGCCTTTTGCATGGGTTATGAATTATTAATCTTTTCGTTATTGGCATATCTGTGGGAAAGAATTGTAGAATGCTCTGTTACTATGTGTTTATATACAATTATTATTACATTCCTTTGGCTTCTGTTTCTTCATGATTTAGACATGTCACGAGGATACCTATCTCAGTCACTGTCACAGCACACGGTGGTGGCTGGCTGGGCGACCAGCTAGATTTGGCTTGATGGAACTCTGGTTATCAATTTACAGCTATGCTGAAATAGAAGCTCTTATTTTTCATCGGCTTTTTAAATTCTGCATGTCTATTTGATTTTTGAAAAAATAGGTTAGTTTTCCAGGGAACGTCTTCTATTAATAAATAGCACTTGTAGAATTTCAACCGCTAGAGTTTTCTGAAAGTTGGGTATATAGAATCACCATTTTTGAGCAACCTTCAGAAATCCAAAACTTAAGTCGTCAATTTACCAAAAATCATTATTTAGTACAAGTCGGTGCTGCAGGTTTTCTCAACCAGTTTTTAATTTTTTAAATTTTATTTATTTTCACCTGTCACCCTTTCATTAAAAAATCTCCTATGTCTCTTGTCCCCTCCTGTGCTTCTTCATCCCAAATGGTAGATTCTGACCTGTGTCCTGGGGGGTGGGTATCTATTTGACATAAACACACTCCCTCTCCCTTCTCCCCCTCCCCTCTTCTTCCCTATCCCCCCTCCCCCTTTGTCCCTCCCCCTTCCTCCCTCTCCCCACTCCCCCTTTGGCCCTCTCCCCCCTCCCCCTTCCACCCTCTCACCCCTCTCCCTTCCTCCCTCTCCCCCTTCTCCCCCTCCCCCTTCACCCTTCCTCTCTCCCCCTTCCTCCCTCTCACCCCTCCCCCTTCCTCCCTCTCACCCCTCCCCTTCCTCTCTACCCCTCCCCCTCCTCTCTACCCCTCCCCCTTCCTCCCTCTTCCCCTTCTCCTTTCCTCCCCTCCCCCTTCCTCCCTCTCCCCTTCCTCCTCTCCTCCCACCCCTCCCTCTCTCCCTCCCTCCTTCCTCCCTCTTCCTCTTCCCCCTTCCTCCCTCTCCCCCTCCCCCTTCCTCCCTCTCCCCTCTCCCCCTCCTCCCTCTCCCTCCTCTCCCCACTCTGTTTTGAGTCATGCCCAAGAACCTTCTGTAGGCGTGACTGTTCTCTATATCATGACAGCAAACAAGGTATGTTTGTAACTAAAATTTTTTTTTTCAAACCTCTTTCACTTCCCCTGGTCCGCTTCCCCTGGTCCGCTTCCCCTCAGCCCTGCAGAAGCAGCTCTGGTCTTCCCCGCCTCCACTGTGTCTTACAGTGTGTGAGGAAGAACAGTGAGTGTGGAGTGAATGGACCAGCTCCACCCCTTTGGCCAGCGTGCTTTCCAGCAGGGCTGGCAAATATTTTCTTTTTTTTTTTTTAATTGAAGTAAAGTTGATTTACAGTCTTGTGCCAATCTCTTCTGTACAGCAAAGTGACTCAGTTATACACAGAGACATTCTTTCTTCATATTCTTTTCCATTCTGTTTTATCCCAGGAGGTTGGATATAGTTCCCTGTGCTGTACAGTAGGACCTTGTTGTTCATCCATCCTATACATAATAGTTTGCATCTGCTAACCCCAAACTCCCAGCCCAACCCGCTCCCTCCCGCGCTCCCCCTTGACAACCACAAGTCTGTTCTCTGTGTCTGGGTGTCTGTTTCTGTTTCATAGATAAGTTCATTTGTGTCAGATTTTAGATTCCACATATGAATGGTATCATATGGTATTTATCTTTCTTTTTCTGACTTACTTCATGCAAATATTTTCTGAAAGTATCAGATACTAACTACTCTCTGCATTGTGGGACATGCTGTCTGGACCAGCACAACTCCTCAACTTTGCTGTTTTGTGGGAAAGCTCTGTGAAGTGGGAAATGTCATGGCTGGGTGCCATTAAAACTTCATTTCCCGAAGCAGGTGGTTGCCCAACCCCTGACCTAGAACAAGTAACCCTGCCAGCATCAATTTCCTTTTCTGTAAAATGAGGAAACTGAACATACTACTAGGATGACCCTCCTACCCAATAGGGTTATAGTAAAGGTCAAATTAAATGATACATGAGAGGCTGTTTAATAAACCATTAGGCCCTGTGCCATGGTATTTATAATAATTACAGATATAAATGTCATTCAGTCTTCAAAAAAAATACTTTAAAAATTTATTTTATTGAGGTATAGTTGATGTACAATGTTGTCTTTAATTTCTGCTTCACAGCACGGTGACTCAGTTATACACATATATACATTCTTTTTCATATCGTTTTCCATTACTCTTTATCAGAGGATATTGAATATAATTCCCTGTGCTCTGCAGTAGGACCTTGTTGTTTATCCATTCTATATATACTAGTTTGCATCTGCTAACCCCAAACTCCCAATTCTTCCCTCCCCTACCCCCCTTCCCCCTGGCAACCACAAGTCTGTTCTCTAGGTCTGTGAGTCTGTTTCTGTTTTGTAGGTAAGTTCATTTGTGTCACATTTTAGGTTCCACATGTAAGTGATATCATATGGTATTTGTCTTTCTGACAAAAGTATTTTTTTTTACTTGCTTTTTGAGCAAAATACACTTGAAGCAAATTCAGCCCTGCATCGCGGTTCTATCATGAGCATGTCGCAGTGTGGAGTGCACACCCAGGCACACACTGGGTGCTGTGGAAGGACTTGCTAGATGAACAAATAAGCCCTTTCAGCTCAAGTGCCCACCTCAGGTTTTAAAGTTTCCTCTTTAATTATGTAACAAGAGTTGCTGGAATTCGTGAGCCTTGCATGTACCCATAACATGTCATGTGTAAGGCAGAGGTTGACACGTACTGACAGATGAATACCCTAACGGGCTTGGGTGTGACAGGTGCCATTACCCTTTAGAATAACTGCATTAGCTCTGGTTTCCAGTGCTGTCACCCTCAGAGGACAGTCACACTAGACCCCCTACCCCACCATGGGGCATGAGATTTTCTTCTTTACTGAGCAGTTGTGTCTTCACAAGTCTCTGGGCTTAGGCAGTGGACCTTACCATGGAGCACGTTTAGAATATGGGAATCAAGGGTATTAGGACAAGTGACAACAGCTGCGGGGACAGAAGCAAGTTTGATTGATTGATTGATTGATTGATTGATTGATTTTTTGCGGTACGCGGGCCTCTCACTGTTGTGGCCTCTCCCGCTGCGGAGCACAGGCTCCGGACGCGCAGGCTCAGCGGCCATGGCTCACGGGCCCAGCCGCTCCGCGTCACGTGGGATCTTCCAGGACCAGGGTACGAACCTGCGTCCCCTGCATCGGAGGCGGACTCTCAACCACTGCGCCACGAGGGAAGCCTGCGAGTTTGATTTTTGAAACACATTTTGCCCGGGAATTTTTTTTTTTATTTTACATATTTGGGCATTCCCTTTCCTTTGAGGATGATGGTGCTAGGTACTGAAACTAACCAACACAGGGCAACGCTACCCTGGGAAGACCCATGAGGAAAATTTTGGAATCCTAGGACTCATGGCAGTAATTCCCAGCTTATGGAGAGCTGTCCACAAGGTGGGAATGGGGGACTGACCTGGAGGAATGTATTACAAACAGTCAGAGAATCATGGCCAGGAGTATATAAAATGCAGAATTTTAAACCGTCTGTACCACATGCAGTATATTTGCATGGAGGAATGTTGGCTGCTGTTGGCGTCGTTTCCAGCAGTTTTGCTAGAATCTGAGTGCCCGAGTGTGTGTGTGTGGTTGTTGGGAGTGATACAGTTCAGGAGAGCATGAGCCAGGAGTAAGGTGCACTCTGCATTTAGAACTGAGCTGGTGGGGTTAGGGTGACAGAGGAGTCAGTAACACTGAAGACTGAATCAAGTCATTGGATAAGCTGTATGTTTTCCCTAGTCATTTATCCAATCACAATAAGCTAACAAGAGCAAACGAAACTTGGAAAAAAAGATTTTCATGTCCCTGAAACCTCAGTCATTAGCCCTATGGTAGATTAGAACACTTTGCAATTTAATGAGCCAGACTGCCCTTCTTTTCCTTAAGTTGAATAAATCAGGTGAGCTCTCAGTTAAGTTATATGACCCTTGGTACATATTTTTAATTTCCCTTGATGAAACCTATATGAATTTTTACATCATTGGTGAGATGTTCTACTGAGGATAAGAAAGGTAATTTTGGCAGGTGTCTTTTTGTTCTCTCTCTAGGTACTATCCTATTCCAGAAATCGGTGTCTACACCCAAAGCAATCAGGGAAGGAAAAAAAAGCTCCAGGTCAATAAGGCACAGAACCAGATATCTGGGGGCCTTCTCACTACAAACCTCCCTTTTTTAGACTGTGTTTGTATAGTCGTGTGTGTGTGTATATATGTATGCATATATCCACATACACATATTATACACAAACAAATATGTGTGCTCTATAATAAACATAATTATATGTGTTTTGTTCTTTTAAAAATAATGACAATAAGCAAATTATCTAGGCCAGATTCATTTTAATCTAATCTATTTATGTTTTCTGCTCCACCAAAATGCAGTTCCCTCAATAGAAATTTTCAGCACATTTTCACCTTTTATTTACTTACTTTTATTCCCTCTGTGGGGGGTTGGTGGCTGGCTGAGGCCTTTGTAAACTATGCTGTACTGATCATTTAGTAACCAGCTCTAGAAATCAAAACAAGAAAGATTTAAAAAAGACATGTTAGAAAAGAGGAATGAACAGTTTTAACTGAGTTAAGGATGCTTTATTTTATTTTTTTATTTTTAAAATTTTTGGCTGTGTTGGATCTTCGTTGCTGGGCGTGGGCTTTCTCTAGTTCCGGGGAGCAGGGGCTACTCTTCGTTGTGGTGCGCGGGCTCAGTAGTTGCAGCTCATGGGCTTCAGTAGTTGCAGCACGTGGGCTTCAGTAGTTGCAGCACATGGGCTCAGTAGTTGTGGTGCATGGGCTTAGTTGCTCCGTGGCATGTGGGATCTTCCTGGACTAGGGATCAAACCCCTGTCCCCTGCATTAGCAGGTGGATTCTTAACCAGTGCGCCACCAGGGAAGCCCCAGGATGCTTTATTCTAACTGGTTTCTTGCTCATCAGCCCACCTTCTTGCTTTCTCCACAAAAGCTTCTTCTGTGCAGCATTCTCCACACTTTCCAGCCCCCCCTTTTTTTTCTCACATCACCTGCAGGGTATTTCCAATTCAGATACAGCTGGGAGCATTTGAACTTCAGTGTTGCATGTTTACTTATTTATTTATTGTTAGAGCAGATTCGGTTAACATGTGGGCTCAAGGAAAGATGGAGACTCTTTTGCCTTGAAACAATGTAAGGAGTATTATCTTTGTGTTTCTTCAGTCCTTTCCCAGTGTACAATTCTGCACAAGCCTCTAGAAGCTTCTCTGACCTGCTCTGTCCATGCCTTTCCTTCAGGCTTGGGTCTGAAAGCACAGAATGCCTTCTGAGTAATGTTCCTGTTTAACACAGCACCTCTCCTCCCCAGTTCTTCAAGGCTTGAAGACGTTACATACTCAGGAACCGCTTTGGAAATGGAAGGGTTTCTGGCGGTTCTATTTATTTTTAAGTTTGCTACAGAAAATGCCGATTTCCAGTTCTTAGGATAAAGGTAGAACCTCCTGGGACTTCCCTGGCAGTCCAGTGGTTAAGACTCTGCGCTTCCACTGCAGGGGGGCACAGGTTCCATCCCTAGTCGCGGAACTAAGATCCCACAAGCCACAGCAGCACAAACTCCTGTTTTGGGGACGGTTTGCTCAGTGTCAGAGTAAACCTGGCTTTGCATTCTGATTAGATAATGAATCCCAGCCTAATTACACATGGCTTCTTATGCAAGCACCGTCATCAGTAAAAATTTAGGTACTTCTTGTGTGAAATGATCTACTTAAAGCTTTTAAACAATTGGAGAGACTTCCTGATTCCGTTCAGGGTTCTTATTATATGGGTTAATGATATGCATACAAAGATTTGCTTTGCTTCCAAAACAAATCTAATCTGACGGGTCCTGATAAATCGTAAGTTAAGGGCGTTCCCAAGGCATGCCTTGTTAGAAGGAAAGAGTCCTTTTGGGGAAATGCATGCTCGTTTTCTTCACGTGGGAGGGATGTTGTCGACAGGTGCTGATGAGCCGTGTGCTTTCCACAGAAATGGGTAGACGGATGCTTTACCAACAGCCTGCCCCTCCTGCCTGTAGGCCGGACAGTGACCGTCTCAGCATTCAGCGGGAGAGTGGACATCTCCCCGCAGGACGAAGGGCAGCTGGATTTCTATGTGACCATAGCCAAGCAGCACATACTGGTGAGTAATGATGTTCACTGATAACTGCAGACTCCTCATCTCCGAAAACTTTCCACATGCTTCCAGAACTTTGGCAACTCAGTTTTATGTACAAATTGCATAAATATTTTAAATAATCTACATGTGTCATGCATATGGACATGACTGTTACTATCAACAGTCTATTTGTGAAACATTTTCCATTTCTTCACTTATTTTTCAGGTCAGTATACTGGGCAGGATTTCAGTGCACTTTTAAATTAGATCACTTAATTGTTTTAAAAGATGGCAGGAATTAAGTAGGTAAGATAAAAACTTAGGACCTAACAGAATAACTTACATAAAAATGTGGATTCCCTTAATCTCGTCGAATAGCTCTCAACAGGAGGTGATATCGTACGCAGGAGACACTGGCAGTGTCTGGAGACGGTTTTGGTCATCACGTCTGGGGTGTGTGCTGGCATCTAGTGGGTGGAGCCCGGGAAGGCTACTCAGCATCCTACAGTGCACAGGACGGCCCCACCACAAAGAAGCATCTGGCCCAAAACGTCAGTGGTCCCCAGGCTGAGAAACCCTCATGCAGTGTATGGGTGGGGGTGAATTTTTAAATTTAATTTTCTTCCTCCTGATTTTTTTTTACATTGCTAATAGCATCTATGATAAGAAAGCTTCGGTTACAGAGATGATGTCCATTTACCTGTACCGTAATATCCTCCAGCTTCCATTTGTCTTTCTATCCTAGCTGTCCACGGCAAACCTGGTGAGGCTTCACCAAGCCCTTTTCCCACCAAGCGAGACGATAATGGAATCACTATATCGTCGTGGCTTTGATGACGCCATCAAGTTTTTACTTAAAGAAAGTTGGTTTGAATACAACGCTTAAAACTTTACAACGCAAAGCACATTTCAGACCGTTCTTGATGGAGGTCTCTAATCCTTTTTTAAAAGCCTATCATAACTCTCTATCTGTTTTGTTATTAGTTTTTGTAATATTTGTAAGTTTTAAATCATTACTTGGTGCAAGGAAATGAGGCATTTTGGTTGAATTTGGCAGCGTCATTAAGAAGGTTACACTCAGGTGATAAGGAATCGTTGTAAGAGAACCACCACATCCTTTGAAAGCCCGCTGGGAATGTAAGGGGTTCTCTGGGGAAACCGTGGAATGCTGAAAATGAGGTTCGTGGTGCACACATTCTCTGCACGGATAACGTGGCAGCACCCTTCAGACGTGAAGCACGGGCGTTTCCAGGAGACACCGGTGTCCTGTAGTTCCAGAATGGAAGGAAGCATGTTCTCAGGCTGCACCCCACTCCCTCTCAGGTGGGCCAGGAGGGATGTGAGAAATAGTCAGCATCATGAAAGGCCTTTAACAAGGGGTGGAGCAACAAAGGCTTGCTTTTCCTAGGTGTGTACAGTTGTTCCTGGGGTGGAGGTAGAAAGGTGAATAGCAGAGAGTAACCGGAAGCCCAGAGTTTGAAATTAGGTATGTCTTCCTTAGCCCTCGCCCTCCGGAAACCTGCTCGCCAGCTCACGTCATTGTCAGGCTCTTCTGACGCCTCCCTGTCGTTAATATTCTCTGTCCTTATCTCCCCAGCTCTTTCTCTGTCCTGGTTTCTCTGTCTTTCTCTCCCTATTCCTTCAAGGCCATACTTCACCAAGTGTTCAGTCATTACTCTGTGTACCAGACATAGGTACTCTAAGAACTTAAATGGATAAGATACTACTAGACACGAAGAGCCAAGTCAGCCAAGTAGCCTAGCAAATAACAATTCAGTCCAGAATCATCATTCCTTCATTATTTTTAAATCATGCTATACCGACCCCAGGTCTTCCATTTTTTGAGTAGTTGTCCTGTCACTTGAGGACTCATGTGTAGGTTTACACTGACTCATGTACACCCGTCTTAAATCTTAACTCGTTTTTATGGTGCTTTCCCAAGCATGAACTCTTAATTACTATGAAGCAGTGAGACACAAACCAGTTTAATTGCATGTCTTTAATTGTTTTGCATTTCTCTTTTTACCGTTTGAAACCATCTTTAAGTCAATTTTATGGTTCTTGCCCAAAATACACAACTTTTAGCACAGAAACACCAACTACTGCTTGTTTTCTTACGAGTCATGCCAGGACTCGGAGAGTAGTGATGTTTCTTGGGGGTCTGTGTTTTTTCCTACTCTAGCAAACATGTAGTTAAATCTTAATATGTTGTTCTCATAAGTGACTTGAAGTGGATGGATTCTCCGTTCTTCCATCTGTTTATTCACTAGATTTTCCCGTTACCTGTTATTTTATGTGAATAATCTATTTGTATGCTATTTCAGTAAATTACTTATCGATTCCTCCCCGAGCAAAACCAAACCTTCATATGTTAGACTTTTAAAAACGATATCGTACCTTCTACATATGTCTTTGACCATGTGAGTGGATGGTACTTGCCTTGAAAAATCCTGTAAGATGGTGGAAAGATGGGTCTGCAGGGCAGCAACTTTCTAACACTTGGGAGACGTGGCCCCGTAATACAGCACCTCATCTGTAGCGTCAGCGTCCTCCAGGTGTGCTGTGCCATCTCCTCACCCGAGGCCTGTCACAGCCCACGCTGCGTGGTGGCTACGGAGCGTCCTCATGCAGCTGTAGTAACAGAAACGGGCGCTAACGACAGGGCGCCCATGTTATTGGGACCAGCCCTTCAAAGCGCTGTAGCACTGGTGTATGGAACATCTGAAGAGACTTTCTGACCCGGTTCCTGATAGGTTTGCTCGGTAATTACTGGAACTGGCAGCTTGATAAGTGCCCGTTTCCCTGTTGGGGTAATTTCCTAATATCTTTGAATCTGTCATTTAAAATTTCATTAGTCTTCTTTTCAGTAACAGTCTCTACTTTGTAACTATGGTAACCCACTGCTTCTACTGACAATTAGAGAAAATAGATTTGGTTTTGAAGTTAAGTAATGTGCGAAAGGACCAAGCAGTATATTTAAAACAAAAAAAACAAAACCCCCCCACAAAACTCTCTTACATTCTGGTTTCCCAATATGGGGCATTGTGTGTGCATATGAGAAGCTTGCAAAGAAAGAGCTGTGAGGCTCTGAGCATTGAATTACGATTCTAAACAGACATGGGCAGTTAACATGGACACATTTCATTTATGCTGCTTTTTTTCCTGATGACTAAAACACATACATATAATTACATATATATATATATATATATATAAGTCATAGAAATGTTTCTGGATCTAGGGCATTACTTTTACAGTTGAGGAACCAATGATTAGGGAAATTCGGGGTTTTGAGGTTTTTCTGGCCTGAGTTATGTCTACACTATAGCAAAATAAAACTGAAATTTGAAGTAATTACCCACATAGCTTGAAGTGGGAGGAAAAGCGATTACTGCAGATGAGGAAAAGTGGATAAACTTCAGTAATAATAGCTATTATATACGAGTAACAGTATTATTTCATTATAACTTTATATTATAGTACTATTAAAAGTAGTTATTATCATTGTTCACAGATTGACAGTTTAGGTGGGCTGAATTCATGTAATTGCTCACCTCTGCACTTACTTTTGCCCCTATTGACACAACTCAAAGCTTTGCTGACTAAATGCTAATACATATAGTTATGCATCCTCACATACGTCCCCTTGGGATAATTCTCCTGCTCTCTCTCTTTTTTTTTTTTAATATCCCTTTCTCTTGACGGACTTCAAGAGGGGCAAGAATAGGATTCAATCTTTTCCTTGTTATATATAGAAAGCATCTCTGAATATGCAGTCTTGCACAACTCATAATAGCATATCCAACTTGATCTTGAAATAAGGTAAAGGTAGTTTGTTGGAAGCACAGACGAGGGAAGGGATGCATTTCGCTGCCACTTCTCATGGCTCCTTGCACGGGATGCACAGAAGCGATGGTAGTAGACGGAGGATGTCATCATCCCTAGCAAGGCATCTTAGTCTATTCAGGCTGCTGTAACAGAAAACCACAGACATTGCTCCCTGTTCTAAAGCCTAGGAAGTCCAAGATCAAGGCACTGGCCGATTCACTGTCTTCACATGGTGGAAGGGGTGAGTAAGCTTTCCAGGTCCTATCTTAAGGACGCTAATCCCATTCATAAGGGCTCCACCCTTGTGATCTAACCACCTCCCAAAGGCCCCACTTCCTGTTACCATCACCTTAGGGGTTAGGATTTCAACCTATGGTTTTTTTGTCGGCGGGACACAGACATGCCATCTGTAGCTCAAAGGGAGGTAGATTTGCTGCTGTACAACGAGGGGAGGGAGGAATGTCCATGAAACCCAGGTAATTCCCTTGGGTATCCCCTCTACTACCATCACTAGTGGACTAGTTAGTGGAAAACTACTGTGACTGTCTATGGCAGAAGCAAGAGTACAGATCAGTCAGGACTGAACGTTTGGGTCATTGCGCTGGAGGACGGGCTCTGATCACCAGAGGTGTGGGTGGAAGCAGAGAGAGTGCGTGATGGAGAATGAGTGAGCGGAGTGAGACTTAGCTGAGGAGCAGTGACACAGCCACAGGAGGGTATCCTGCAGCACAAGGCAGGAGCAGTGCTCTGGGACGGCCAACCTGATGCAGGACAGTCAAGCCTTGGCACTGTTCAGAAGCCCGGGCCTCCATCACTGCTGACTGTGGGAGCCTCCTGCTCATGTCCTTTGAGTGCACTCTCTGTGTGACTGTATTTATCTGGCAGCAACCACCTGGCTTGTGGGAACTCAGTTCCCTGACCAGGGATTGATCCAGTGAAAGTGCAAGGGCGGAAACCTCATCACTGGACCGCCAGGGAATTCCCTCTCTCTGACTTTAAGATAGCCAGAGCCACTGTCTTCTACTTGCTACCCAAGTATAGTTGATACAGTTAAAATGCAACAATTCCTCCTCAACAACTAGGGAAAAAGTAGATGAAGCCTTGCAAATTATCTTTCGCATAATGTCTTGTGTTTAAAAATCCCTGTGAAAGGAAGCAGGCTTTTACGGTAGGATATCTGTCTTCCTAAAGCATTAAGAGGTTGGTAAACACAAAAGGATTTCAGTTAGGTTGTCAGTTACAGAGACTGAGACTCACCATGTGTCTCCGAATGAGGGGTGTGATGCTTCATTGGAATTTACATGCAGTACGAGGAGAGCCATCATTTGAATCTGATAGTTTTAACACACTAAAGCTGAAGGACATTGTATGGGCTGCTCTACTATCATTCTTCATATTTCACTATCAAGTGTGTTGTTAGATTAGCAGCTTTGCAAATCCCTGCCTAGCACACTGAGAACTGAATACATGATTGAATTTGAACGGGTTTTCCGGTTTCACAATCTGAAAACTTGTTTCCAAACACAGTAAGGTTGTTTGATTGCCTGTTAAAACCACCCGTATATTGTGATGCTTGGTACACCATTCTCTTAAGAGATTTCCAACCTCTCTTTTTTTTTTGTAAACAAGGTTTTTTAAAATTAATTAATTAATTTAGGCTGCGTTGGGTCTTTCTCGCTGTATGGGGCTTTCTCTAGTTGCAGCGAGCGGGGGCTATTCTTCGTTGTGGTGTGCGGGCTTCTCATTGCGGTGGCTTCTCTTGTTGCAGAGCACGGGTTTCAGTAGTTGTGGTACGTGGGCTCAGTAGTTGTGGCTCGTGGGCTTTAGAGCGCAGGCTTAGTAGTTGTGGCACATGGGCTTAGTTGCTCTGCAGTATGTGGGATCTTCCCGGACCACGGCTTGAACCCATGTCCCCTGCATTGGCAGGCGGATTCTTAACCGCTGCACCACCAGGGGAGTCTGTAAATGTCCAACCTTGCTTGAATATGACCTACTTTATATGGTGATCCAATACCTATATGCATATATTTTACATACACATATGTATACATAAATTAAAAAATTAAAAATAATTTCATAAGACAGTACTCTCGTTATGTGTAATTCTTTTTGATATTTTTTATCACATTTTATTAAAAAAATATTGTCATGACATTTAAATGATTTCACAGCTGCTAACAAGTCAGGAGCTAGAGTCTGAAAACACAATTCTAACCAAATTTTAGAACATCAGTGTCACTGAGGTTCTCAATTTGTGTTTAAAATGCCTTTGTTTAAATTAAAAAAATCACCCTTCATATATGGCATGGTAGAATAAATAATCAGTACTATGTTTGAAATATTTATTTCTTCTCTCATCCTAAGTTCTTTTTCTGTGTGTGGGAGATTTTTTTTTCTTTATTCAAACAGAAAGTCATGAAAATTATAATCATGCTCATCAGTTCACTCAGTCCCATTTAATTAATTTTTTTTCATCTTGATCTTTTGTTAGCACTTTTATGAATTCATCAGTTTTCCATTAGAGTTCTGAAAATGCTTATTCATTCAGTTCAGCAGTATGGTCAGTTACTGGAAACCTGTACTTGTCACAGTCTTTTCCATGAATTCCTTGAAGATGAAACCCTTTTATAGGAACATTTTTGCAAAAGCATCAGAGTACACCCAGAACTGTCTGTAAATGACAAAAGACTTAAAAATGACCATGGTTAAATATTTGATGAAAGTTCATAATCAGTTGACAAGGAAATGTAGTTATTTCTGAGGTATACATTTTAAATAACTAGAATTATGACATATAACATTATATCAGAACATATAAGATTTTTAGAAATTTCATGTAATGTCTGAAACATTTATATTAACATATTTCCATACAAATAACCCAAAGAAAGTTTAGTAGTAGTTTTTTTGTTTGTTTTTTTATACTGCAGGTTGTTATTAGTCATCAATTTTATACACATCACTGTATACATGTCAATCCCAATCGCCCAATTCAGCACACCACCATCCCCACCCCACCGTGGTTTTCCCACCGTAGTTTTCCCCCCTTGGTGTCCATACGTTTGTTCTCTACATCTGTCTCAACTTTTGCCCTGCAAACAGGTTCATCTGTACCATTTTTCTAGATTCCACATACATGCGTTAATATACGATATTTGTTTTTCTCTTTCTGACTGACTTCACTCTGTATGGCAGTCTCTAGGTCCATCCACGTGTCAACAAATGACTCAATTTAGTTTCTTTCTATGGCTGAGTAATATTCCATTGTATATATATGTACCACAACTTCTTTATGCATTCATCTGTCGATGGGCATTTAGGTTGCTTCCATGACCTGGCTATCGTAAATAATTCTGCAACGAATATTGGGGTGCATGTGTCTTTTAAAATTCTGGTTTTCTCTGGGTATATGCCCAGTAGTGGGATTGCTGGATCATATGGTAATTCTATTTTCAGTTTCTTAAGGAACTTCCATACTGTGCTCCATAGTGGCTGTATCAATTTACATTGCTACCAAAAGTGCGAGAGGGTTCCCTTTTCTCCACACCCTCTCCAGCATTTGTTGTTTGTAGATTGTCTGATGATGCCCATTATAACTGCTGTGAGGTGATAACTCATTGTAGTTTTGATTTGCATTTCTCTGATAATTAGTGATGTTGAGCAGCTTTTCATGTGCTTCTTGGCCATCTGTATGTCTTCTTTGGAGAAACGTCTGTTTAGGTCTTCTGCCCATTTTTGGATTGGGTTGTTTGATTCTTTAATATTGAGCTGCATGAGCTGCTTGTAAATTTTGGAGATTAATCTTCGGCGGTTGCTTCATATGCAAGTATTTTCTCCCATTCTGAGGGCTGTCTTTTTTTTAACATCTTTATTGGGGTATAATTGCTTTACAATGGTGTGTTAGTTTCTGCTTTATAACAAAGTGAATCAGTTATACACATACATATGTTCTCATATCTCTTCCCTCTTGCGTCTCCCTCCCTCCCACCCTCCCTATCCCACCCCTCCAGGCGGTCACAAAGCACCGAGCTGATATCCCTGTGCTATGCGGCTGCTTCCCACTAGCTATCTACCTTACGTTTGGTAGTATATTTATGTCCATGCCTCTCTCTCGCTTTGTCACAGCTCACCCTTCCCCCTCCCCATATCCTCAAGTCCATTCTCCAGTAGGTCTGTGTCTTTATTCCTGTGTAACCCCTAGGTTCTTCATGACATTTTTTTTCTTAGATTCCATATATATGTGTTAGCATACGGGATTTGCTTTTCTCTTTCTGACTTACTTCACTCTGTATGACAGACTCTAGGTCTATCCACCTCATTATAAATAGCTCAATTTCGTTTCTTTTTATGGCTGAGTAATATTCCATTGTATATATGTGCCACAGCTTCTTTATCCATTCATCCAATGATGGACACTTAAGTTGTCTCCATCTCTGGGCTATCGTAAACAGAGCTGTAATGAACATTTTGGTACATGACTCTTTTTGAATTACGATTTTCTCAGGGTATATGCCCAGTAGTGGGATTGCTGGGTCATATGGTAGTTCTATTTGTAGTTTTTAAAGGAACTTCCATACTGTTCTCCATAGTGGCTGTACCAATTCACATTCCCACCAGCAGTGCAGGAGTGTTCCCTTTTCTTCACACCCTCTCCAGCATTTATTGTTTCTAGATTTTCTGATGATGGCCATTCTGACTGGTGTGAGATGATATCTCATTGTAGTTTTGATTTGCATTTCTCTAATGATTAATGTTGTTGAGCATTCTTTCATGTGTTTGTTGGCAGTCTGTATATCTTCTTTGGAGAAATGTCTATTTAGGTCTTCTGCCCATTTTTGGATTGGGTTGTTTGTTTTTTCGTTATTCAGCTGCATGAGCTGCTTGTAAATTTTGGAGATTAATCCTTTGTCAGTTGCTTCATTTGCAAATATTTTCTTCCATTCTGAGGGTTGCCTTTTCGTCTTGGTTATGGTTTCCTTTGCTGTGCAAAAGCTTTGAAGTTTCATTAGGTCCCAGTTGTTTATTTTTGTTTTTCTTTCCATTACTCTAGGAGGTGGATCAAAAAAGATCTTGCTGTGATTTATGTCAAAGAGTGTTCTGCCTATGTTTTCCTCTAAGAGTTTTATAGTATCTGGTCTTACATTTAGGTCTCGAATCCATTTTGAGTTTATTTTTGTGTATGGTGTTAGGGAGTCTTCTAATTTCACTCTTTTACATGTAGCTGTCCAGTTTTCCCACCACCACTTATTGAAGAGACTGTCTTTTCTCCATTGTATATCTCTGTCTCCTTTGTCATCGATAAGTTGACCGTAGGAGCATCGGTTTATCTCTGGGCTTCCTATCCTGTTCCATTGATCTATATTTCTGTTCCTGTGCCAGTACCATATTGTCTTCATTACTGTAGCTTTGTAGTATACTCTGAAGTGAGGGAGTCTGACTCCTCCAGCTCCGTTTTTGTCCCTCAAGACTGCTTTGGCCATTTGGGGTATTTTGTGTCTCCATACAATTTTTTTTTTAACATCTTTATTGGAGTATAACTGCTTTACAATGGTGTGTTAGTTTCTGCTTTATAACAAAGTGAATCAGTTATACATATACATATGTTCCCATATCTCTTCCCTCTTGAGTCTCCCTCCCTCCCACACTCCCTATTCCACCCGTCTAGGTGGTCACAAAGCACTGAGCTGATCTCCCTGTGCTATGCGGCTGCTTCCCACTAGCTATCTATTTTACGTTTGGAACTGTATATATGTCCATGCCACTCTCTCACTTTGTCGCAGCTTACCCTTCCCCCTCCCCATATCCTCAAGTCCATTCTCTACTAGGTCTGTGTCTTTATTCCTGTCTTACCCCTAGGTTCTTCATGACATTTTTTTTCTTAGATTCCATATATATGTATTAGCATACGGTATTTGTTTTTCCCTTTCTTGCTTACATCACTCTGTATGACAGACTCTAGGTCCATCCACCTCACTACAAATAACTCAAATTCGTTACTTTTTATGGCTGAGTAATATTCCATTGTATATATGTGCCACAGCTTCTTTATCCATTCATCCAATGATGGACACTTAGGTTGCTTCCATGCCCTGGCTATCGTAAATAGAGCTGCAATGAACATTTTGGTACATGACTCTTTTTGAATTACGGTTTTCTCAGGGTATATGCCCAGTAGTGGGATTGCTGGGTCATATGGTAGTTCTATTTTTAGTTTTTTAAGGAACCTCCATACTGTTCTCCATAGTTGCTATACCAATTCACATTCCCACCAACAGTACAAGAGTGTTCCCTCTTCTCCACATCCTCTCCAGCATTTATTGTTTCTAGATTTTCTAATGATGGCCATTCTGACCGGTGTGAGATGATATCTCATTGTAGTTGTTTTCTTTTTTGTTGTTGTTGTTGTTTTGTTTATTTCTTTTTGCGGTACACAGGCCTCTCACTGTCGTGGCCTCTCCCATTGCAGAGCACAGGCTCCGGACGCCCAGGCTCAGCGGCCATGACTCATGGGCCCAGCCGCTGCGTGGCATGGGGGATCCTCCAGGACCGGGGCACGAACCCATGTCCCCTGCATCGGTAGGCGGACTCTCAACCACTGCGCCACCACAGAAGCCCTCTCATTGTAGTTTTGATTTGCATTTCTCTAATGATTAATGATGTTGAGCATTCTTTCATGTATTTGTTCGCAATCTGTATATGTTCTTTGGAGAAATGTCTGTTTAGGTCTTCTGCCCATTTTTGGATTGGGTTGTTTGTTTTTTTGTTATTGAGCTGCATGAGCTGCTTCTAAATTTTGGAGATTAATCCTTTCTCTAGTTGCTTCATTTGCAAATATTTTCTCCCATTCTGAGGGTTGTCTTTTGTTCTTGTTTATGGTTTCCTTTGCTGTGAAAAAGCTTTGAAGTTTCATTAGGTCCCATTTGTTTATTTTTGTTTTTCTTTCTATTTCTCTAGGAGGTGGGTCAAAAAGGATCTTGCTGTGATTTATGTCATAGAGTGTTCTGCCTATGCTTTCCTCTAAGAGTTTGATAGTTTCTGGCCTTACATTTAGGTCTTTAATCCATTTTGAGCTTATTTTTGTATGGTGTTAGGGAGTGTTCTAATCTCATACTTTTACATGTAGCTGTCCAGTTTTCCTAGCACGACGTATTGAAGAGGCTGTCCTTTCTCCACTGTACATTCCTGCCTCCTTTATCAAAGATAAGGTGACCATATGTGCGGGGGTTTATCTCTGGGCTTTCTATCCTGTTCCGTTGATCTATATTTCTGTTTTTGTGCCAGTACCATACTGTCTTCATTACTGTAGCTTTGTAGTATAGTATTAAGTCAGGGAGCTTCATTCCTCAGGTTCCGTTTTTTGTTCTCAAGATTGCTTTGGCTATTCAGGGTCTTTTGTGTTTCCATACAAATGGTGAAATTTTTTGTTCTAGTTCTGTGAAAAATGCCAGTGGTAGTTTGATAAGGATTGCATTGAATGTGTAGATTGCTTTGGGTACTAGAGGCATTTTCACAATGTTGATTCTTCCCATCCAAGAACATGGTATATCTCTCCACCTATTTGTATCATCTTTAAATTCTTTCATCAGTGTCTTATAATTTTCTGCCTACAGGTCTTTTGTCTCCTTAGGTAGGTTTATTCCTAGATATTTTATTCTTTTTGTTGCAATGGCAAATGGGAGTGTTTTCTTAATTTCACTTTCAGATTTTTCATCATTAGTGTGTAGAATGCTAGAGAATTCTGTGCATTAATTTTGTATCCTGCTACTTTACCAAATTCATTGATTAGCTCTAGTAGTTTTTTGGTAGCATCTGTAGGATTCTCTATGTATAATATCATGTCATCTGCAAACACTGACAGCTTTACTTCTTCTTTTCTGATTTCGATTCCTTTTATTTCCTTCTCTTCTCTGATTGCTGTGGCTAAAACTTCCAAAACTATGTTGAATAAGAGTGGTGAGAGTGGGCAACCTTGACTTGTTCCTGATCTTAGTGGAATGCTTTCAGTTTTTCACCGTTGAGGACAATGTTGGCTGTGGGTATGTCATATATGGCCTTTATTATGTTGAGGTAAGTTCCCTGTATGCCTACTTTCTGCAGGGTTTTTATCATAAATGCGTGTTGAATTTTGTCGAAAACTCTCTCTGCATCTATTGAGATTGATCATGTTTTTTTTCCTTCAATTTGTTAAGATGGTGTGTCACGTTGATTGATTTGCGTATATTGAAGAATCCTTGCATGCCTGGAATAAACCCCACTTGATCATGGTGTATGATCCTTTTAATGTGCTGTTGGATTCTGTTTGCTAGTATTTGGTTGAGGATTTTTTGCATCTATATTCATCAGTGATATTGGTTTGTAATTTTCTTTATTTGTAAATTTCTTTATTGTAAAGAAATTGTAAATTTCTTATAAATTGTAAATTTCTTTATTCTTTATTTTTCCTTTTTCATTTCTACTTTTGTTGATGAGTCCTATCCCTCCTTTTCTTGATGCGTCTGGCCAGTGGTTTATCAATTTTGTTTATCTTCTCAAAGAACCAGCTTTTAGTTTTATTGATCTTTTCTATTGTTTTCTTTGTTTTTATTTCATTTATTTCTGCTCTGATCTTTATGATTTCTTTCCTTCTGCTAACTTTGGGTTTTGTTTGTTCTTCTTTCTCTAGTTCCTTTAGGTGTAAGGTTAGATTGTTTACTTGAGATTTTTCTTGTTTCTTGAGGTAGGCTTGTATAGCTGTAAACTTCTCTCTTAGAACTGCTTTTGCTACATCCCATAGGTTTTGGATCATCGTGTTTTCACTGTCATTTGTCTAGGTATTTTTTGATTTCCTCTTTGATTTCTTCAGTGATGTCTTGGTTGTTTAGTAACGTATTGTTTAGCCTTCATTTGTTTTTATGTTTTTTTATGTTTTTTTCCCCTGTAATTCATTTCTAATCTCATAGCGTTGTGGTCAGAAAAGATGCTTGATATGATTAAATTTTCTTAAATTCACTGAGGCTTGATTTGTGACCCAAGATGTGATCTATCCTGGAGAATGTTCTGTGCACACTTGAGAAGAAAGTGTAATCTGCTGTTTTTGGATGGAATGTCCTATAAATATCAATTAAATCTATCTGGTCTATTGTGTCATTTAAAGCTTTGTTTCCTTATTTATTTTCATTTTGGATGATCTGTCCATTGGTGTAAGTGAGGTGTTAAAGTCCCCCACTATTATTGTGTTACTGTTGATTTCCTCTTTTATAGCTGTTAGCAGTTGCCTTATGTATTGAGGTGCTCCCATGTTGGATGCATATATATTTATAATTGTTATATCTTCTTGGATTGATCCCTTGATCATTATGTAGTGTCCTTCCTTGTCTCTTGTAACATTCTTTATTTAAAAGTCTATTTTATCTGTTATGAGTATAGCTACTCCAGCTTTCTATTGATTTCCATTTGCATGGAATATCTTTTTCCATCCCCTCACTTTCGGTCTGTATGTGTCCCTAGGTTTGAAGTGGGTCTCTTGTAGACAGCATATAGTTGGGTCTTGTTTTTGTATCCATTCAGCAAGCCTGTGTCTTTTGGTTGGAGCATTTAATCCATTCATGTTTAAGGTAATTATCGATATGTATGTTCCTATGACCATTTTCTTAATTGTTTTGGGTTTGTTTTTGTACATCCTTTTCTTCTCTTGTGTTGCCCACTTAGAGAAGTTCCTTTAGCATTTGTTGTAGAGCTGGTTTGGTGGTGCTGAATTCTCTTAGCTTTTGCTTGTCTGTAAAACTTTTGATTTCTCCATCAAATCTGAATGAGATCCTTGCTGGATAGAGTAATCTTGGTTGTAGGTTCTTCCCTTTCATCACTTTAAGTATATCATGCCACTCCCTTCTGGCTTGTAGAGTTTCTGCTGAGAAATCAGCTGTTAATCTTATGGGAGTTCCCTTGTATGTTTTCATTTTTCCCTTGCTGCTTTAAATAATTTTTTTTTGTCTTTAATTTTTGCCAGTTTGATTACTGTGTGTCTTGGTGTGTTTCTCCTTGGGTTTATCCTGTATGGGACTCACTGCGCTTCCTGGACTTGGGTGGCTATTTCCTTTCCCATGTTAGGGAATTTTTTGACTATAATCTCTTCAAATATTTTCTCGGGTCCTTTCGCTCTCTCTTCTTCTTCTGGAACCCCTATAATGTGAATGTTGTTGCGTTTAATGTTTTCCCAGAGATCTCTTAGGCTGTCTTCGTTTCTTTTCATTGTTTTTTCTTTATTCTGTTCCACAGCAGTCAATTCCACCATTCTGTCTTCCAGGTCACTTATCCGTTCTTCTGCCTCAGTTATTCTGCTATTGATTCCTTCTAGTGTAGTTTTCATTTCAGTTATTGTATTGTTCATCTGTGTTTGTTTGTTCTTTAATTCTTCTAGGTCTTTTTTAAACATTTCTTGCATCTTCTTGATCTTTGCCTCCATTGTTTTTCCGAGGTCCTGGATCATCTTCACTGTCATTATTCTGAATTTTTTTCTGGAAGGTTGCCTATCTCCACTTCATTTAGTTGTTTTTCTGGGGTTTTATCTTGTTCCTTCATCTGGTACATAGCCCTCTGCCTTTTCATCTTGTCTCTCTTTCTGTGAATATGGTTTTTGTTCCACAGGCTGCAGGATTGTAGTTCTTCTTGCTTCTCCTCTCTGCCCTCTGGTGGATGAGGCTATCTAAGAAGCTTGATGGGAGGGACTGGTGGTGGGCAGAGCTCAGTAAAACTTTAATCCACTTGACTGTTGATGGGTGGGGCTGGGTTCCCTCCCTGTTGGTTGTTTGGCCTGAGGCAACCCAACACTGGAGCCTACCTGGGCTCTTTGCTGGGGCTAATGGCGGACACTGGGAGGGCTCACGCCAAGGAGTACTTCCCAGAACTTCTGCTGCCAGTATCCTTGTCCCCACAGTGAAACAAAGCCACCCCCCGCCTCTGCAGGAGACCCTCCAACACTAGCAGGTAGGTCTGGTTCAGACTCCTATGGGACCACTGTTCTTCCCCCTTGGTCCTGATGCTCACACTACTTTGTGTGTGCCCTCCAAGAGTGGAGTCTGTGTTTCCCCCAGTCCTGTCGGAGTCCTGCAATCAATTCCCACTAGGTTTCAAAGTCTGATTCTGTAGGAATTCCTTCTCCTGTTGCTGGACCCCCAGGTTGGGAAGCCTGACGTGGGGTTCAGAACCTTCACACCAGTGGGTGGACTTCTGTGGTATAAATGTTCTCCAGTCTTTGAGTCACCCACCCAGCAGTTATGGGATTTGATTTTACTGTGATCGTGCCCCTTCTACTGTCTCATTGTGGCTTCTCCTTTGTCTTTGGATGTGCAGTATCTTTTTTGGTGAATTTCAGTGTCTTCCTGTCAATGATTGTCCAGCAGCTAGTTGTGATTCTGGTGTTTTCGCAAGAGGGAGTGAGAGCACGTCCTTCTACTCCGCCATCTTGGTTCCTCCCTGTCTTATCATCTCAGCCTAAGTTCTTAAATATATTTGATCTAACTTTATGGCTGTAGAACATTGCACAGAAATAATTTCTACTCCAAAACCACAACAGTTTTCTATTAATATATTATTTTACTACCTGTTGTAAGAGAGCTATAAATAAAAATGCCTTAGTTTATTTCATCTATAAATATCTACTGAAGTGGTGATAGTAATCCCATAATGTAAGTCTTTAATCAATTAATAATACAACTCAAAAAGTAATTTTTATTTTTCAGCCACATTGTGGGTTTTCAAATAGTGACTTTAGCTTTAAATATGTAAATAGTTGATATCTTACATAGGTCATGGTCACCTTTGAACAGTGATTATATAATCAGTTGGCTAGATTCTGTCTTGAACAATTTAGTATTGCAAGCTCATACAATTTTTGTATGAAAGAGTACCGTTGATTTCATTGTCATTTGTTATTTGATACACCAGCAATATACTTTGTTATGTTTTACAATGGCTGTACTCTCCTTGTCAGTAAAATATAAGCTTGCTATTAAAAATGAATGCATATGGAGTTAGAATCAACTCCATATGCAATATGGTGAAATACGTTGCTTAAAGATCAGGTTTTACACTGATCTGTCCCATTTGCTCAGAGGCAATAATTCATTCATTAACATCCATATTATTTTTCAGTGTCATTTAAGTATTGGTATGGCACCAATATAATTTTTAATTTTTTAAAATTTATTATTATTTTTTTGTGTGTGGTACGCGGGCCTCTCACTGCTGTGGCCTCTCCCGTTGGGGAGCACAGGCTCCGGACGTGCAGGCTCAGCGGCCATGGCTCACGGGCCCAGCCGCTCCGCAGCATGTGGGTTCTTCCCGGACCGGGGCACGAACCCGTGTCCCCTGCACCGGCAGGCGGACTCTCAACCACTGCGCCACCAGGGAAGCCCAGCGCCAATGTAGTTTTAATGTACATTTCAAAATACCAGTGATCTGCAAGATGTTTACATGCATTAGAAGGACCGGATAGGAGATGTTTCATCTGTTGTTTTTGGGTCTATGCCATCAGTATTGATTGAGAAGTTAGTGGGTGCCAGCATGTGTGCTAGATGGCTGAGATGCGAACGTGAACAAACGGAATGGGTCCCTGGCTTCATGGAATATCTGTTTAACGGGTAAGACCGTGGAAGAGAGTAACAAGTAGCTGTGCAAATAAACAAGGTTTAGGAAAGGCAGATGGTATTAAATCACAAATAGAATACTGTGCTACAGAATAACAGGAGTGGCCTCAGATAGTGTCACCATTTCTTCCACTGCCACCTTCCTAGGAGTTCAAAACATGGCTCCATTTCCTCAAGGTGTTTTCTTGCCATCTGCTGGGAAGTTACTGTATTTTTCTCATTGTACTGCCGATCTTCCATGTTTTTGTTGTGCGTAACACCTGCCGAACCACACGCAGGTGCCATTGTGTAGACGTTGTTAGAGATGCCGCCTTGCAGTACTTTGGCTGTGTCTGTGGTGGGGGTGGTAATGTTGGTGATGGACCTTCTTTGCATGCTTTTCCTCTTGGGTTAGATTGATAAGGTGTGGGCGCAGATAATGCAAAATCATGAATAATAATAATGCATTTTCTTTTTCATTTTGTTGTGTGTGGGTGGTCAGAAATGTTCTGAATGCTGCATCAGAGAGATAGGCATCCATGTCCATACATCTCTCCTTTCATGGCATGACCCCACCCTTGGTTTTTTTTTTTTTTTTTTTTTGCTTTATTTTGTCACAATGAACTCTCCTTTGGAAAACAGTTTATTTCCTTGTACAGTATTTTTCCATTCTGGAAAAAGAAAAATATAGACTGTCTTACAAGGGACAACCTCATATTTCATACCTTAATTCAACTGTTGGCAATTAGCACATTTGGTTCGACATTTAAAAAACACACAAAAATATTACATTTTAAATCGAAAGCTCTTCTTTTATTCCCCTTCTCTCCCGTTTCCCAAAGGTAACACTTGTACTGAAATTGGCCTGTAATAAACACGTATCCATACGCATACACAAACAAACATAGATATAACAAAATGAAGTATTTCTGTGTGCCTTTTAACGTTTATATAATGTCATCATTCAGTGCGTATCTTTTTTTTTTAACATCTTTATTGGAGTATAACTGCTTTACAATGGTGTGTTAGTTTCTGCTTTATAACAAAGTGAATCAGTTATACATATGTTCCCATATCTGCGCCCTATTGCATCTCCCTCCCTCCCACCCTCCCTATCCCACCCCTCTAGGTGGTCATAAAGCATGGAGCTGATCTCCCTGTGCTATGCGGCTGCTTCCCACTAGCCATCTATTTTATGTTTGGTAGTGTATATATGTCCATGCCACTCTCTCACTTTGTCATAGCTTACCCTTCCCCCTCCCCGTGTCCTCAAGTCCATTCTCTAGTAGGTCTGTGTCTTTATTACCGTCTTGCCCCTAGGTTCTTCATGACTTTTTTTTTCTTAGATTCCATATATTTGTGTTAGCATACGGTATTTGTTTTTCTCTTTCTGACATACTTCACTCTGTATGACAGACTCTAGGTCCATCCACCTCACGACAAATAACTCAGTTTCGTTCCTTTTTATGGCTGAGTAATATTCCATCGTATATATATGCCACATCTTCTTTATCCATTCATCTGTTGATGGACACTTAGGTTGCTTCCATACCCTGGCTATTGTAAATAGAGCTGCAATGAACATTTTGGTACATGACTCTTTTAAAATTACAGTTTTCTCAGGGTATATGCCCAGTAGTGGGATTGCTGGGTCATATGGTAGTTCTATTTGTAGTTTTTTAAGGAACCTCCATACTGTTCTCCATAGTGGCTGTATCAATTTACATTCCCACCAGCAGTGCAAGAATGTTCCCTTTTCTCCACACCCTCTCCAGCATTTATTGTTTCTAGATTTTTTGATGATGGCCATTTTGACTGGTGTGAGATGATATCTCATTGTAGTTTTGATTTGCATTTCTCTAATGATTAATGATGTTGAGCATTCTTTCATGCGCTTGTTGGCAATCTGTATATCTTCTTTGGAGAAATGTCTATTTAGGTCTTCTGCCCTTTTTTGGATGTGGTTGTTTCCTTTTTAACTCATTTTTCTCACTTGACCTTTTAGCGTCAAGATGGATCCCTGTTATAACTGTACGTCAGGCTCAATCCTTTCAACTATTCCATCAACATATCACAATTTCTTTATCCATGTTTCTATCGATGGACATTTAAGTCATTTCAAGTTTCCAAGCTTCAGAAATAATGTTGGTGCGACCCTCTTCAGACATGTTTTCTTGTACAATGTGTGTAAAACTCAAGGGTACCTATGCACAGGTGGGACTGCTGAGTTGTCACAGGTTACACATAGCTTGAACTTGGGTAGATACTGCCAACTCCGCTCTAAGGCAGACGCACCTCTTTCACACACATAGCACTGAGCAGGAAGTCTTACCACTCTTCATTTTTACTGATACTCGGTTTCCTCAGACTTACTAATTTTTTCTAATCCTATTTTCGCTTCAACTTACCTTTCCGTGGTTACTAGACAGGTGGACATTTTTAAACAATAGCAGCTTTAAAGAATCATAAATATTGGCTATTGAGTAGGAAGTTATCCCCAATCACCTGTGAGTCAGTTCCCCCACCTGCTGTCCCACCAACTGCCAAGCACTTTCCCTTATACCTCCTATAAATAGGGACATTCTCCTACACATGCACAATATAATAAAATCAGGGAATTAATATTGATCTGTGTCCTCAGAGTTGATTCATGTTTCACCAGTTGTCCCAAGAATGTCTTTTATGACAAAAGAACTCAGGTAAGAATCATAGGTTCCACTCGGTCTTCACATCTCTTCAGTTTCCCTCAGTCTAGACCATGTTATAGTCTTTTTTTTTTTTTTTGAATTCATGTACCTGGGAGTTTGGAAAATTATGAGTCTGTTATTATATTAGTTTCTTAGGGCTGCTGTAACAACTGCCACAATCTGGGTAGCTTAGAACAGCACAAAATTATTCTTTCACAGTTCAGTAGACCAGAAGTCGAAAAATCAAGGTGTTGGTGAGGTTGGTTCCTGCTGGAGGCTTTGAAGGAAGAGCTGCTCCAGGGCCTCTCCCCTAACTTCTTGTGGTTGCTGGCAATCCTGGGCATTTCTTGGCTTGTGGCAGTATCAGTTTAATATCTACCTCTGTCTTCTCAGGATCTTCTTCCTTGTGTGTCTCTGTCCTCTTATATTCCCATAAGGACATCAGTCACTGGACTTAGGACTCTCCCTAAATTTAGGATGATCTCATCTTGATATTCTTAATGAATTGTATCTGCAAAGACCTAGTTCCAAACAAGGTCACATTCTGAGATGCTGGGTGGACATGAATATCAGAGGGATATACTATTCAACTCACTACACTATTTTATAGGATTTCCCTCCTTTGGAGTTTATCTGCTGTGTTCTCATGATTGGCAGGAAAATCACAGGTGATTTCCTTCTCATTGAGGGAGGTGATGCTACCTTCTCATTGCATCTTACCAGATGAGAAGTGGCTTAACCTTGGTTAAAAGTGATATCTGCCAAGCTTCTTCCCAATGAACTTACTCTATTCCCTTTTACGTTAACTACCTTGTGGGGAAGTATTTTTAAATCACATAAATATCATGTTCTTTACAAAGATTTCCACTTGTTTAGATGTGTATGGACTTGTGGTTTCCTCTTCTATTTAATGGATTATAATCTATGATCATCATGCATTTTTATGCTCAAATTTTCCTCAGTTTGGTCAATGGGAGCCTGTTTTGGCTGATTCCTCTGTCCTTTTCTTCTTTTCAATTGAAATATAGTTTACAATGTTGGGCCAATCTCTGCTGTACAGCAAAGTGACTCAGTCATATATATACATATATATATACATATATATACACACACACACACACACACATATATATACTTTATATATTCTTTTCCATTATGGTTTATCACAGGATATTGAGTATAGTTCCCTGTGCTATACAGTAACACCTTGTTGTTTATCCATTCTAAATGTACTAGTTTGCATCTACCAACCCCAAACTCCCAGTCCATCCCTCTCCCTTCCCCCATCCTCCTTGGCAACCACAAGTCTGTTGTCTATGGCTATGAGTCTGTCTCTATTGCATAGATAAGTTCATTTGTGCCATATTTTGGATTCCACATATGAGTGATATCATGCGGTATTTGTCTTTCTCTGTCTGACTTACTTAGTATGATCATTTCTTGGTCCATCCAAGTTGCTGCAAATGGCATTATTTCAGTTTTTTAATGGCTGCATAGTATTCCACTGTATTGGGTTGGCCAAAAAGTTTGTTCGGGTCTTTCTGAAAGATGTCATGGAAAAACGTAAATGAACTTTTTGGCCCACCCAATACATATGTAGCACATCTTCTTTATACATTCACCTGTCGATGGACATTTAGGTTGTTTCTAAGTTTCGGCTATTTGACATATCCTCATCACTCTCTGAGCAATTCCTTGCTTTGTGGAACAATACTCTCCAGGCTTAACTTGTCCCTTCTCTGCCCCAGCTCTGGAATCAGCTATTTCTCCAAAGGGTGTAATTCCTTATAGTAGAAAATGGTATTTATATTTATGGTACGTATAAACAAAACTTATCAGCCAAATAACAGTCTTATTGGTGTGATGCAGCTCCCAGGTCCTCTCAGTGAATAGTGATAGGGAATTTGGACGTATATGTACGTGTGCACGGACATACCAACGTTTACATCTAAGTATATTTATTTCTATGTCTCTGTATCTGTCTATCTAATATATGTAAGCTCTCCTTCTTTGCCAGCTTGGTTGTGCTGTCTTGCCTGTCCATCATTCAACAATTGGATTTTGATAGTTCAGCAGTAAAATTCTAAATTAAATCATATGCAAATTGCCAAAAATAAAAAAAAACCTTTTGGTCGGATGCATTAATTTGATAACTTGCAATATGCATGCTAGATTAATAAAAAAGTGACAAGAATAAAGAGGTTTCAATAAGAAAATCATTCAAAAAATTATTCACAGGCAAATGACAAGCCTATGCATAGTAATAGTGTGAAACACATTCCATTAACTCGGGAATAAGACAAGTATGCCTGGCATCTCTGCTACTGTGCCTCAGGTTTTGGAAGCTCTAGGAAATACAGAAGCAAAGATAAATAAATAAAGGCTAAGAAAATGTGGAAAAAAATAGCAAAACCAGTATCATTTGTAAGTTGCATCCAGCATTATGCACATGAGGTAACACACCACAGATGCTCAATAGTTGAGTAATCAGTGAATGATTCTGTGCCTAGAAATCCAAGATAATCAACTGAAACAGTATTACAAAAAGTTAAAGAATTCATTAAAAATGCTCTAATAATATACAAAAATTAATAGTGCTTTTATACCAGCAGAATTTAAAAAGTGGAACAGTGAATTCACTGTAGCAAAAAAGATGCATAACCTCTTAAAGACGTGCAAGACATATATGAAAACTTGACATATTTGCCTACTTATGTGATAATGACATAAAATCTTCTGAGACAGGAAGATTACACCCTGTGTGGTATATAGTCTTATTAAGCTACACATTTTACAGACTTTGATCACATGATCAATATTTTTATTTTCAAAATGTGACAAATAGATGGTAACATTCATCTTGCAGAATAAATGCTCAATGACAGCAAGCAAGGATAAGTGATTTTTTTTCTTTTTCTTTATATTTCATTTTTTATTAACGTATAGTTGCTTTACAATGTTGTGTTTGTTTCAGGTATACAGCAAAGTGATTCAGTTATACATATATATGTATGCATCTATTTTTTCAGTTTCTTTTGTCTTATAGGTTATTACAAAATATTGAATATAGTTCCCTATGCTATACAGTAGGTCCTTGTTGTTTATCTTTTTTATATATAGTAGTGTGTATCTGTTAATACCAACCTCCTGATCTATCCCTCCCTCCCTCTTCCCCTTTGGTAACCATAAGTTTGTTTTCTATGTCTGTGGCTCTATTTCTGTTTTGTATGTAAGTTCATTTGTATCATTTTTTTTTTAGATTCCACATATAAGTGATAATCATGTGATACTTGTCTATGTCTGCCTTACTTCACTTAGTATAATAATCTCTAGGTCCGTCCATGTTGCTGCAAATGGCATTATTTTATTCTTTTTTATGGTTGTGTAAGATTCCATTGTACATATATTACCACATCTTCTTTATCCATTCATCTGTTGATGGACATTTAGGTTGTTTCCATGTCTTGGCTATTGTAAATAGTGCTGCAGTGAACACTGGAGTGCATGTATCTTTTTTTTTTTGGCTGTGTTGGGTCTTCGTTTCTGTGTGAGGACTTTCTCTAGTTGCGGCGAGCGGGGGCCACTCATCGCGGTGCGCGGGCCTCTCACTATCGCGGCCTCTCTTGTTGCGGAGCACAGGCTCCAGACGCGCAGGCTCAGTAGCTGTGGCTCATGGGGCCAGTTGCTCTGCGGCATGTGGTATCTTCCCAGACCAGGGCTCGAACCTGTGTCCCCTGCATTGGCAGGCAGATTCTCAACCACTGCACCACCAGGGAAACCCCATGTATCTTTTTAAATTATGGTTTTCTCCAGATATATGCCCAGGAATAAGACTTCAGGATCATATGGTAGCTCTATTTTTAGTTTTTTAAGGAAACTTCATAACTGTTCTCCATAGTGGCTGTACCACTTTTTACATTCCCACCACCAGTGTAGGAGGGTTCCTTTTTCTCCACACCCTCTCCAGCATTTATTTGTAGACTTTTTGATAATGGCCATTCTGACTGGTGTGAGATGATATATCATTGTAGTTTTGATTTGCATTTTTCTAATAAATAGCGATGTTGAACATCTTTTCACATACCTACTGGCCATCTGTATGTCTTTTTTGGAGAAATGTCTATTTAGGTCTTCTGTCAATTTTTTTATTGGGTTGTTTCTTTTTCTGATATTGAGTTAATGCACTGTTTGTATATTTTGTAAATTAAACCCTTGGTCGCATCATTTGCAAATATTTTTTTTCCTATTCTGTAGGTGGTTTTTGTGTTTTGTTTATGGCTTGCTGTGCAAAAGCTTTTAACTTTAATTAGGTCTCTTTTGTTTACTTTTACTCTAGGAGATGGACCCAAAAAGATATTGCTCCAATTTATGTCAAAGAGTGTTCTGCCTATTTTTTCCTCTAGGAGTTTTATAGTATATGGTCTTATATTTATGTCTTTAATTCATTTTAAGTTTATTTTTTGTGTATGGTATTAGAGAATGTTCTGATTTCATTCTTTTCCATGTAGCTGTCCAGCACCATGTATTGGAGAGACTGTCTTTTCTCCACTGTATATTTTTGCCTCCTCTGTTGTAGATTAATTGACCATAGGTATGTGGGTTTATTTCCGGGCTTTCTATTCTGTTCCATTGATCTATATGTCAGTTTTTGTGCCAGTACCATACTGTTTTGGTGACTGTAGCTTTGTAGTATACTCTGAAGTCAGGGAGCCTGATTCTGCCAGCTCTGTTCTTTTTTCTCAAGATTGCTTTGGCTCTTTGGGGCCTTTTGTGTTTCCACACAAATTTAAAAATGTTTTGTTCTAGTTCTGTGGAAAATGCCATTGGTAATTTGATAGGCATTTCGTTGAATCTGCAGATTGCCTTGGGTAGTATATTCATTTTGACAATTTGAATTTTCCAATCCAAGAACATGGTATATCTTTCCATCTATGTCATCTTCGGTTTCTTTCATCAGCATCACATAGTTTTCAGAGTACAGGTCTTTTGCCTCCTTAGGTAAGTTTATTCCTAGGTATTTTCTTTCTGATGCAGTGGTAAATAGGAATGTTTCCTTAATTTCTCTTTCTGATTTTTCATTGTTAGTGTATAGCGATGCAATAGATTTTTGTGTATGAATTTTTTATCCTGCAACTTTACCAAATTCATTGATGAGCTCTAGTAGTTTTCTGGTAGTGTCTTTAGGATTTTCCTTGTATAGTATCGTGTCCTCTGCAAACAGTGACAGTTTTACTTCTTTTCCAAATTGGATTCCTTTTATTTCTTTTTCTTCTCTGATTGCCATGGCTAGGACTTCTAAAATTATGTTGAATAAAAGTGGCAAGAGTGGACAACCTTGTCTTGTTCCTGATCTTAGAGGAAATGATTTCAGCTTTTTACTGTTGAGTATGATGTTAGCTGTGGGTTTGTCATATATGGCTTTTATTATGTTGAGGTAGTTTCCCTCTATGCCAACTTTCTGGAGAATTTTTATCATAAATGCATGTTGAATTTTATCAAAAGCTTTTTCTGCTTCTATTGAGAGGATCACATGGCTTTTATTTTTCAATTTGTTAATGTGGTGTATCACACTGATTTGCAAATATTGAAAAATCCTTGCATCCCTGGGATAAATCCCACTTGATCAGGGTGTGAAATCCTTTTAATGTACTGTTGGATTCAGTTTGCTAGTTTTTTGTTGAGGATTTTTGCCTCTATGTTCATAAGTGATGTTGGCCTGTAATTTTCTTCTTTGTGATATGTTTATCTGGTTTTGGTATCAGGGTGATGGTGGCCTCATAGAATGAGTTTGGAAATATTCCTTCTTCTGCACTTTTTTGGAAGAGTTTGAGAAGGATGAGTGTTAACTCTTCTATAAATGTTTGATAGAACTCTCCTATGAAGCCATCTGGTCCTGGACTTTTGTTTGCTGGGAGTATTTAAATCACAGATTCAATTTCAGTTCTTGTAATTGGTCTGTTCATATTTTTCATTTCTTCCTGGTTTTTTTTTTGAAGATTGTACCTTTCTCAGAATTTGTCCATTGCTTCTAGGTTGTCCATTTTAGTGGCATACAGTTGCTTGTAGTAGTTTCTTATGGTCCTTTGTATTTCTGTGGTGTCAGTTTTAACTTCTCCTTTTTCACTCCTAATTTTATTGATTTGGGCCCTCTCCCTTTTTTTCCTGATGAGTCTGGCTAAAGGTTTATCAATTTTGTTTATCTTTTCAAAGAACCAGCCTTTACTTTCATTGATTTTTTTTCTATTGTTTTCTTAGTCTCTATTTCATTTATTTTTGCTCTGATCTTATGAGTTCTTTCTTTCTACTAACTTTGGGTTTTGTTTGTTCTTCTTTCTCTAGTTGCTTTAGGTGTAGGGTTAGGTTGTTTGAGATTTTGCTTGTTTCCTGAGGTAACCTTGTATTGCTATAAACTTTCCTCTTAGAACTGCTTTTGCTCACAAGTTTTGATTAAAGAGGACGAAAGAAGAAAGGAAGAAAAAAGAACTACAAAAACAAATATAGGAAATTCCCTGGCAGTCAGGTGGTTAGGACTTGACACTTTCACTGCCATCAGCTGTGATATGATATCCTGGTCAGGGAACTAAGATCCCAAAAGCCGAGTGGCACAGCCGAAACAAAAACAAACAAACAGAAAAACAAATCCAAACAATTAGCAAAAAAGGATAAGTGATTTCTTAGTGTCTTTTGTCTGATTTTCTAAGGAAGCATTAGGGATGTTTCTTATTTAAGGGAAGCCAAATAAAGAGATAATTTTTAGGACAATTAATTATCAAAACTTTTTGTTGCACATGAGGGAACCCCAGTTCCAATGACCTTCAGCCAAAGAGGGTTAAAAGAAAGAAGGAGGAATCACTGGAACATTTGGCACACAGACCAGGCTCTATCTGGAACACACAACTGCCCAGGTGAAGTCACTAGGTATTCACTATCTTTAGTACCGGTTCTCCCCAGAAGGTGAGAAAAGTGGCTGCTCTCTGAGGAAAACTTGTATTTTACCATATTAGTGGCCACAGAGCATAAGGAGAATATTGTTTTTAATAGACTTAATAGAAAATTCCAAGAGGCAATTCTGATTGGGCGTGATTGGGTCACATGCCATCTCTGATGTCCCGTGGGCTTGGGGCTGGATATTCTGACACTTCAGGCTTAGAGGCCATGTTCATCTTTTTGGCATGAGGCTCAAACACTATGGAAAGAGGTAAATACTGAAATATTTTCATTACTGGCTTTTTATAAAGAATAAAATTGATGTTTGCTCAGTAATGCTTTTAAAAGAATCTCTTCCTCCAGGGAAGCCAGAGTTGTACATTTTCATCATGTGAGTAGTCAACTGTGTTGAATTCAACAGAGAAGGTCATTTAAAATACAGATGGGAAAGCCACCGGATGTGACATCATAGAGACAGACTAGTGGTGAGAGCCTGTTTTGTTGGAGGGATGGGCTCTGGAAAATAACAGCAATGAGTTGAAGAGTGAAAAGAGATGAAAATATGAAAACAAAGTTCTAGTCTTCATTGTGAAATGACAGCTTGTGGGAAAAAACCCAATATGTCTTTGAGTAATGATGCTTTAGGCTCCTGCATTTCAAACTGTGGTCCTGGGCGTTGCTTAGCAACTTGTTAGAAATGTAGAATCTCAAGGTTCATCCTCAACCTCACAACAGAGTCTGCATTTTAACTACATTCCCAAGAGATTCATTGAGTTTTGAGAAATGCTTCTTAGATGGTGCATTCCACAGTGATTGGAATAAGAAATTGTTCTGTGAAGGTAGTAAATGGCAGGTTATACTGTGTTGCTATATATTATAGACTGATTTTTCCAAGGTGTTTGTTATTAAAGAGATGGAGAGAGGAGAGTTAACTTGAAAGTTAGATGTGTGGATAGATATTATTTTTGGTCGGGGTCAGTAAGGAAATTGGGAAAGAAGTGTCTGGCATTTTTGTCAGCACATGAGGAAGATCCTGTGGATGGAGGAAAGGAAGAGAACACCAAGAGTGTCCATTTATTGAGCAAGTTTTTGGTGAAAGTTGGAACAGGCTGAGTCGAAGGCACTGGTGCAAGACTGAGAAGGAGCTCCTTTAGAGAATCAAGATCTCAGTCAGGGAGACGTGGACTAGAACAGATTGGTTGGGTAGAAAAGACAGAGTGAACAGGGTGTTGGCTTTCATTTCAGAACAAAAGACAAAGCATCTAAGTGTAGAACAGCTATGTAAAAAAAAAAAAAAAAAATGTGTGCCTGCCAGACTAGCCAAGATCATTTATTTTGACTATTCATGAAACCAATAAGTTGCTTTGTACCACAATTAAAGAGCCAACATGTGCAAACAGAATAAGGACTCTGATGGTGGGGAACTGGAGATAGGAGAGTGGCAGGTCATGATGTGAAGGATGCTAGGATGGTAAGAAAGCACTCTGGTGCTAGAGCTGCCCTGGATACGGATGGATGGAATAACTGATTGGTAGAAATGAGGTGTGGGTCTGGGAGAGAAAGATGGCAATACCACAACCGCAGGATGTATTCTTTCTCATGTGAAAGTCCATAAAACATTCTGTACATAGAACTGTAGTGTTGGTGAGCCAGATTCTAAACTCATTAGAGAAAACTGCTTTACCTTTGAGATTAATAGAAAATGAACATCCAAATTCCATGACCATTTGAGGAAAACGTGTATTAATAGGTGATAGGATGTTTCTGCAGTAACTTATCTTAATGATTAGTAATGACAGTATTCATCTTTCTACCATCAACGGTAGAATCACGTTAGCAGTTTACTTAATAATTTAAAGTTTAAGACTTTACAAAATAGTTTGTTATATTTTTATTGTACCCAAATTTTGCAAAAATCAGTTTTCTGATTGTAAACTGAATTTAAATTTTAAACTGATTTTTCTGATTTTAAATTAATTTTTTAAAATTTATTTATTTATTTATGGCTGTGTTGGGTCTTCATTGCTGTGCCCAGGCTTTCCCTACTTGCCATGAGTGGGGGTTACTCTTTGTCGCGGTGTGTGGGCTTCTCATTGCAGTGGCTTCTCTTGTTGCGGAGCATGGCCTCTAGGCACGCTGGCTTCAGTAGTTTTGGCTCACGGGCTCTAGAACGCAGGCTCAGTAGTTGTGGCTCACGGGCTTAGTTGTTACGTGGCGTGTGGGATCTTCCCGGACCAGGGCTCGAACGTGTGTCCGCCGCATTGCCAGGCGGGTTCTTAACCACTGCGCTACCAGGGAAGCCCTTAAATTAGTTTTAATGTTTCAGAATGTTTCCTAGTGAATTCACTCTTCTGCTACTCCACTGTCATAACAGTTTTGTTCCCTTCTTCATCTGCTTAGATATCATGTTTCCCCCAGTCCTTCTCAGAATCAGCCTGTATCCTCACCTTCCACACCATGAGGAAATAAAATGCATCTGATGGGAACTCCATCCCCTTCTCGTAGTCAATCTATTAAATCTTCCTGTACTCACTCCTATTTTCCTTTCCTTCCCTCTTACTAAAATGGAGAGAATGTCTCTCCCCGCCTCATAAAGCAAAATTTGTGCATTTAGTTTGTCGCCCCACACCTCTTACCCTTTCAGGGAGCTCTTTCTACCATTCACCTACTCTCTCCTGCATCATCAACATCTCCCCATCTCTTTCATACTTTCCATCACCACCAGGCTTCAGTATCTCTCACATGACAAGTGAAAAAAAGTTCTCCAGGGCCCCACTCGCCTTTGAGGCACCACCATTTCTCTGCACTCCTATTCAGAGCCAGACTCGTCCCACCTCCATTGCTTACTTTCCATAAACCCTCTTCCATCCTAGTCTCCTGCCAAGTGGAAAGGTGTAAGGGGACAACCAGGGGCATTTTCATTGCTGATCTTGCTTGATGTCCTGGCAGTATTCCACATGCTCTCCCCAAACATGCATGCTCTCCCATGGTTTTCCTCCTATGTCCTACATGATGTTCTTAGCATCCTGTGTTAGCTTTTTTTTCCCTTCAACACAACCTCTTAACGTTGGGGCATCTCAGATCATCTTGCGAGCCCTTAGCCTTTCCCACTCACTCTTAGTGGGTTACTGGATCTACAGATGTGATCAGTTGACGACACCCAAGCTCTAGCTCTGGTCCAGACTTGCCATTATATGACCCCTAGCCCCATTTATCCAACTGCCTATTGAATATGCCTCAATGTGGTGGTCTCTGACACAGCTTAAACTTACCTTTATCTCCACCATAGCTTTGAAACCCTCAGTTATGTTTTTCTTTTTCAAGTTGCATCCACCTCCCATGCAGATGTAGGATTAAGCATATATAGTCTTCAATTTTACTTATTGTCCTTTGACTTTTCGTTTTTTCATCTTATTCTTTCAAATGCTGAATTATACCACCTACTTTCCTTTCGACAGTGAACATCTCTGTTACGAATTAATTCTATTAATAACCAACAAATACTTTCATGGAGAAATCTTGTTTGTGTCCTGTTACCTAATAGAAATATTTTTAGATCACATATTTTCAATTAGTGATGATATCGTCTGCATTTACAGGATATTACTGACCATATTCCAGAGGACATTGTATCCTTAGTTTAATCTGTCCTTTACCAACATGTATTTCCAGAGTTTAGTTTTAATCTTATCCATTTCTACTAGCTATAAACAATGTGAGATATTGATGCGTCTGTCCTTTTTAATTGTGATAGACCACTGTTTTTACTTTGATACCTAATTTACCTCTATAGCGTTCTTCTAAATATCCATATTTTATTTATATAATCAATAAAGCAAAAGCTTATTAATTAAACAGATTAGATTTCTATCGGCATTTAAACATCGATTGCACACCTAATGAATTTTTCTCTGTTTAATTCAAACCACAGCCTGCTGTATCTGATTTTCTCAAATGCTTTAAGCGCTGTATGAAGCAGACACAATACACACATACTATTAAACTTGTTGAAAATTGGATTGGTTCACTTAGGCTAATCAGGTCAGAAGTGCTAATAAATTTAAGGATGTTTCTTTACTTTTATATTCTTATTCCCTCGTACTCAGTTTTAGGGTTTTCTCTCGTTTTCATCAATTTCACCAACTGTACACGTGTCCAGTGTTTCAGTAATTGTACACACCCTAAAGATGAGCATTCTAGCTGCCCACAGTTGGAAGATTTGATTTATCAACCAGTTTATTCCTGGTGTAGGTCATGAGGACTGTTTGCGTCTTCCAAGGTGATTTTACCTGACTTGCTGACTCCACAAGAGAGGCCCTCCTTTTAGAGGTCAGTATTGTCCTTTATATAAGGAACTGTCCAAATCACTGTTCCCAATAGTTGGACAGTTTTGTTTTCTGGTAACCCCAGCTTTTATCCCGAGCTGTCACTCGATCTGGACATCTCAGCTTTTTAGTACAATTCATTAACACCTTAATTTAGTACCACTTTCCCTTCGTTATACAAACTGGAGTTAGCCTTCTTTGCCATTGCTTGTTCTGAGGGGGACCTAGTGAAGCCCATTTACGTCGGAAAGTTTAGGTCAGTGGTGCTCTTCGAAATTACTGTTCTCGCCCATCTGCAGTTTAGTCCTGGGTATTGACTTCTGTGATTACTGACCATTATTATGATGAGATTATCATCCTTGGTGTTTGGTCCCTTAGACTGGTACATGCTTACGCTTATCCCTGATGCATACGTACGGAACACATGTCCTGCACCGTTTAAGCTGAAGTACTGCCAGTTCTGTCCCTAGGAGTCTGTCCAAATTCTTGGATGGTGGTAAGAAATAAATTATGAAGTTGCTTTTCATTGCCATCTGCGTAGCTCGAGAAATAGTATCTGAACACCCTCACAGACTATCACCAGCTGCGACTTTAGAACCAGACTGGTCCCTTGGAAATAAAAACAGGTGTTTTACATACCATAAATATAGTTACACAGATGGAATGTTTAGGATAGAGAAAAATACTCCTTACCTACTTATTTTAGTTCCCATTATTTTTCTTGTTCTTCCTGAATAATCTACGACCATCAGTAGAAGGTTGTTTTTGGGAGAACAGGCATGAAAAAGGGAAACAAATTTTTATTTATGGCTTATGAAAATGTAGAAAATCGATGAATACAGAATGATACAAAGCAGAATCGATGGCTATAGAATAATGCAAGGTACTGAATTACTACACATAGGTATTGACACCTGTAGTACCCTTAGTTTTGTACTGGCTAATGTCTTTTGACCATGGTGGTGTTTTTATAAACGATGTGTCTTCATACTCTTGATGAATACTCTTAAAGTTCTGTTCACGTTCTGTACATTTTCCTTATCTTTTTACCTCTTATAACACCAGATAATCTGCAACAATATTCACAAAAATATTGTAGTCCTAAAATTTTGCAGAGGTAAATGTCACTTATTTTTACATCCCCCTTCTACATGCAAAGCATTTCCAAACTGTTATCACGTGGGCTGAAGTATTTCCCCCCTCAGGGTTATTTTGAAGATAGAGAAGTTTCTGAGCCTGACAACATGTGACATGTTAGTTTCAGGTGAGTTTACTTCCTTCACACAAGTCAGAAGACTTAGTAAAAGAAAAAAAAAAAACAGGAAAAGCTTTGAGGCACTCAAGCTACAAGTTTTGCAGTGGATAGCTGCCTTCTACAAAAGGATTCTAAGGGGTTTAGAATGTTCACATCTGACAGAAAACCGTACTTGAAAATATGCCTGTTTTCATTCAGAATGGTATAGGCACATTGGGAAAAAAGTGTATGTACATTAAAAAACAAAGTCTTCAAGTCATCCCCAATGTCCATATATTAGGAATATTCATTATTATCTGTTGGGCATATGATTGTTTCTTTGAGTGCAGAAACATGGACACAAAAGTACATCTTTATTTTTTTAGCACAAAAATAGATTTGGTTCATACTTTCTATAGAATGTATATTCTCCTGCAACTTTAATTTTTTTCCCTGTTCAGTATCCTTTCAAAGAAATCTTTTCTTAAGTTTTATACTTAGTTTACAACGTGTTAATTTTTGCTGTACAGCCTAGTGATTCAGTTATATACATACATTCTTTTTCATATTCTTTTCCATTATGGTTTATTACAGGATACTGAATATAGTTCCCTGTTCTATACAGTAGGATCTTGTTGTTGTTTGTCCATTCTATATATACTGGCTTGCACCTGCTAATCCCACACTCCCAGTCCTTCCCTGCCCCCCCCCTTGACAACCACAAGTCTGTTCTCTACGTCTGTGAGTCTGTTTCTGTTTTGTAGATAAGTTCATTTGTGTCATATTTTGGATTCCACATATAAGTAACATCATATGGTATTTGTTTCTTTCTGACTTAGTTCGCTTACTATGATAATCCCTAGGTCCATCCATGTTGATGCAAATGGCATTAATTCGTTCTTTTTTATAGCTGAGTAATATTCCATTGCATATATGTACCACATCTTCTTTATCCATGGATCCATTGATGGACATTTAGATTGCTTCCATGTCCTGGCTATTGTGAATAGGGCTGCTATGAACATAGGGGTGCATTTATCTTTTTGAATTAGAGTATTGTCTGGATATATGCCCAGGAGTGAGATTGCTGGATTATATGGGAGTTCTACTTTTAGTTTTTTTGAGGAACCTCCATACTGTTCTCCATAGTGGCTGCACCAACTTACTTACATTCCCACCAACAGTGCAGGAGGGTTCCCTTTTCTGAACACCCTCCCAGCATTTGTTATTTGTAGACTTTTTGATAATGGCCATTGTGACTGGTGTGAGGTGATAACCTCGTCGTAGTTTGTTTTGATTTGCATTTCTCTAGTAATTAGCGATGTTCAGCATCTTTTCATGTGCCTCTTTCTTGGCCATCTGTATGTCTTCTCTGGAGAAATGTCTATTTAGGTCTTCCGCCCATTTTTTGATTGGGTTGTTTTTGTTGTTGTTAAAGAAATAATTCTTTTGAATTAACTTGTTAGTTTTAAGTTGCCGTTGTCTGCGTACCCGAACACTGACACGATCATCTCCTACCCGTGGTCCCTTAGAGTCTCTTCGGTCTTTATGCATCTATCACTGCATGCTGCAAATATTTCCATTGGAGAAACCACTACGGGAAGAAGTACTGGCTCGAAGGGAATACATAATTGAAACTCTGAAAAGTTCTAGGCAAATTCCCCTTCAAAGAAGGCGGTAGGAAGACACACTCTCTAAACAGCTTCTGAGAGCATTTTGCTCCCCACCTTTACTAACAACGGATAGTATCAGTCTTTTCAAATTATGGTGATCATGTAGACCATAGTAAATGGGACGTGCGCCTTGTTTTAATAGAGAGAACATATTAATCTTCTCTTGGGTTTGTGGATCCATTTTGTCCATATTCAGAAACTCACGCAGTAAGAACACCATGTGTTCTTTTGGAATTCCTTAGTAATATGTTTCTTTGCTTCTTGGGCCTGATGGGGGAGATGGGGCATTATTGCTTTATTCCATTATTCCTATTATTCCTTTTCCTATTTCCATCAAGAACAAAACCTCTGCTCCGTGGTTTAAAAGGGATGCCTGCCGGGGACAGACTCGCACTACCTCTTTCTTACTCCTCCTTTCACATCTGTCTCAGACAACTTTTCTTCAAGGTGATCCCCACGTAGAGGACGTTTGGCGTGGCCCTGGGTTCAGACTCTCATTCATTCCCTTTCTCTCTCAGAAGCTTCCCCTGCCTTCAGAGAGAGGCCAGCTCACCCTGCCCGCTCCCCCTGCCAAGTCCACACACAGCAGGCCCCCCTCCTTCTGGTTCTCTTCTTTGCGTGAAAGACGTCACAAAGACCATGATTTTGCACGTGTCCAGCTTTGGCAGCTACGTTTGGAACTTGCTCTGCTGGCTCCAGTTTTTCCAAAGGCGGATTCTAACGTTGGAATGGGGTCGGGGTGCTTGGGAGGTGAGAAGATTCTTCAAGGCTAATTCATCCTCGAATACATAAGACATCCTACAGTTTGGAGACACAGACTTCATGCCGATCCTCACGTGAGTTCCTTTGTGTGAGCTTTAGCATACGTCTCCTGTCCTCTTAATTACTAACACCCCCTGGTCCTCAAAGTATTTGAGCCAAATACTGTGCTCATACATGATTAATCTGATTTGTGAAATTTTACCATATTGGATTTCTCTGTACCCAAAGGGTATCCAACTGGAGGACAGTTGCTACATTGATTCAGATTGTGTATATATAACCAAAAATCATAAGCATGAGGTGATATTTGAATATTTCTAATTTTAGATATATTTCTAACATGAGATCAGAAGGAATACTTTGTTACATGACAAAGGGAATTTGCCAGTTTCCCAAAAGGTGCCTAAAATCTGAAGACAACCTTTATTTTTTGCGGTAGGCGGGTCTCTCACTGTTGTGGCCTCTCCCGTGGCGGAGCACAGGCTCCGGACGCGCAGGCTCAGCGGCCATGGCTCACGGGCCCAGCCGCTCCGCGGCATGTGGGATCCTCCCGGACCGGGGCACGAACCCGCGTCCCCTGCATCGGCAGGCGGACTCCCAACCACTGCGCCACCAGGGAAGCCCTGAAGACAACCTTTTGATAAGAATGTTAAATTTCTGTGTAAACAGATATTTCTCCTGGAGCTGGCTCATCTCACAGTAAGTGTGATATGCATTCTACATAACACTAAAACATCTCTATCATTCAGAAGGAAGGCGATGTATATATGTCATACTTTTACAAATAGGCTCTGTCAATATGTGTTTAAGTACTAATCAGTCAACATTATACAAATGATCAGCCTAACAATTTGATATTTGTTTAGGGTTCCTGTAAAATTACTCACAGAAAATTACTCACAGAATTGGAAAGCTTACTCACAGAATTGGAAAGCAGTGCCATGCCCAAGAAGATAATAAGTCCAGTTTCTCTGCTAATTTAAATCTTATTCCAAGCGTAGGTAGGATCTGAAGAGGAAGAAATGCAAATGACATGTTCATAGAACATTCCAGTATTCATTCATTCACTGTACATCGATTCCATGCCGAGGTCGCAGTGCATCTCCAAGTACAACATATAAGCATGTGGAATACTTTTTGGATGCAAAATTTAAGACCGTGTGGAAAAACAGTTTGAGGAACCAAGGTAACAAGTAAATCACTGACATCTCAGATGGTTACAATCTTTCATTAAAATAAAACAAGCCACCTTACTGCCTGCAGGGCATGTTAATGCTATTAACATAGAAATAAGGGGAATTCTGTCATTGATTACCATTTTCCATCTCTTGCTCATGAGATCTTGAGATCTGGTCTTCCTTGGGCTTCAAGTTAATGCTTAGAAGTTGCATCCTTTATGGTAAAGGAGGGCCATAACTTTCCTGTCTTTTCCTTGAGCCAGGTGTTCTTGGTCTTTCTGCGTTTAAGACTTGCAGTTATTACACTTCGTCTGCTGGTTCCTACTACTGTCCCAGAAGAAATCTGTGAGTGCTTAAAATGGACAAACAACCAAGTGCAAACTGTTTTTCACCGACTCAGCCTGCAATTCCAATTTGTCTGATAGCCTTAGCTCTGCCCATGCTAATTTTGTGCTGACACACATGCTCGGTTCCCCGTATTTGTGGGGTTTTTTTGGCCACTTGGCTTGTGGGATTTTAGTTCCCCAACCAGGGACTGAACCTGCACCCTCGGCAGTGAAAGCACAGAGTCCTAAGCACTGGACCGCCAGGGAAGTCCCTCGCTCCCCCTTATTTGGATGTGAGCGTTCTCCCTCCTAACAGACACAGGAAGACAGTTAAAAGACCTGGATTTGCTTTCTCTCAGCATCTCCTTTCCCAAGGTCTATTCTAAAAGTCCACTTGTATTTAGGCTTCTTTTTTTTTCCCCCTTATACCCCTCCTCAGGATTTTTAAGCACCTGGTTTGCTTGGCTGTTAATGGGGTTAATGCCTAATTAACCCTGGTAAGAGTGACACTCACCTGCATTGGCATTTTCCTCATTGTTAAAAAGGCATACATAGATTAATTCATATGGGCTAGAATAGTTTTCCAAAAGAAGGGTAGCTTCAAATGAAGGATGGGTCACTCCATGTGCAATATGCACTGTGCCACGTGTAGCAGGGTGAGAAGAGGTACCCAAGTGGTGGTACACAGCTCCAGTATTCAAGGAGGTGATGGCTCTATTACAAAGAACCCTGGGATACCAGTTGACATGTAGAAGATAAGTCTTGAGAAAAGAAAGCAGTGAGAACTTTGTGTGTGTGTGGGTGTGTGTGTGTGTAGGAATGTCTTGTGGGCCAGCCTGGCTGGTGAAGAAGTAGGGAAGGAGAAGAAGCAAGAGGACCTCTCTGCGCAGAAGGAACAGGTTGTACAAAGATATCTGGAAGCAGAGCCCATGCTAATGTGTAATTCGTTTATCTGAAGCGTCTTCTAAATACAGGATGGTGAACCACAGGAGATGAGACTAGGGCATGTTCTGGAAATAAACTTGTGCTGGCCTGGCCGGCCTGAGGAGCGTGTGATGGCTCCCTGAACAGTGGAAAGACGTCGATGATTCTTGAGTGTGGAAGGAGGAAGGCATCACAGTTATATTTCAGGAGGGTAAGTCTGAAGTCACCGAGTGGGAATGAAACAAGACTTAAGGAACCAGTTGTAGAGATGATTATAATTCTGTGAGAGGATTTGAGGGTCTGAATTAAGTAATGGTGTGGAGAACAGATATCGCTGAATGTCCTTTTAAAGGCTTCTTAGGAGCATGCAAGAGCTATAATGACCCTATGGATCCATCCACAGAGGGATGGATAAAGAAGATGTGGTATATATGCACAATGGAATACTACCCAGCCATGAAAAAGAATGAAATAATGCCATTTGCAGGAACATGGATTGACCTTGAGATTATCATACTAAGTGATGTAAGCCAGACAGAGAAACACAAGTATCTCATGATATCACTTACATGTGGAATCTAAGAAAAATTATACAAGTGAACTTATTTACAAAACAGAAACAGACTCACAGACATAGAAAACATACTTATGGTTACCAAAGGGGAAGAGGTGGGGAGGGGTAAATTAGCAATTTGGGATTAACAAATACACACTATTATATATAAAATAGTCAACAAGGACTTACTGTGTAGCACAGGGAACTCCACTCAATACTCTGTAATAACCTATATATGAGAAAAAATTCTGAAAAACAATTGATACATGTATATGTATAACTAGATCACTTTGCTGTAAACATTGTACAAGCAAGTATAAAACATTGTAAATCATTGTACAATCAAGTATAAAACATTGTAAATCATTACAAAACATTGTAAATCAAGTATACTCCATTACAAAATAAAACTTTTTTCTAAAAACTAAAACAAAAAAAAGACCCTGTGGAATTGCCGGACTAGTCATTTTGGGGAAGAGCCCAAACCCAGAGAAATCAGGTGAGTGTTGGAGCTTTCAAGCTGCTTTGGCTCCAGTGATGATGGGCTATGGCCACTCATTTGGGTTTGGGTTTCAGTGGCGCCTTCACCCTACCCTTGGGGCCTGGAGTCTCTAAGTTCGAGCCTAAGGTAGATGCAAATCAGAACTGAACCAGCCAAACCCCACTCCAACCTCTGCACCACACAGAAGGCTGCTTTGGGCCAGAGCAGAGGAAAAGAGGAGGACACGATAAACAGCAACAACCATGCGTCTTTGGGAAATGGGTCTGGGTGGGGTAGATTTGCTTTTGTACAAATGCAAAGTGGGTACTGTTGGCATCTGGCTGAAAATAACCCAGTTGGGAGCTAGGGGAGAAAGGTTAAATTTGAGGACTCTATTTAGGCTGTGTTGCCATGGATAGAACTGTGGGAGGGGTGAGATTTCTGAGGAGTGGAGGGGACACACTCACCAGGAGAGGACCAGACCCAAAGATGCGACAGGAGGGGCAGAGATGAAGGATAAGGAGACAGGGCGTGTCACCTTCTCCCAGAACCAGGTTCACGTGCAAGGGGTGTATTCAAGTGAAGTGCCCTTGGGAGGAACCAAGAGCGGACAGAGGGAGACCGGGAGGGCAAGGAGTCAGGTAGCTCTGTTAACTCCCGCTGGAGCTGTCGGAAGGAGCCCGCCGCTGCCGGGGCACAGGCAGAGAGCCCGGCTTCGAGGATCAGGGGAGTTCAGCGATGTCAGCTTTACCATAAGAGAGGCAGCAGGAAAGTCGCTCAGGCTCATGCGGTTCCCATCGAGGAGGGAACAGAGAGGCAGCTGAACCCTCGGAGGCCAGGCGGAGACCAAGAAGTCCAGGAGGAGTGCAGGTCCACAAGTGACCCCAGAGAGCCGTTTCAGGAAAGCCGTGGGACAAGGAAGAGGGTTTTAAAGGAGGAGAAATGAAAGGGTAAGAATTGAATAGATACAGCAAGAGGAAACTCCCACTTGGGTTGTTCAGCCATGAAATACGGTGGCAGGAAGTTCTGTCTTGAGGGGATATTTTGGGAAGCATTGTTGTCCCCGAAGTGCAGCTGAATACACGTATAGTCAAAGAAGACATAATAACTTACATTTGTAGAAAGCTACCGTCACATTGCGAGTGGAAGTCATTCTTCTTACATGGCATTCCGTAAGGGCTCATCACGTCCTGTCCCGCTCCAGGAGCTGGAGTATTGGCACCATGCAGGTGAAGCATCCTCCTGTTCTGGGGAATTCTGTCTGAAAAATTCCGGGGAGGGCTCTTTACACTCAGAACGTTGTGGAATCCATAAAACAATGACAGGAAGTGACTCTGCACACACTTTGGATTTGCAACTGGGTTATCTGTACTTTTAACTTCAGCATAAAATCCATGAACGATCTAAGATTTTTATGCTTACAGAGTATATTCTGTTCTCCCATTATCTTCCTTTCTCCCTCCATTCCCTTCTATTTCCATTCTCCCTCATTCCAGAACGACGGGACCAAGTTACCCTTGGGCCCCCAAAGGCAACAGACAGTGCGTGTGTCTCTGAGCCCACAATGAGCTGGAAGGGAGACGGCCCAGCCTGCAGGGGCTGCAACGTGCCTACTGGCCACTGCAGCCCAAGACATTCCTTATTTCACGGCTCTACTACAACTGGATGAAATCTTCAGAGAAAATAAGCACGAACCCCCCAAACTAGACACCCAAGAGTCTTAGAACACACTTACGTGAGAGCCCCTCACGGCCCTCTGAGGCAGCCGGACTCTGAGACCCCATGTCTGCATGCAGGTTGGAGCCCTTGCACCCAGGAAGGCTGAATTCCTGCCCCACCCCTGCTCTCCAGCAATGGGGAGTTTCTCTGCTGCTGGGAACCCCCAGCAGTAGCTGCCTGCTGTTCCCAAACCTGCCAGCCCTTATTGCACCGTCTCACGGATAACCACGTTAGATCTCAGATACTGCTGGGGCTTCTGCTCCTGGCCCTTGAGCTTTGCAACGACTAGCTTCCGACTGAGGTTAGAACTCCCGTCCCTACACCCTTGGAGACTGGATTTAATAACCGTCGCGCCCTCATTTTGCTCCCACCCTCGACCCTCTGGCTTACCTGGGTAGTGTGTCCCGCAGCTGCCCTCATTCCTCCATTTCCTCTTGAAGCCTGTGAGCTCCTTCACCACAGATGTCTTCCCGTGTGTTAGAACACATCATTTCAATCCCCAGAACATCCCACTGAAAAGTAAGCAGAGCCTAACAACAGTTTAAATGTGGGCATTGCTTTTCCCCTTTCAATCGACAGTATGCCTCGATTCTGTAGTTTTCCCCAGATTATAAGTTGCAAAGCAATCACAGGATCTGTTATGTTTCTTACTTATTTCTCTTGCATACAACGGTCATTAGATGAGTTTCTAACCCAATTCGGAGACAGGACACTGGGTAGAAGTGAAAGATTTCTATTATTTGTAAAATTAATCCATAAAATTCCATCTGATAGAAAGCTGAGTAACTCGCATAGGTTTAAACATATTGTTAATGAAATCACATGTTTTATCCACCCAGATAAAGCATGAGCAGATTGATTTTGCTTTTGTTTCTATCCATTTATTCACAAAGTAGTTACTCAAGCTGATAAGCTCTGAGTACGCTAAGCAAGTTGGACAAGCTTCCTGTTCTCAGGGAATTTACATTTTCTGGGAAGTGAGAGTAGGAAGCTTTCGGATGATAAGAAATATGACAAAAGGAAAACAACTCTGCCCAAGAGCAGAATCAAAAGAAACAATGTCATCTCTCCAAAACCGTGGTTCGTTCTCACCTGGGGCAGCGTTGCCCACGATGGGACAGTCAAAAATGTCTGGGTCGTTGTGGGGGTATCATCTGCAGGGGGGTGGGGTGGGGCTGCTACTGCATCCAGCGGGTGGAGGTCAGGGGTACTGCTCCCCATCCTGCAACGCACAGGGGGGCCCTCCACAAAGAAGTATCCGGACACAAGTGGCAGTGGTGCTGAGGTTAAGAAACCCTGCTCTCACGCTAGAGTTATAATGCACGTATAATTTCCTTTTATGCGTATCTGCTCTCACTGATAGACACATAAAAGACCTTGTCACTGCTTCGGAATGCCAGTAGTGTTTTTAAGATTAAAAATTGCAATTTTTTTTTCTCAAAAGAAAAGGAGTATACCTTTAAGATTTTTTTTTTCCTTACCGTATATAATAGTCCAGTGTCCTTTCATGAAGTGTGTTCTGGAGCAAGAGATGTGACTTTCAAAATCTCACAGTAATGACCACCACCATCATTTATCTGGAGCTAGACAATCCAAGACTCTAGTTTTCAGAAATGCTCTTGTCAATCTGAATTTGTGACTTCTGAAAGTGGGAGAAACTCTGGGAAGGTTCCAGGCTCTCTACTACATAGGAATCTTTAATCCAGCATAACTGGACCCTCCTATCAGTTGCAGGCACATCTGTGTAGTCAGATGAGCAAATTATCAGAGCAGGTACATCAAGAGAAACGTTGATTTCTTGAAGGTACTGCCAAACATACATTCTGGACTCGTGACTCCCTGCAAAATAGAATTAAATATACTAAAATCTCCAGGATATAGACTGCCATTGACTTGTATTCGTTTGTGTTAGATTGCCAGTGAAGTCGTGAAATTTACCTAGCACCCCAGAGAGTGTTTCTGTCATTCAGGGGGTCTCCTTTAAGGCTCCCTCAACTATATTCACTTCCCTCACCTCCTTCCCTTTCCCCACCGACACCGCCTGCACCCAGCTCTGCAGTTACATCATCTTTGTCCTCCTAAGCTGCCTTCTCTTTTTCTTTTCTTTTTTTTTTTAACGGACAAGAGGCTGCAGCTAGTGCTATGTCTCAAAAGATCAACTCATTACAGTGCTGTACATTCATAATGGTTGTACATTTCCCTCTATCCTTTTTATATCTTTAATTACATTTAAGCGTTTCGGAATCCATTATGTATCGTAATCAAACACCATCTTCCCTTGTGCATCTATTCCTGTTTTAAATCTAGACTTCTAAAATGACTGTGCTATTTTTATCTGTTTAACTCCATCCTCTCTAGTTTTCCTAGAGGAAGCGGGAGCTTTAAGGGGTCGGTCTGAGAATCCCTGCAAACCGTACAATGAAGTGAGTCGCCCAGTTAATCGTATTTATCCTCTGACAGAAAATAAGAGAGAAGACAGACACAAAAGCCCAGACTTTATAGAAAGACAAACCCAAATTCGAATCCTCTCTTAGCTTGTAAATCACTTAATCTGCTGAACCAAAATGTATTCATCTGTCAAATGAATATAGGACTTAGTTTGAAGTTGTTATGAGGATGACAAGCATGGGGAAGGATGGCAGCCCCACAAACTTATTCCCTTTCCTGGAAAAATAATAAATGCAGGCTCCCCTTCAAAGGGGAGCACCAACCAGGGCAGCCGTGGCTTCCTTTTCCTTTCATCCTAAAATACCTATCAGTGCCTTTGTTGATTTTTCAATCAAAAATGCCATCTGGACATTTGGGGACCAAAATGCCAATCAACTTTTTCTCTACTGCAGAAATTAATTACCTACACAGACCTCACTCTTGAAGTCACCTTGACATAAGGAGGATGGGAGAAGAATTGAACCCAAAAAAGGTTTAAAATTCCTTTAAGTTTAAGATTTGTAACGCAAGAGGTTTTTGCGAGCTTGTAAAACTCTGAAGCCTTTGTTTTTAAAAGATATATGCAAAGACAAAAGGGAGGAAGAATTGTCACAGGGAGAAAGCATCCTTACGTACATATAAAAGAAGGGCCATGTTCAAACTTTACTTCAGGAGGAAGATAGATCTGCCCGTAAAATAGTTCCACTCAGTCGCTGTAAGTTTCATCTTTTTCTTACGTGCAAAGTTTCTTACCAAAGTCAGAGAAACTAAAAGTACATTCCCCCCCTAAAAAAATTCTTAAATTTCACAAGAGGAGATTGCATGTTACCTGTGAATCTCCTTCTGTGACATCTAGGTTGGTACGAGCAATGCATACTGAGGAAAATGGCCCTGCATAACCTCCTTGACGTTTGCTTTCCTTCTGGAGCCCTGGGTCGTTGTACCAAACTGCATGGTAACCAACACCAGATGCTAAAACAGAGGCAAAGCCAGGACTCGTATTTGCTCAAGAGAGCACTATTTCAAAGCTCAGAATCATTGCAACCAATAATATCTTTCCCTATAATGTGAAGGAACAAATCAAGAGAGTTGTGGTCAGTTGTCAGAATTTCAGATCTAGGGCTTCCCTGGTGGCGCCGTGGTTGAGAGGCCGCCTGCCGATGCAGGGTACATGGGTTCATGCCCTGGTCCAGGAAGATCCCACATGCCACGGAGCAGCTGGGCCCGTGAGCCACGGCCGCTGAGCCTGCGCGTCCGGAGCCTGTGCTCTGCAACAGGAGAGGCCACGACAGTGAAAGGCCCGCATACCGAAAAAGAAAAAAAAAATTCAGATATAAATAATGATATTTCATAATATAGCCACAATAGCATGCTAACAGGAAATAAACGTGGGGCTTTATAATATTTTAAAATGATAAAAATAGTTTTGACAGGAACTAACATTTTAAAACAAGAAGACTGGAGATACACAGACAAGCACACAGAGGAGGGAGTGCTTTACTAAACCCCACATAAAATGAAGTCATTGATAAATGAGAAAAGTCAACGATGCCTAAAGGAAGTCATTACCTAGGAGACGTTCTGCTAACTTCAGAAGTGTGCTTCATTTCATTACTACTACGAACTAAAAGAAAATCATAACATAGAAAGCAAAATAATTAAGCTCTTACCCTTGTATTTCAATCTAACTGTAGCATGGATGTGAGCAAGCAGGGACAACAATGACCAGAACACAGAACGTTTCCAGTGAAACTCTCAAACCTTGAGTTTGCAAAACTGGAATCATGTTACCTTTTAAAAAATGGACCGTCTGAACTCAGCATGGAGGGTGTAAAAGAAGTTCCAATAGAGCTGTTTCGTACAAATGGTGACGCCTCCCCCCAGGAGCCATTTCTTGACTTAACCATTACTCTGTGGCTGTGAGGACAGAAGCAGATCAACTCTTGACATCCAGAAGGTCTGCTGGCTTTTAGGCAGATACTGAAATTGTAAGCAAGTGAACCTACTAAGCGCAAATGGATAAACAAGAGAAACGATAGACACGTACAGAGGCTCTCACGGTTCTGGAGTTCGGTGTCTGTCTTGGGCTTCTCGGGCTGACAGTTCATAGGCCAGCAAAGCTGAGGTCCTTTCTGGAAGCCGTATATGAGGACACGTTTCTTGCCTTTTCCAGCTTATACGGGTGGATCACATGTTTTGGTTTGGGGCTTCTTCTGTCTTCAGAATGCCAGCAAAGACCCCACGAATCGCGGGTGTCTCCTCTAACACTGACTCTGCCGCCCCTTCCCCGTGGAGGGACTTTTACGATGCCGTGGGTCCACCTGCATAATCCACTCTTCCCCCTATTTAAGGTCTGCTCCCTAGCAGCCTTCCTGCCATCCACAACTTTAATTCCCCTCTGCTGTCCAAGGGAACATATTCACAGGTTCTGGGAATTAGGACGTGGACTTCTTTGTCGGAAAGGCCATTCTTTTTGCCTACAGTAGCAACCATCTAATTCCTTAGATTTCACATATTTGAAACTGAAATGTATAGGGTTTATGTGGTTGATGTTTAAGGAACAAAATGTTTATTTTACTCCTAAAACCACATGATACTGACGGTTTTAAAACTATGCTCTTGTCACCTGCACATGTATATATAATTTTGATCTATATTTCCAATATGATAATGGTTGTTAAATGAATTCTGTGTGCCTTTTGCACACTGTACACTTGAAAACATTGCATGCATTTATTTTTAAACCTCTTAGAGTGCAAACACTAATATTTACCAATTTGCCCAGTGAAATAATACATAAATGCAACAAAACGAACCGTGTCATAATACATAAATGCAACAAAACGAATCTTCTCCAAGGTGGAATTATATCAGATAGTAAAATGGAAACCATGATCTCATCAGACACTTGAAAGCAGTGTGAATAAAAAGTATCAATATCTTAACCAAAAAATGTGTATATCAGTGTTTTTACTTATTCGTTCTCTTTTTTAAAAAAAATGTGAGCTCAGGTTATTCATGAGTATTTTTCGTTTTCATTTTTCTCTATTTTAATAAACTGAGATTGATTTTAAGTAATTCTATCTAGTTTTATCTTTTCTGAAATTCATAAAAAATGAATGTTCCAAGTCTTTACCCAATTCATCTGCACAAAAAGAAGGTTTAAAAAACCAGGACTCTTAGATGGATGAAAGCCTGATTTGCTCAAACATTTGATACTAAAATATCTCAAGGACAAAATTCGAAACCACTCATCAATTAAGATAAAATGTCAGTGGAGGTATTATAGTCATGAATATTTATGAGGTGAATGACAAAGCATCCAAATATATTTGAAATGTACTTAACAAAATGTATTTTGAAATGCAAAGATACAGTTTGCATTTCCCAGCCTTTGACAGAATAAGTCAACAGAAATAAATGAAAATGTAGAGAATATGTATAGTGTGATCAATAATGTCTGTTAATAGTTACAAATTAAATTGTGCGTCCTAGAAGCAGAGAATGCTGTTTCTGGTTTTGCAAGTGTATGCACATTGAGTCACCAAAGGAATCTTTATGTTAGGTGATAAGGAATTTTATACTAATTTTTTTAAAAAGGAGTAATTCTGAAAATATTCTTTGACCTGAACACACACTCACACACAATTTGATAACAATATGGTAATAACAATACTACCGTCACCACAACAGCAGAAGCAGACCCTGGGATATGAGACAGCCTCTTTTCACCCAAAACAGAGGAATTTAAATACCCTGAGAGGTATAACTGATCACAATTTGTCCCCTCTACCTACGTCCTATCATATTAGCTTCAGGCATTTTCTTCAAAACACTTACCTGAAATACCTTTTTAAAAGAGACTCCATAGTTTTTAAAAATATCTCCATAGTTTTGCCTTTTTCAGAGTGTCACAGAATTGGAATCATACAGCATGTAACCTATTCAGATTGGTTTCTTTCACTTAGTGATATGCATTTAAGGTTCCTCCATGTCTGTTCTTGGCTTGACAGTTCCCTTCTTTTTATTGCTGAATAATATCCCACTGTCTGAATGGACCACAGTTGATTTCCCCTGTTCAACTACTGAAGGACATCTTAGTTGCTTCCAAGTTTTGGCAACTGTGAATACAGCTGCTGAAGCATCCATCTGCAGTTTCTTTGTATGGACGTAAGTTTTCAGCTCCTTTGGGTAAATACTGAGGAGCACAGTTGCTGGTTCATATGGTAAGAGTAAGTTCTATAAGAAACGATCCAGATGTCTTCCAAAGTGTCTGTACTGCTTTTCATTCCCCCTAGCGATGAATGACAGTTCCTGTCGCTCCATATCTTCACCAGCATTTGGTGTTACCGTGGTTTTGGCTTTTCACCATTCTAAGAGTTGTGTAGTGGCATCTCATTGTTTTAATTTGCAATTCCCTAATGACGTATGATATGGAACATTCTTCTCATATGATTATCTGCCCTGTGGATATATTCTTTGGTGAGATGTCTGTTCAGATAAATTGCCCATTTTTAAATCAGGCTGTTTGTTTTCTTATTGTTGAGTTTTAAAAGTTCTTTGTATATTTTTGACAACTGTCGTTTACCAAATATCTTTTGCAAATATTTTCTTCCAGCTTGTGGCTTATCTTCTCATTCTCCTGACAGTCTTTTGAAGAGCAGAAGTTTTTAATTTTAACGAAGTCCAGCTTATCAATTATTTCTTTCATGGACTGGTGGTGTCTTTAAAATGCTATCACCAAATTCCAAGTCATTTAGATTTTCCCCTGGTTTTGCATTTGCGTTTAGGTTTATGACACATTTGAGCTGATTTTTTTAAAGGGTGTAAAGTCTGTGTCTAGATTCGTTTTTTTACATGTGGATGTCCAATTAGTTGTTCCAGCACCATCTTTTTGCTGAAAGACTATCTTTGCCCCATTGCGGTTGGTTCCTTTACTCCTTTTTCAAAGATCACTTGACTATATTTGTGAAGGTCTGTTTCTCAGCTCTCTGTTCTGTTTCATACATTTGTCTATTCTTTTGCCAATACCACACTGTCTTGATCATGAAGTATCTTTTAATTCAGTTGCTTACGTATATATTGGCTATTTCCCCAGTCTTTGTTTTCTTCAAGACTGCATCAAGGGACTTCCCTGGTGGTCCAGTGGTTAAGACTCCACGCTCCCAACGCAGGGGGCCTGGGTTCGATCCCTAGTGAGAGAACTAGATCCCGCATGCCGCAACTAAAAGATCCCACATGCGGCAACTAAAGATCCTGCACGAGGCAACAAAAATCCCGCATGCTGCAACTAAGACCTGGCACAGCCGAATACATAAATAAAAAATATTTTTAAAAAATGCATCAATAAATAAATATTTTTAAATAAATAATTTGGAGGTTGGGTTAAAGAGGGAAGCAAAATATCAACTGCATTCATTCACTCATCTCCTTTATTTTATTTTACTTATTTATTTTTTTTGTGGTACGAGGGCCTCTCACTGTTGTGGCCTCTCCCGTTGTGGAGCACAGGCTCCAGACACACAGGCTCAGCGACCATGGCTCACAGGCCCAGCCGCTCCGCGACATGTGGGATCTTCCAGGACCGGGGCACGAACCCGTGTCCCCTGCATCGGCAGGCGGACTCTCAACCACTGCGCCACCAGGGAAGCCCCACTCATCTCCTTTAGAAGCATGATGTGACTGGAACACGATGGACAAGCAGGAAAGTGGGAATTGGTAATGTCTCTGATCAGAAACGGCTACATATTGATGCACATGGGATTTGGTCAAAGGTGTAGTTAGGGGCAAGTTCATACTTATAAGCAAACATACAGGAAATCAAAAATATATTCACTATTCTTTCAGTTTAATTAGTTACACAAAGGAAAAGTGAAGAAAACAGAAAAAGCACAGTGAACTAAATATAGATAAACGTGGGAACTAATGAGTTCAGGGAAATGTGAATCTAAAAAAAGAAAAAATAGGGCTTCCCTGGTGGCGCAGTGGTTGAGAGTCCGCCTACCGATGCAGAAAACATGGGTTCGTGCCGTGGTCTGGGAAGATCCCACATGCCGCGGAGCGGCTGGGCCCGTGAGCTATGGCCGCTGAGCCTGCGTGTCCGGAGCCTGTGCTCCGCAACGGGAGAGGCCACAACAGTGAGAGGCCCGCGTACCGCAAATAAATAAATAAATAAATAAATAAAAAGAAAAAATAATTCGCAAATTAACAGAAACATGACAGTTGAAGATGTAACAAATTCTACTCGTGACAGATTAAAAGGCAAAAATAAACAAGGAAGATGTGAATAAATAAGATTTAATTAATTATTGTATATGAAACTGTGTGGCTCCAAATCTATTTATTAAATAACCAGTTTTTCACAATTTAATTCATCTAATGTCAAATTATTGAAAACCAGTGGGTTCTTCTAAGGCAATTTACCGCCTTTGAATATGTTCAATTCACCAAATTTTCCAAAATCATTTTCAAAGAAAATTCATCTTAAATATGTTAAATGAATTTGAATCAAATTTTCCTATTTTTTCTCAACCAGGTAGTTTATGTGCACCAGAAAATAGTGAAAACATGATTTTAGTGATGATTTTCTTAAAACGAGTAGTAATGTAGATGCACAGACGAAAAGTCATTACTTTAGGGCCTAATTCCTTCAAGGAGTCTGGGCTGGAGAGAGCTACAGGGACTCACTCTTCATGGGTATATTCTTACTCAGTATTCCTGAATGTTTCAACCCCCCGCGTTCAAATGAGCTCATACTGAAACAACAGGATTTGTTTCACCTATGGAAATGTGGTATTACACTGTCAAGTACTGTTTATCATGTCAACTATTGAATTTTCATAAGGGTTATCAATTTAAAACCCTTTCAGGCCTTTTATTGCCCAGTTGGACTTCTAGAAAATGCAAAGATTGTCAGATAAATACTCAAAATGCCTATTGAGGGATGTAGAAATAATTTGTTTATAATAATAAGGATCGAAGCAAGCTAAGGTATAACAGGCGATGCTTGTAAAACAACCATTGACATCGATGCCTATTTCCTAAGGTAGAAGCTGCTCATCACCACGGTCTCATCATCATCCCTGTGGGGTAGGTGTGACTCTCTCTGTCTTCCACAGGAAATACTTGGGGGGGGGGAGCCTTTCAGAGTGGATAAGAAATGTGCTTCTTGTTACAAAGCACAGTGACAGGCTGAGAATTTTAATTCCAGGCTCCCTGTAACCCCATCACTTTCTCAACTATTGAACTGAGAAGAAGCAAACAGAGCAGGTGATTAAGACAGTACATATATACTATGAGGCTAATTTAAATACATGTAGGTGGATGGCGTCTGCACATAAACGCACAGGAAAACATCTTTGCAGAGAGCTATCAAATGTCACACAGGTACTCCCTAATAACTGCTTGCCCTTCCTTGTTCCTACATGTACAGTCTAATTTGTCTACTAGAAAGATGTTATATATAATTATTTTAATTTCATAAAATAGAAGAAGAAAACCTAATGATTATAAATAAGCCCAGGAAATTATTCTTTGAATCAATCAGTAAAACAGACAAAACTCAGGACTTCCCTGGTGGTTCAGTGGTAAAGAATCCACCTTCCAATGTAGGGGACGTGGGTTCGATCCCTGTTCGGGGAACTAAGATCCCACATACAGCGGGGGGCAACTAAGCCCGTGCACCACAACTACTGAGCTCACGCGCCTCAATGAGAGAGCCTGCGTGCTGCAAAGTACAGAACTCACATGCCCTGGTGCCCACGCGCCACAACTAGAGAGCCCCTGCGCCCTAAACCTGCGCGCCACAACTAGAGAGAGAAAACCTGCATGCCACAACTAAAGAGATGCCCGCGTGCTGCAAGGAACAGCCCACGCTCCGCAATGAAAGATCCTGCGTGCTTCCATGAAGATCCCCACATGCCACAAGTAACACGGGTGCAGCCAAAAATAAAATTCAATAAATAAATAAATCACGTTTAAAGAAAAAGGAAAAAAATACTTTTAAAACAAATAGACAACTTTGTAAATTTTAATGAAAAGGCATGAAGAAAAGCAGAAAAAGAAATCAATACAGTTAGGCATGAGGAACTGAATATGTCAGACATGGAGAAGAGATGAAAGATTTATAAGGCACTACTATGTACAAATCCCTACAGATAAATTGGAAAGTTCTAGAGAAGGGACAATATCCTTGAAAAATATAAATGACCAAAATTAAATCAACAACTGTAGAAGAAGTTGGAAATCTGTAAGCAATAACAGTTTAAAAAAAAAAAAGGAAATAAAGCCACAAACAAACAAAAAAAGAAATGATAGTCAGGGCTCTGGGGTCACATACATTCACTGATGAGTTTTTGAGTTTATTCAGCTCAAACAATAAAATCAATCCCATGCATACATGTACACACACACACACACACACACACAGGATTGGGGAATCCATTATATTATCAGATGTTTGCTTAACTCTGATGGGAAAATCTGATGACTACAGTAAAAAGAAGCATAGTTCAAAGCAGTACATTCAACTCTTAAAAACTTACTTTTACATCTTTTCAGAAAACTAAAATGTAGAACAGCTACAAATGGAGTGCAAATCCGAGAACTTAGAAATCACCCAGACATCTTGATAAAGTGCAGATTCTGGTTCGTTCAGTGCAGGAGAGGCTGGTGATACATACATAACCCCCGGGTCATACTGCTGCTGCTGGTGTGCAGACCACACTCTGAATGGCAGGGATCTAGGGATCCCAGCTTCTCCTCTCTCCTTCAGGGTCCAGTAGTCCAATCCCTTCTCCCCATCCTTGGTCTCAGTTCATGACCTTCCTACGTCGGGGGGAAAATCCAAGCCATGAGTAGAGAGATTCCTCAAGCTCTGCCTTCCAGTCTACCCACTTACCAGCCTTCAAGCCCACAGCATCCACCATTCCCTCTCATGACCTCAGACCACCCATGCTCCCATGACTGAAAACACACCAGAATGGACTTCTATATCACCCCCACGATTCTCCCTCTCTTTCTATGGTTATCCATACACATGCTGAACTAGAGTCCTCCATTCAGAAGTAGGCTATGACTCTCCTAGGATAACCCTGCACCCCCTAAGAGGGAAAACATAAATCTCTTCCTATGCCCACCTTCTCTTTCAGGAACTGCCCCTAAGCTCTCTCCTTGACATTAAGGCACCTCGGGAAAAAATGATTTATTTTGTCACCTTCCAATTAATTCTCTTTTCCATGTTTCTCTTAAACCAGGATTTCTTCACACCTCTCCAGCGACACTGGAGTTTTTGAGGTCACCAGTGACCTCCATGCTGCTGTAGGCAATGCCAAACTCAGTCCTCCGTGGACTGGACCTACCAGAATCATTGGATACAAGCATCACTTTCCCTACCTTGGAAAGCTTTCCTCAAGTGCATACCTTGGCTGCTGGCTCTCTGCTCTTCTCCTCCCTCCCTCACTGGGTGTTTCTCCCAGGCTCCTTTGTCTCTTTTCCTTACCTTCACAACCTCGAAACGTTGCTGTGGTGCAGTCTTAGTCTATGAATACTTATTATTTCCAATCTACACGTACTCCCTCCAGGATCTCAGCTAGCCTGATGGCTTGAAACCTTACCTCTCTGCTGATAATACTTCTATCTTCAGGTTGTATCTCTCCCCTGAGTGCTAGATTCATGCATTCAACTCTCTGTTAGTAGTTTTACATGGATGCCACTCATCTCCATCTTTTTTTCCAGCTTTATCGAGACATAATTGACATATACCGTAAGTTTAAGTTGTACAGGGTGATGATTTGATACACACACATACAGTGAAATGATGACTACAATAGGGTTAGTTAATACCTCCATCACCTCACATAATTACATTTCCTTTTTATGGTGAGAACACTTAGGATGTGCCCTCTTAACAGCTTCCAAGTACATAATACAGAATCGGTAACTACAGTCACCGTACTGTACGTTAGACCTCACTCTACTCATCTTAGTAACTAGGAAGTTTGTACCCTTTGACTGTCATGTCTCCATTTCCCCAACGCCCCAAAGCCCTAGCAATCACCATTCTATTCTCTTTTTCTGTGAGTTCTGCCTTTTAAGATTCCACTTAACAGCATTTCTTTCTCTGTCTGAATTCTTTCACTTAGCAGAATGCCCTCAAGTTTCATCCATGTTGTCACAAATGGCTTATTCAGCCATGAGGAAGAAGAAACTACTCATCCTAATCTCAACATGTCAAAAGCTAATGTCGGGACTTCCCTGGTGGTGCAGTGGTTAAGAATCCGCCTGCCAATGCAGGGGACACGGGTTCGAGCCCTGGTCTGGGGAGATCCCACGTGCCGCGGAGCAACTAAGCCCGTGAGCCACAGCTACTGAGCCTGCTCTCTAGAGCCTGCGAGCCACAACTACTGAACACGCGGGACACAACTACTGAAGCCCGCGTGCCTAGAGCCCGTGCTCCGCAACAAGAGAAGCCACCACGATGAGAAGCCCGTGCACCGCAACGAAAAGTAGCCCCGCTTGCTGCAACTAGAGAAAAGCCCGTACGCAGCACTGAAGACCCAACACAGCCAAAAATAAATAAGTTAATTTTTTTTAAAAAAGCTAATGTCCTCGGGCTTCCCTGGTGGCGCAGTGGTTGAGAGTCCGCCTGCCGATGCAGGAGACGCGGGTTCATGCCCCGGTCCGGGAAGATGCCACATGCCGCAGAGCGGCTAGGCCCGTGAGCCACGGCCGCTGAGCCTGCGCGTCCAGAGCCTGTGCTCCGCAACGGGAGAGGACGCAACAGTGAGAGGCCCGCGTACTGCAAAAAAAAAAAAAAAAAAGCTAATGTCCTCATCACTTCACCCACGCCATAATCCTACCCCACCCCCACCAACACACACATACATGGAAAAAAGGAAAAGAAAAGGTCTTTGCTTCCTTTGCACTCTTCTCCACCTTTGTGTCAACTCTACTCAGACCAGGACTCAGGAACTATCTGTGAGCTTTCTTTTCTTCATAGCCACCCATGCATTGTTTTCTGAAGCCCTATAGCATCCATCTTCCAAGGACACAAAGCATCTGCTTCCTTCACCACCCTCTCTAGAGCATCATCATTGCCCTCCTGGGGGACAGGAGTCACAGTCTAATTGGATTCCTCCTTCCAAACTTTCCCTCCTACAGATTACCTCCAACACAGCAGGCAGAGACCCACGGAACAGATGATGCCAGCCTGTGGCCCAAACTTCCAATGGCTCACCATGTTCCTGCCAATAAACATCAACGTCCTTACAAAGTGCTGCAAGGCCCTACATGACCTCCTTCCGTGACTTCTCATCACTCTTCTCTTGCTCATTCCACCCACGGCAAGGGGCCACATAAGCCCTGAGCTGACCCTTGGACACTCCAGTCACCCTTCCAAGGCACGGATGATGCCTGCTTCTCAGAATGCTCTTCCCCAGAAAGCCACATGGCTGCTTCCTCACCACCTTCTAGATTGTCTGAAATGTGACCTTCTCCACGGTCCAGTAAAATAGGCGGTGACACTTTGCCCCAAGTATTCCTCAGTATTTTGAATTTACAGTAAGAAAACTGAAAGTGGTGTTAGCAGTATCAAGTCCATCTTTTCTTAATGGAGACACATTTTGTTAGATATTAAGACAAAATGTGTTGGAGTAGTGCTTCTCAAACTTAAATGTGCATATGAAACACATGGGGATCTTATTAAACTGGAAATTCAGATTCAGCAGCGCTGGAGAGAGGACCAAGGATTTGCCTTTCTAACAGGCTCCCAGGTGATATCCAGAACACAACTGGGCTACGATTTGAGCAGAGGGTCCTGAGAGGTTTTTTTTTAACCTTTAGAAATGTGAAGACATACTGAAATGTGAAAAGAAAAAAAAGAAATTATTTTGTTTTTAATTTATCACCATCAACATGTTGGTATATTTGAGTTTTCTTCATCTATAGAGCCTGCATTTCTCTTCACTACATTAATTCATTTTAAAAAATTAATGAGCACATACTATGCAACACACAATCAGTGTATTGGGTGCTGAGTATGTAAAAATAACTGGAGACTCAGCCCCCCGGTCAGTGCATTTACAATGATGTGCGTGAAAGACAGGATGGGCAGGGGGAGAACAATTCAGTTTCCATTGCTAAGATGGGACAAGCACAGGACTCCATGTAAACATGCACAGTTTTATCACCACTCAACATGCCCTTCCACACATTAAAAAAACAGACAAGTTTAACAGCAGCTCACAATCAACTCAAAGAACTTTGCACATAATTTCCCTGGAACATTCAGAAACGATTTCTGTGACTGATATTCCATCTGTATAATGCACAATTATACGGCGAGGACAGAGAAAGTGTAAAACACCAATGATATCTCAAGAAAACTATTTCAGGAAGTTCAGGCTGACTGAACACGTACATCTTGTGGTATTTTGTTTGATTTCCATTATAGAAACAATTTTATTCTGTGGATAGACACAATTACCTCAAGTATGGCAACTATCTCATTAAAATGGCATCATATTTTAGCATAAAATGGCATGTTTTGAGAATTGATAAAGGAGCTAATTCTTTTCTGTCTTTGTAAAAACAGTCTCTGAACAATGGTTTGTGTCACTGTGGAGTTTTTGTTTTTAATGTTTTGTTTCCAGACACTGCCGACAGTAGTGCCTGGGCAGATATTACATGTACAAGAAGAATCACGACCCCTCTCTCCTTACACTATATGGAGGCTGGTCATTTGTCCACTAACCTCCTTGCCATATATTCACTCACTCTTTATTCATTGACTGCATTTCTGCTAAGAGTCTGGTACTGTACTGCACTGACCTTGGGAGCAGAAAGGTGATGAAGGCTCCTTCTCTACCTTTGAGGTTCTCAGTTCAGAAAGGAAAACATGTAAATGGTTAAGTATTAATTCCTCAGGGGAAGGGAGAGAGAATGGAACTACACAGTACTGTGGGCAGAGAAGGCAGGAAGGAACTGACTGGTCTTGAAGGATTAAAAACTTACCAAATGCACTGTAAATTCTTCATTCTCTTGGGGTGAGTCAAGGAACTTAATGAAGGTGCACGGTGTGACAAAGCTTAGGGACAGTTTCAACATGGCCAAGGTGGAGACAAGGGAGAGGATGGAACAAAGGTAATCTGAAAAAGAGTGAGGCCAATAGAAATAAAAACAAAAATGAACAAATGGGACCTAATCAAACTTACAAGGTTTTGCACAGCAAAGAAAATCATAAAACAAACAAAAAACCCGAAAAGACAACCGACGGAATGGGAGAAAATATTTGCAAATGATGCGACCAATAAGAGTTTAATCTCCAAAATATACAAACAGCACATGCAACTTAACAACAACAAAAAACAAACAACCCAATCAAAAAACGTGCAGAAGACCTTAATAGACATTTCTCCAAAGAAGACATATAGATGGTCAACAGGCACATGAAAAGATGCTCAACGTTGCTAATTATTAGAGAAATGTAAATCAAAACTACAATGAGGTACCACCTCACACCAGTCACAATGGCCATCATCAAAAAGTCCTACAAATAACAAATGCTGGAGAGGGTGTGGAGAAAAGGGAACCTCCTACACTGTTGGCAGGAATGTAAGTTGGTGCAGCCACTATGGTACATATACACCATAAAAAAGAATGACACAATGCCACTTGCAGCAACATGGATGGACCTAGAGATGATCATACTAAGTGAAGTAAGTCAGACAGAGAAAGACAAATATCATATGATATCAATTCTACGTGGAATCTAAAATATGACACAAATGACCTTATCTACAAAACAGAAACAGACTCACAGACATAGAGAACAGATTGGTGGTTGCCAAGGGGGAGAGGAGTAGAGAGAGGGATGGACTGGGAGTTTGGGGTTGGTAGATGCAAACTATTACATTTAGAATGGATAAACAACAAGGTCCAAATGTAGAGCACAGGGAACTGTATCCAATGTCCTGGGATAAACCATAATGGGAAAGAATTTTTTAAAAAAAGAATGTCTCTGTGTGTGTAACTGAGTCACTCTGCCGTACAGCAGAGACTGCCACAGCATTGTAAATCAACTAGACTTCAATTAAAAAAAAAAGGCCAGATTTTGATAGACTTTGTTCCCCAGTAGAGAACTTTAGAACAGGGGGACACAGCTTTGCTGAATGGCACCAAAATTTAGAAGTGACAAAATTTTAAAAGGTTATGCAAATTAAACTGTTTCATTTACATAGGACAATGCATGTACTCCTTTGGCAGTATGGGAAAAAAAACTGAGATTGGTTCGTACTTCACAGAAAGAGTTAGTAAGATAAAAACACCATTACATGATGCCCCAAAGTGATCATACCCTCCTGTGAGTCATTTCATACATTGAGGATGGTTTGGGTGCTTGTGGTAGAAAAGCCATTCAGGAGTTGGAAACTGAGGGTGTTTCTGGAAAGCGGGAGTGTCTCAATCTTTTTATTTTATAAAAATGTTTAGTGTAAACGTGTACTAAAGTTATGCATATATTTAATAGAACTGTCCTGCTTTCACTATGATGAAAACGATTCTATTTTAAAGTCCACCATGAGAAAACAAAAGCTGTCAGGTGACATTTTAGTGTGTCACTGTCCACATGGACTGGATAGCTCAGGATGACCAAATAGCCTACGTTTTAACAAGGTGAATAGACCAAAAACAAACAAAAAGGAGATAAAAACGGAACTCAGAGGAAAGGGAAATTTACTCTAAGGAAACCTATCTCTACTATTTCTTCTTTTACCTTCTAAAGTTGGATGCTTTTTGCTTTAATGTTGAGTCTTTCTTCTTTAAAAAAAAATGACAGAGCTATGTGAACATTATGGTACGAAATATTAAAATGTCATATTTGTGTTTATGGAGAAAGGTGAGGAATATCTACTAAAATATAATCAGCGTGAAGATAAGATGCACTGGATTATCAAATGAGATTCACTCTGAAATCTTACCTAGTATCAAACTTCACTAATAATTCCACATGGGCAAAGCAGTTTTCAGATCATTAATACTTGTAGAATCCTTTTTTGTTTCATTTGACACTCTGATCCAGGTTTAACATATAAGGTCTCTAAGTGATGCTTGTGAAATTGTGGAAGCATATCCTCTATACAGAAGGGAGCAATTAGTTTCATGAACCACCTTTTTTTATACTCAGATATTTCCATCACTTATGTAACATCATCTGGGGAGCCATGTCCCTAAACTCATAAACAATACCAGGTAGACCAGCTACATTCTGCTAAAAGTGGATGGATATAGACTCTACGATAAGGAACTACCGTTTCAGTGATTTGCCAAGAGGTCTGACATTGACAAGCTCACAGGAAGTACTGCCCTGGCCACCTTTCATTCTTTTTCTCAGTGTCCCCAGTTAAAAAAAGACAAAGGATTCCCAGACTGCCACTAACCCTTTCTTTTCCATGTGTGTTAAGATTATGGCATTTTTTTCCTGCTCTATTTAAATTTTATTTATTTTTTAATTTGAAAACATTAAAAAATACAGAATGAGGGACTTCCCTGGTGGTCCAGTGGTGAAGACTCCATGCTCCCACTGCAGGGGGCCTGGGTTTTATCCCTGGTCAGGGAACTGGATCCCGCAAGCCACAACTAAAGATCCTGCGTGCCGCAACTAAGACCTGGCGCAGCCAAATAAATAAATAAATATTTAAAAAAAAATACAGAATGAGCCAAGGTTTGTGTTCAGATAACTTCAGGAAGTCAAATGAGCTAATAACCGTATTTTAAGACAAGCACAAGAAAGCAATAGTAGAAGTTTCCTGTGGACCTCCTAGGAGGGAATGGGCACTTGTCTAATACAAAAAGTGGCAGGTAGCTCTGTACGTATCCTATTTGTTCATCCCTACTGCCGGAAGGTCCAGAAATGTCTATATGGCCTTCACATTTCTTCATGTAAGCACTGGTGATGAAATAATTTCTGATTCTGGGTAAGGCTTTTCACTTTAATAGTTGTTGCAATTTCTTTTCAGTTGTTACTTAGAGAATTTATTCGCCAAACAGTCCACACATGTTTCAGGTTATTATTCCTACAGAGCATTCTTGTTTGGCTAAACCAGAAGAAACCCACTACAACAGTTTCATGCATTGGGAAATAGTATCCTCGCAAACGGTTCCTCTTCCTGCAGTCAAACTGGATATGGGGCCAATGAATCGCCAGACTTCTGACCTAGGAAAAGTTGTATAAATCAATGGTACTCTGTAAATAATATATGAGACTGGATACTCAGTAAGTTTTACATTGAGGTCTGGGAGGAGGGGGCCCTGGGTCAGGCCGAGTAGAGATTAATGAGGTTGTTTACATTTCCTGCTCTGTGGATAAATAACTCAGTATTTGCCAAGGAAGTCACTGATGGAAACAGTAGACTTTGCATTTACGTGTTAGGTATTTTGAGACCATAGTCAATAGAAATTAATTAAGTGCTACCGTATCTATAATTAAATATGTCTTTAGGGAAAACTAGAAAAGTCACTAAAAAGGAAATGGAAGAAAAAGGAAGCAAATTCTAAGCAGCAGTAGCATAAATAATGATAAACTGAGTTGTAAATAAGCTGAAACAACAATAAACTAAGTTGTACACACAGCTCATTCAAGGTATGTCAAGAACAGCCCTGTGTTCCATATATTTTTCACATTCTTGTGTCATTCAATCAGTATTTGTTGGGGCTTGTTCCCATAAGGAACGATACTCAAGTCCTCAAGTAGGAGAGTGAGTTTGCCAAAGGAAGGCCCAAGGCTGGTGGGACAGAGGTCTTGGAAGGGGAAGGGGGCAGTTAACCAGAGAGAGTGGTGGAGGACTGGGGAAAGGATGGTAGTGTGGTGAAGCCAGTCCTGTCTGGGATGCCAAGTGCATGGGAGAAACAGACACATTTTTAAAAAGCTATTGCAGAACTGTGTGATGAATGTCTGACTCTAAGGCCATGCGCATTCACTCAGAGGCCCCAAAGTCAACTACAGGCACAAGCCAAGTTTTCTGAAGAGCATCACATCTGTGATGAAGCAGGAATTTGAAAAGGACTAGATGAAGTGCCTCACAGAAAAATGAAAGAGGTTCCACCTTGGGGAAGCTGACGTTGAATTAAGACTGGAAATAGCAGTTGGCATTAGACATGTAAAGATGCAGAGAGAACAGGGAGGAGTGAGTGAAGATGGGACAAAAGATGTCCAGACGAGGGAAGAACACGCTCAAAGGTCTCACCCCGTAGGGTCAAGACTGGCTTTAACTGAATACGACCTTAGGCTCTCCATGAACTAGACCCTGCCGGGCTGTCAGCATCACTGAGCGTCATCTCTCATCACCCACCCGCCTGCGCAGCTAAGCTTCAGCCATGCCGCCCTTCCTCACTCTTCTCTAGATCCAAGAGTAGGAACCTAGCAGCTGCTTGGTTATGGGCCACGAGGGAGAGGATTCAGTGGAATCCCCACATGGCCCTGGAAGGCTGTCAATCGCTACAGCTATTTTGAAGGGCAATTTGCCTTCCACTCTGCTCAGTGCTTTACAGATATTTTTTGAAGTCTTATTGTCTCTGTCCCACAGAGGAGGGAATGGTAGCCTACAGAGGTAAAGGGATGGACTTAAAGCCCCATGTCAGAGGTTGCTCCTGAACCCACCTCTGCCTGGCTCCAAGCTCTTCTTCTTACCACTGCAGCCCCCGCCCACCAAAGCCGAGATACAAATACAAGTCACACAGTGTTAGGGTGCTTGAGTTTTCCTTATAGAAAAATGGGACTTGCCTATAATGCAAGAACTAGGCACCAGAATGCACATCTATTTTAGAAATAGCTACTGTATACCAACGTTGTACAAAATGTTATTGTTGGTATCCCTCTAAGAAATGACAATGTTATGGGGAAACATGCCATGGCATTCTGATTCCTTCACGATAAGGCTTTGTGTTATTAAAATGTGTTCTGTAGACTGAATGTTTGTGTCCCCACCCCCTGCCAGCTCCAGATGCTGACATCCTAACCCGCCACGTGTTGGGATTAGGAGGTGGGACCTTTGGGAGGTGATGAGATCATGGGGGTGGAGACCTCAAGAATGGGATCAGTGCCCTTAAACAAGAGACCCCAGAGAGAAGACACAGTGAGTGAGAAGATTATGAACTGGGAAGTGGGTTCTCACCAGACACTGGATCTGCTGACACTGTAATCTTGGACCTCCAGGCTTCCAGATATCTGAGAAATAAATGTCTGTTTGCTTATAAGCCACCCAGGCAAATGGAATTCTTTCATAACAGCCCAAATGAACTAAGACAAGGGGTTTGGGTTTTTCATGGGTTAGGATACAAACCACCTGTGAAGAAGTTTAGACCAACACCGGGCTTATGTTCCAAATGGATTTAGTTTCTATCCACTTCTAAATCCACAATGGAAAAGAAAGGCACAGATTCCAGACAATGAAGCTAAACTCGTCAGTTCCCCCAATACTGAGCCTGTGAAAAATGTATTTTTACTTTCGTAAGACTTGTTTCTTAATCTTTATAAATTAATGTACACCAATTTAAAGACGCACAAGAAACAGTACAAACAAAAGAGGAAACTGATTAAAAAAAAAGGGCAGTTGGAAAACACAGGAAGAGAATGAATTTAGCTAAAAGCGGGCTGTTGATGTAGTTAGAATCTGGTTAAACAGCGAAAGTGAAACATCAAACTAAAAATAATTAGCAAATCTACACATTAACTGGGACCGTGAGTTAACCGAACAACACATTGCATACAACTCAGATTAAGTATGTTGTGCTGGCAGGCTAGGAAGAAGTACCAAAATGTAAGAAAGTAATAAGTTTATAATACTAGCTCCAAATCATAGAAGATTACCTCTAAGGATTTTCATTTTGGAGGAAAAGTGAAGGAGAAAGGCACATTATTAGATTCAATGATTATTTCATTCCACAATCTTTGAAATTCTGTCTCAAACACAGGATATTACTATTCAAAATTGTTTTCAAAATATTCATTTCTCTTATTGACTAAATGTATTTGTCTACTTTAAGAAACTGGAAAATTATTTATTTACCTAGGGAGTCAAATGAAGGCAATATTGGATACACATACAGTAAAAACCCAATAAAACAATTACAGAATATCATCTTCATGTTTAGTTACCTTTAAACCTTCCAGATGGTACAATCACTATGAGTGTTGCAGTAATATCATAACTGCACGTGATAAAAATAGAAATGCACATGAGCTATCGTCCTAACATTCTAACCTTCTGGTAAATCTACCTTAAAGATGTTCACCTTCAGTCTAATGATGTATTTATGTGGGTTTGAAATTCCTATGAACATTAATGGAAGCTCTGATCATTTAATGAATCCAAGAGCAGGATATTAGGATGAGCTATTAGATGATATATTTAATTTATTCCTAAAATATATAATAATATATTATAATATATTATATTATATATTATATATATTATATATTATAATATATATGTCTATTGCGACTGGAGTAGTTGGTTGCAATTAAAATAATGAGATATTCTAAATGATTCATGCAATACAAATGCAGAGTGATATGTAATTTGTAATTTCTTTATCATTTTTATGCTGATACATTTCTTCTTAATTCTAATAAGCTTCTGAGCTAATAGGAATATATTTTGTCATATGGATTATATTCTGGAGGACTTATTTCGCAACGTTGCTAATGTGAAAACCATCTGACTGAACCTAAAATATAATGTAAACATGTAATTGGGAAAATACACTTTGGAAAACTGTTGGGAGCCATGTACAACTGAAGACATGCTTATTCTGTGACCCAGCATTCCCACTGCTGGGTAAATATGCAATGTGTTTTTATGCGAGTTCACCAAAAGACACATGCAGGAATAGTTAGAGGGCCATTCTGTAGTACTGTTAAGCTACACACTTTTTTTTTTTTTTTTTGGTACGCGGGCCTCTCACTGTTGTGGCCTCTCCCATTGCGGAGCACAGGCTCCAGATGCACAGGCTCAGCGGCCATGGCTCACGGGCCCAGCTGCTCTGCGGCATGTGGGATCTTCCCGGACCGGGGTACGAACCCGTGTCCCCTGCATCGGCAGGCGGACTCTCAACCACTGCGCCACCAGGGAAGCCCCTAAGCTACAGACTTTTGAGAATAAAATTAAGGCCTTGGTTGGGCACTTCATTGCAGAATTATTGCCTAATTATTACTTGTGATTTAAAACAACTTAGTTCAAACTACTAGGTAGAAAAAAAATACAAGGTTGTAGTGTGCAACACAGGGAATATAAACCATATTTTATAATAACTTTAAATGGAGTAAAATCTATAAAACTACTGAATCATCTGAAACTTATATAACGTTGTAAATCAACTGTGCTCCAATAAAAAAGTTAGTTCATATCCTTGGTAATATGATACTTAATACTAGACAGATATTTATTGAATTCTGTGTACACAAATAAATGTATTGATTACCAATGTGAACACTGCTCTAATTAACTGCTGTGTATGAACTCCTTTAATCCTGAGAGCAGCTTTATGAAATATCATTGTGCCTCTTTTAAAGACCACGAAAATGAGGTGTAAAAAGGTCCTTTGTTCAACGTCAAATAAATAGAAAGTGTAAGTGCTATGAAGAAAATAAATCAGGAAAACATTCTAGAGACTGACTGGTAGATTTCCTTCATATTGTACGGTTACGCCTGGGTTTTTTAGAGTGGATATATAAACTGAAACCTGAAAGTTAAGGACTCAGGCATGTGGACACACTGGGGAAGATGATTCCAGGCAGAGGGAGCCCTCAGGGATGGGGTCCATAGGCAGGAATTAGCATAGCATGTTTGAGGAACCTGTGGAGCTGAAACCTCGTGCTGGAGGGATGAGCTAGAAGAGGTGAGGAAAGGCAGGTCATGGACGGCTTTTTATGCTAGTCTAGGAGTTTTGCTTCCATCGAAGTGTGATTGAAGTCCTGCAAGGTTTGGAGCAAGAGTGATAATTTATCACGCAAACTGTGGAATTTTTGGCAAACTGATACGGGATTATGTAGGAGTGGTGACTGGGAGACCCCTAGGAAGCTCTTATAACAACAAAGATGAAATGATGGCGGCCTAGAGAAAGCTGTCACTAGTCGAAATGAAGAAAACTGGACAGATCTGGAATACAATTTAAAAGTAGAGTTGACAAGGCTTAGTAATGGAGTCTATGAATGGATGTGGGAAGACAGAAAGGAAGGAATCACATGTGTGAATCCGGGTTCCCATGCTGGTGAATGACATGGAGATACTGGGGAAAAGAGAGTTTGAGTATTGGTGGGTTATGGAAGCAGTAGCTTTATCTTGGATACATTCCTGTTGAGTTGCCCTGTAGGTGTCCAAGGTAGAGATCAATGAGGTAGTTGGATTCAGGATTTTAGGGACGAGGTCAGAGATGAGAATTTGGGAGTCATCATGATGTAAATGCTATATAACATTGCCTCTGGAGACAGCACCGCCAGAGGGAAAATGGGGGCCAAAGTTGGAGCCCTGGGAAACTCCACCATGAGAACTCAGAGGAAGAGGAGGTGGCAAAGAACGTGAGAAAAACTGTGTAAGTGTGTGCTACCACCAGAGATGAGAAAACGTGTTTACAACAGAAATGGTTTGATGAAAAAGAAGAATAACAGCTAAAGAATTTAAAACGCTTTAAAAAATTCTCCAGGTTTAACTTAATAGCAGTCAAAATTATAACAATAAAATATATACACATCTCAAATTTTCATACCAGTCAAAATTATAACAATAAAATATATACACATCTCTATTTTTCATTTATGTGTATGTGTGTGTGTCAAAGAAAGGAATCTCCGCTATTTGAAAAACTTCTGAAAAAAATCTTTTTCACGTAGCATGAGGAGTTTAATTTTCCTGATAGTTGGTCCAGTGAGAGATCTAAGTTCTGAAATATGTGTCTTTATTTTCTTGAGCTGACAGAAAGAAGTCAAGGGCAAGGTCTTTCTTCCAATGTCACTACCATCATCTCTACACCTTCCAAGTTCATCTTTGTTGCTTCAAATCCAGAGTGCCTACCTGACAAATGATGGTACCCCATTACCTGATCTCTGCCATGTCGTTAATTTAGGTTTCCCAGGTGACCATCTCAAATGAATGCCAGATGGCAACTCAGCCTGACGTCAGACATCACAGAGAGGCTGAAACGACACCTGCCTGGCAATTATGCATCTGCTGAAGTTTAGTCAAGATCACCTAAGTTCCCTCCTAAAACAACACCTTGGAATAGGAAAACTACAGATTAGCACTAGTTGTGTAAGAGCAGAGTACTTTGGGTGAGCGTTCAAGCACAGATTTAACGACTGGTACTTTCCTGATGCATGTCCAAAGCACACGTCGCTATTCTCCCTGATGATCAGGGCGAGAGGCACTTCTGGGGGAGACATAGCAGGACACCAAGTCAACTGTGTGCAGGACAGTCAGGTTAACAGCAGTGTTCACTGGCTTCTGAATCTACCAGATGTCCTGTCTACATTGACGGTGGCTGGTATCACTCCAGGGCTAAGTTCTGTTGTGACCTTTCTGTGCCTCCTGGGTAATTAACGGGAGCTTGCTGGGGAGACAGGGGCCATGCTGGGCCCTGGGACGTGTTAAAAGGAAGCCTTAGTCCCTAATCTTGACTCTTAGATGAGCATGCAGTGTCCTGCCCTCCATTACTGAGAGCAAGGGCAGAATCTCACATCTGATCCCGAGTGTCACATCAGTCAGAAAACACTGACTCTCTCATACTTGGGGCAGTACTTCTTTTTCCTCGGCAGGTTTTGATTCCTATGTCATGCTTTGCAGAAACTGTGCAGTTTCAGCATTGTCATACATGGTTGATTTTACAAAATCACAGGTCAGATCATACTTAACTGTATTTTAGAAATCCTGAAAGGCAAAGAAGAAAGTAAAAGTAACCTACGATGTCTTTACCAGACATACTTATTAATATCTCTCAAGATTCTGAATGTTTTTCCTTCCCTCCTTCTCTCCACCTTCCTCCCTCTTCCGTCTCTCTCTGTTTCTGTCTCTGTCAGATGTGGATGGGGATGTACATGAGGGAGTGTATATAGGGGTCTCAAAGACATAGGTCTTCTAGATATGTACATACCTATCTTCCAAAATTTAATTGATTCTATAGAGATAGCATTATAGCCTGTATTTTTCGATTAATATTCTATTTTTGAACCCTTACCCATGAACTTAAATGCACTGGAAACACGATTCTTAGCAGCTGCATAATATCCATTTTATGCAGGTACCATGGGTACTTGAACGCTTTGCTTTTCATTTTCCCACATACAACAACACGGTGTTGAAGATCCTTCTGTGGGGTGACTTTGACCCTGTCTGCGCTTCAGCCAGAGTCCCAGACGTGTGGATGTAGAAGAAGTACTTGGCTTTGTGACATGGAAGAGGATATCCATAAGGCCGCAATATATTAATAGTATCATTGTCATCATGGCCAAGATTAAATAATGAGTATCACTGATTGGTGCCCAAATGAGGTAGACTAGGTAGGTCAAGTCCAAATATGTGTCATCAACACATATGCACGATCATTTATAAAGCAGTATTTACTCTGAGGAAAAAAAAAAAAACCTTTAAGAGTTCTCATCACCTCAACCCGGTATAGATGGTGACAATCAGGACCAGACTTGTCTATGATTAAGAGGAAGATTTGGTGCATGGGAAAACGGCAAGGCTTGTTTAGAAGTCGGGGGCAACTGATGACGGCTTAATTTCCAAGATACACGAACAGCTCATCTAACTCAACAACAAAAAACCAAACAACCCAATAGAAAACTGGGCAGAAGACCTAAATACACATTTCTCCAAAGAAGACATACAGATGGCCAGTAGGCACATGAAAAGATGCTCAACATTCCTAATTATTAGAGAAATGCAAATCAAAACTACAATGAGGTACAACCTCACACCGGTCAGAACGGGCATCATCAGAAAGTCTGCAAATAATAAATGCTGGAGAGGGTGTGGAGAAAGGGGAAACCTCCTACACTGTGGGTGGGAATGTACATTGGTGCAGACACTAGGGAAAACTGTATGGAAGTTCCTCAACAAACTAAAAATAGAACTACCATATGATCCAGCAGTCCCACTCCTGGGCATATATCCAGACAAAACTATAATTCAAAAACATACATGTACGCCTATGTTCACAGCACTATTGACAATAGCCAAGACAAGGATACAACCTAAATGTCCATTGACAGAGGAATGGATACAGAAGATGTGGTTCATATATACAATGGAATAGTACTCAGCCATAAAAAAGAATGAAATAATGCCATTTGCAGCAACATGGATAGATCTAGAGATGCTCATACTAAAGAAAGTAAGTCAGACAGAGAAAGACAAACACCATATGATATCACTTATATGTGGAATCTAAAAAACGACACAAACGAATTTATCTACAAAACAGAAACAGACTCACAGACATAGAGAACAGACTTGTTCCTGCCAAAGAACTGAATCACTTTGCTGTACAGCAGAAATTAATACAACATTGTAAATCAACTATACTTCAACAAAAAAAAAGGCGGGGGGGGCGGGGATGAGAAATGCAGAGGGTGTGACCTGGCAGGTCTGTTGGCTGCAATCTATTTCTGAGTTAATCTGTGAATAGTTTAGGAACATCTGTCCCTTCCAGTTCATTAAGTGAGGCTGTCTTTTTCTCTTCTTAACATCTTTATTGGAGAAAAATTGCATTACATTGTTGTGTTAGTTTCTACTGTATAACAAAGTGAATCAGCTATATGTATACATATATCCCCATATCGCTTCCCTCTTGCGTCTCCCGCCCACCCTCCCTATCCCACCCCTCTAGGTGGTCACAAAGCACCAAGCTGATCTCCCTGTGCCATGTGGCTGCTTTGCACTAGCTATCTATTTTACATTTGATAGTGTATATATGTCAATGCTACTCTCTCACTTTGTCCCAGCTTACCCTTTCCCCTCCCCATATTCTCAAGTCCATTCTCTAGTAGGTCTGAGTCTTTATTCCCGTCTTGCCCCTAGGTTCTTCATGACATTTGTTTTCTTAAATTCCATATATATGTGTTAGTATACGGTATTTCTCTTTCTGACTTACTTCATTCTGTATGACAAACTCTAGCTCCATCCACCTCACTACAAATAACTCAATTTCATTTCTTTTATGGCTGAGTACTATTCCATTATATATGTGTGCCACATCTTCTTTATCCAATTATCTGTCAATGGACACTTAGGTTGCTTCCCTGTCCTGGCTATTGTAAATAGTGCTGCAATGAACATTGTGGTACATGACTCTTTTTGAATTATGGTTTTCTCAGGGTACATGTCCAGTAGTGGGATTGCTGGATCATATGGGAGCTCTATCTTTAGTTTTTCAAGGAACCTTGATACTGGTCTCCATAGTGGCTATACCAATTTACATTCCCACCAACAGTGCACGAGAGTTTTCTTTTCTCCACACCCTCTGCAGCATTTACTGTTTGTATACCTTTTGATGATGGCCATTCTGACTGGTGTGAGGTGATTATAGTTTTGATTTGCATTTCTCTAATGATTACTGGTGTTGAGCATCCTCTCATGTGTTTGTTGGCCATCTGTATATCTTCTTTGGAGAAATGCCTATTTAGATCTTCGGCCCATTTTTGGATTAGGTTGTTTATTTTTTTTTTTGATATTGACCTGTATAAGCTGCTTGTATATTTTGGAGATTATTCCTTTGTCAGTTGCTTCATTTGCAAATACTTTCTCCCATTCTAAGGTTTGTCTTTTTGTCTTGTTTATGGTTTCCTTTGCTGTGCAAAAGCTTTGAAGTTTCATTAGGTCCCATTTGTTTATTTTTCTTTTTATTTCCATTACTCTAGGAGGTGGGTCAAAAAGGATCTTGCTGTCATTTATGTCATAGAGTGTTCTGCCTATGTTTTCCTCTAAGAGTTTGATAGTGTCTGGCCTTACATTTAGGTCTTTCATCCATTTAGAGTTTATTTTCGTGTATGGTGTTAGGGAGTGTTCTAATTTCATTCTTTTACATGTAGCTGTCTAGTTCTCCCAGCACCACTTACTGAAGAGGCTGTCTTTTCTCCACTGTATATTCTTGCCTCCATTATCAAAAATAAGGTAACCATATGTGCGTGGGTTTATGTCTGGGCTTTGTCTCCTGTTCCATGGATCTATCTTTCTGTTTTTGTGCCAGTACCATACTGTCTTGATTACTGTAGCTTTGTAGTATAGTCTGAAGTCAGGGAGCCTGATTCCTCCAGCTCCATTTTTCTTTCCCAAGATTGCTTTGGCTATTGAGGGTCTTCTGTGTTTCCATACAAATTGAGAAATTTTTTGTTCTAGTACTGTGAAAAATGCCACTGGTAGTTTTTGTTTGTTTGTTTTTTATTGTTTCTTGTTTTGGGTGTTACGCGGGCCTCTCACTGTTGTGGCCTCTCCCATCACGGAGCACAGGCTCCGGACGCGCAGGCTCAGCGACCACGGCTCACGGGCCCAGCCGCTCCGCGGTATGTGGGATCCTCCCGGACTGGGACACGAACCCGCGTCCCCTGCATCAGCAGGCGGACTCCCAAACACTGCGCCACCAGGGAAGCCCGCCATTTGTACTTTGATAGGGATTGCATTGAATCTGTCGATTGCTTCGGGTAGTACAGTCATTTTCAGAATGTTGATTCTTCCAATCCAAGAACATGGTATATCTCTCCATCTGTTTGTATCATATTTAATTTCTTTCATCAGTGTCTAATAGTTTTATGCATACAGGTCTTTTGTCTCCTTAGGTGGGTTTATTCCTAGGTATTTTATTCTTTTTGTTGCAGTGGAGTGTTTCCTTAATTTCTCTTTCAGATTTTTCATCATTAGTGTATAGGAATGCAAGAGATCTCTATGCATTAATTTTTTATGCTGCTACTTTACCAAATTCATAGATTAGCTCTGGTAGTTTTCTGGTAGCATCTTTAGGATTCTCTATGTATAATATCATGTCATCTGCAAACAGTGACAGTTTTACTTCTTCCTTTCCGATTTGGATTCCTTTTATTTCTTTATCTTCTTTGATTACTGTGGCTAAAACTACCAAAACCATGCTGAATAATAGTGGTGAGAGTGGGCAACCTTGTCTTTTTCCTGATCTTAGTGGAAATGGTTTCAGTTTTTCACCATTGAAAATGATATTGGCTGTGGGTTTGTCATATATGGCCTTTATTATGTTGAGGTAAGTTCCCTCTATGCCTACCTTCTGGAAAGTTTTTATCATAAATGGGTGTTGAATTTTGTCAAAAACTTTTTCTGCATCTATTGAGATGATAATATGGTTTTTATCCTTCAGTTTGTTAATATGATATATCACATTGATTGATTTGCATATATTGAAGAATCCTTGCATTCCTGGGGAAAAAACCCCACTTGATCATGGTGTATGGTCCTTTTAATGTGCTATTGGGTTCTGTTTGCTAGTATTTTGTTGAGGATTTTTGCATCTAAGTTCATCAGTGATATTGGCCTGCAGTTTTCTTTTTTTGTGGCATCTTTGTCTGGTTTTGGTATCAGGGTGATGGTGGCCTCGCAGAATGAATTTGGGAGTGTTCCTCCCTCTGCTTTAGTTTGGAAGAGTTTGAGAAGGATAGGTGTTAGCTCTTCTCTAAATGTTTGATAGAATTTGCCTATGAAGCCATCTGTTCCTGGGCTTTGGTTTGTTGCAAGATTTTTAATCAGAGTTTCAATTTCAGTGCTTGTGATTGGTCTGTTTATATATTCAATTTCTTCCTGGTTCAGTCTCAGAAGGTTGTGCTTTTCTAAGAATTCGTCCATTTCTTGCAGGTTTTCCATTTTATTGGCATAGAGTTGCTTGTAGTAATCTCTCATGATCCTTTGTATTTCTGCAGTGTCAGTTCTTACTTCTCCTTTTCAATTTCTAATTCTGTTGATTTGAGTCTTCTTCCTTTTTATCTTGATGAGTCTGGCTAATGGTTTACCAATTTTGTTTATTTTCTCAAAGAAATAGCTTTTAGTTTTATTGATCTCTGCTATTGTTTCTTTCATTTCTTTTTGATTTATTTCTGATCTGATTTTTATGATTTCTTTCCTTCTGCTAACTTTGGGGGATTTTTGTTCTTCTTTCTCTAACTGCTTTAGGGGTAAGGTTAGGTTGTTTGAGATGTTTCTTGTTCCTTGAGGTAGGATTGTATTGCTATAAACTTCCTTCTTAGAACTGCTTTTGCTGCATCCCATAGGTTTTGGGTCGTCGTGTTTTCATTGGTTTCTAGGTATTTTTTGATTCCCTGTTTGATTTCTTCAGTGATCTCTTGGTTATTTAGTAGTGTATTGTTTAGCCTCCATGTGTTTGTATTTTTTACAGTTTTTCCTGTAATTGATATCTACTCTCGTAGCGTTGTGGTTGGAAAAGATACTTGATATTATTTCAATCTTCTTAAATTTACCAAGGCTTGATTTTTGACCCAAGATATGATCTATCCTGGAGAATGTTCCATGAGCACTTGAGAAGAAAGTGTACTCTGTTGGTTTTGGATGGAATGGCCTATGAATGTCAAGTCCATCTTGTTTAATGTGTCATTTAAAGTTTGTGTTTCCTTATTTAGTTTCTTTTTTTTTATTTATTTAGTTTCATTTTGGTTGAACTGTCCATTGGTGAAAGTGGGGTGTTAAAAGTCCCCTACTATTATTGTGTTACTGTCGATTTCCCCTTTTATAGCTGTTAGCATTTGCCTTGTATATTGAGGTGCTCTTATGTTGGGTGCATAAATATTTACAATTGTTACAGCTCCTTCTTGGATTGATCCCTTGATCATTATGTAGTGTTGTTCTTTGTCTCTTGTAATAGTGTTTATATTAAAGCCTATTTTGTCTGAGATGAGAATTGCTATGCCAGCTTTCTTTTGATCCCCGTTTGCATGGAATATCTTTTTCCATCCCCTCACTTTCAGTCTGTTTGTGTCCCTAGGTCTGAAGTGGGTCTCTTGTAGATAGCATATATACAGGTTTGTTTTTGTATCCATTCAGCCAGTCTATGTCTTTTGGTTGGAGCATTTAATCCATTTACATTTAAGGTAATTATCGATATGTATGTTCCTATTACCATTTTCTTAATTGCTTTGGGTTTGTTATTGTAGGTCTTTTCCTTCTCTTGTGTTTCCTGCCTAGAGAAGTTCCTTTAGCATTTGTTGTAAAGCTGGTTTGGTGGTGCTGAATTCTCTTAGCTTTTGCTTGTTTGTAAAGGTTTTAATTTTTCCGTCGAATCTGAATGAGATCCTTGCTGGGTAGAGTAATCTTGGTTGTAGGTTTTTCCCTTTCATCACTTTAAATATGTCCTGCCACTCCCTTCTGGCTTGCAGAGTTTCTGCTGAAAGATCAGCTGTTAACCTTATGGGGATACCCTTGTGTGTTATTTGATGCTTTTACCGTGCTGCTTTCAATATTTTTTCTTTGTATTTAATTTTTGATAGTTTGATTAATATGTGTCTTGCCGTATTTGTCCTTGGATTTATCCTGTATGGGACTCTCTGTGCTTCCTGGACTTGATTATTTCCTTTCCCATGTTAGGGAAATTTACCACTATAATCTCTTCAAATATTTTATCAGTCCCTTTCTTTTTCTCTTCTTCTTCTGGGACGCCTATAATTCGAATGTTGGTGCATTTAATGTTGTCCCAGAGGTCCCTGAGACTGTCCAAGTGGGGCCATCTTAATGATCAATCTCCCTCATCCCAAGTGGTTCTGAATATAACTTTTGCACGTATTTGTTTTTACTTTGTGTCATTTTTCTTCATAGGTGTAATATGTCATTGATCCATGTGATAGTGTATTATGTCCTTGTCACCCCTTTTGGTGAATCATCTTAGGAATGAAATAGGGTCCATGTGGGAGGCCCAAAGATGGGTTTGACAGGTCGGCTGCTGTATGGCTCTGAATTGTGTCCTCAAAGTAACCGAGAAAAAGACTCTGGACACACCAAGAAACTAGAGACTCTCTGGGAGATGAGGCATAAACAGCCTCAATAAAAGGCAATCCTGTTCATTCATTTGATGTTGGTATCTGCTGACACTATTATGAGTCAACTCCCAGGTGAATACAAAGCACAAAATGAAAACGTAAAGAATTAGTCAGGATGCAATCCATCAGGAACCCCTGCGGAATTTGGTGCTCCTAGGAACGTAGATTCAGTCACCTAAGAAGCTTGGATTGTGAATTTAGGTCAACATTTGTTGAACGACAAGCCAAAGAGAGATTCATCAGTCTTATATTTTCTTTTGCTCATAGGAGAAGACATACACATTTATTTGCAGAAACCTTCCTTCCCCTGCACCCCCTGCCAACCCCCAAACTAAAACTCTAGGAATGTTTTATTATGTGGGCTTTTATGAGAGACAGATGATATGTACACTGATTCATTTGCAAAGTTCCCAAAACCTCTACTGAAACAGGGATCTCTCTACTACACTCTCTAGAAAAGACAGGCAGAGAATATCAACCTGTCTCTCAGTTAACACATACTTGAAGATCCAGGAAGTGCATCGGCGACACCCCAAGAAACTCTGTTGACTCCAGAAAGAGTTTGCAAGTTTCTCCCAAGCATCCACAGTCACTGTGGGGTCCTTTGACCTTTTATTCTTCCTCAGTCTCCAGACGTTTCTGCCTCACCAGGAACAGCGTTTCCCCTGCAACAATAGATTTCGATATTGCCACTGTTTCAGAGCTTTCTCTATCTGGTATTTAGGGAAGCAGTTTGGCAGGGAGGGAGGAGAATGACAGAACAATTTTTGAGTGTCCTTCTCTGTTTTTTATCCCTTCGGAGAGGCTCTCCACGCAGAGCTGGCTGGGTGACTCATTCTTGACAACGGCACTCCATTGCAAGAGAGTTTTCTTTCCTTCCTCTGAGGCTGCCCTTCCTTATTCAAATTGCTCTTCTCTATTGCTGCCGGAGGATTAATGATATTCGCCGCCAAACTTCCCCTCTCTCTGAAGGCAGAACATGATGAGGACATTCTCATCCTCATCTTCGGAACAAGTTCCTGTTTCCATCAGCACAGCAATACTTCCTTGTCCTTTTTAGATATGTTGAAAAAAATCCAAATGGAAATGGTTCATACCTCATGCTCCACGTCATCGACGTGGCCACTGGAGCCCACACAGCATAACTTCAGGAACCATGATAGAAATGTCCTTATGCAAATCTTTACAGAATCAACTTTCCTCCTCCTAAACACTTCTCCAGTCTCATCTGATGGGTCTTCCCTTTACCTCTCTAACTGAAGACCCCCTTGAAGACGCCGGCCTGGGAAGCTCACTGTTGTACCCATGCATGTGCCTTCGTTTAAGATTTAATTAACTTTTAGGACTCTGACTTAGGCAAAATGATAGAGGACCTGTCTTCCTAGTGTTGCCCAATCATCTGTTTCTATGAAGCTCTCAGAAAGTTCCAGTGCCTCAGGGATCCCCCCTCCTGCTAAGCTCTTAGGATTTTCTGGTGGTTTTGGGTCAAATTCAGTGTTTAGCTAGATGCACTGTCAGGTAGCAAAACCAAAGCAAAACAAATTTTAAAATTGATTTAATATAATTTGCATTTTCAGAAGCCAATTCTTGCCTAAATGTAAAGTAGATACATTTCAAACAAGAAGAGAGAGAGAGAGAGATTGCTACGCAGGAAGCTGGGAGGGGTTTGCTAGCCCTCAAGCCACATGACAGTGGTAGATGCTGAATCCTCTACGGCTTGTCTTGATGTTCTAAACACACGGCAGAAGGTTCTTGATCAGCTAGGTATTCAAGGGATCATGGGGCACAAGACTTGACACCAGAGGCTGTGTGCAATCCAGCATTTCTTTAAAGGGACCACCCTGTTTTATACGTATTTTTAAATAACATCAAAGGAATATTATAAGCACGTTTTTCTCATTCTCCTCCCTCCTATACACACCATGAACTGCCCACCCATCTGTCCATGCAGCCAGGCATCCATCCCACCACTCAGTATATTTACTCTCATTCACTTATCAAAAAAAATATTCATCCCGGACCTCTTACGCAAGATCCTGAGCTACGTTTCAGAAGCAGACCCAGGACCTGCCCTCCCAGCAATTGCCATTCAGCGGGTGAGAACACTGCGTTCAGAAGGTACAGTAAACCTGGAGGACGCACAGACCGGAGTAACTACTCACCACCTCTATTTAAAGCCCGCCACAGCCCCCGCTGCACACAAAACAACATTTTCAATACAAATCAACTGCACGTTCGTGCAGCATTGCTCTCCCTCGCTGAGAAATATCCCAGGTAAAGCTAAATCCGGGCAAGGGGAAGGAAGCTGAAATAACCAGCACCTTGTCCATCACAAGGAGAGTTTGTCAGTGGGATGGCCTCGCCAGGGAGCCTTCAAACACGTGGATTCCCTGTCTTCACACAAAAGCACTAGACAAACTGCAGCACTTCCCACAGGCGCCTCAGTTCTGTAAGGGCCTAGACTCCTATCCTGTTGGATGCCCCTGGGGGCATTTAGCAGTCAACCTGGGTTTCCCACAGCCATCCTGGACTTCACAGCAAACACATCAGGTGAAGGCTTTTATGCTTTATTCCCTCAGTGCAGGCACCCACCCCCTTGCCTGCTTGCAAATCACTACCATCAGGAACCATTCTCAGTTGTGTCTTCACTTCACCTCCATAACTGACTTTAGAATTCCCAGTCTCCTTTCAATTTGAATTCTTGAACATCCAGAGTTGCTTCTTCATTTTAAATGCAATGAATCAGTAATAAAAGCCAATTTCAGGGCTTGCCTGGTGGTGCAGTGGTTGAGAATCTGCCTGCTAATGCAGGGGACACAGGTTCGAGCCCTGGTCTGGGAGGATCCCACATGCCTCGGAGAAACTAAGCCCGTGAGCCGCAACTACTGAGCCTGCGCGTCTGGAGCCTGTGCTCCGCAAAAAGAGAGGCCACGAGGGTGAGAGGCCCGCGAACCGCGATGAAGAGTGGCCCCCGCTCGCCACAACTAGAGAAAGCCCTCGCACAGAAACGAAGACCCAACACAGCCAAAAATAAGTAAATAAAATGACGGTTTAAAAAAAAGCCAATTTCATTAATTCGCCCACTGTATTCCTCCCAGGGAAAGGCAGGTAAGAATACTCGTCATGTTAGGACAGGTCTATTATGTGTCTCTGCTCCAGGGTATCATGCTTTTGCTTGGTTTACCATGCGCCACGGACTATACAAATAAATAGTTAATAGCAATTAATTCTTTTGTTTGTAAGATATTATTATACTAAGTTTTACTGGATTTTAAAAACTCTACGGTTAACCACAGGAGTATAACACATTCTCCACTGGAAGTATGCTGTGTAATAAGGGAATTAAAGTTTAAGATCACGGAAAACTTTAAAATTCTGTGACTGCAGTGTACTATTTATTGATTTAAATGGCAAGTTTTTAAGTGAATTATGAATCCAGTATAAATGAATTTAATCCATTAGATTCCATACAAATACTGGTCATAGCTTTATGGTGGAGCATAAACTTTAATTTTTTATCGTATCATACATATATATGATGTTTAAAGTTACACATGTCCTACATGTATGCATATACATACCCACATGTTTACATACGTATGTACATATACACACATGGAGGCACCTGAATCATTAAATCATATACTGTATGTAGAACAGTGCATTTAATAAATTTAAATATGGTTTTATTACAAGTTGGTAAATATTCAATATAGGTATACTAAGTATGCTAATTCTCAAAATGTATTCAAGTGAATAAATAAAAATATGACCAGATTCCTTACTCCAGGACACAGGACAAATGTTTTAATAATAAGCAAAGGACATAAGTCAATAGAGGGAGTTATAACAATGCTTTGTTACTGACAGGCACATCAGACAGCATAGTATTAAGTACCATGATTTATCTTGGGCTTGCGATCTTTAATGTGAATCTGTAACAAAGAAACCCTAGATTGCCAAAATAGAAAGGTTTATTCGCATGCATTTTTGTGTGTTGCTTATGTTTCCACATGGAGGTTAAAAACTGTTTTCATCAAACACTATACTTGAAATGTGATGAGGCAAAAAGCTGTCTGCCAGTTTTATGGTCATCGATAATAAAACAGATAAACTCTTGAGGCAAGTATCTGTAACTCCCGTTTAAGGCTGCTCCTACTAGTAAGCCACCATATAAGCTATGCATTTTTAGAACACAGCCACGATATGACATTAGAACATGTTACTACACAGTACAAGGAAGGGTGGGAGATTATTTAAGGAAAGTCAAAGTCAAGTCTTTCCTGGTTGATGCCTATGTGGAGCACATGAAATGCTCTTAATTTAAAAAGAAAAAAGGAATTTAAAATAATTAAATAATGCCTTTATTTCATAATTTATTTTTTAAAATTGGAGTATACTTGGTTTACAATGTTGCGGTAGTTTCTGCTGTACAACAAAGTGAATCAGCTCTACATATACAGATATCCCCTCCCTCTTGGACCACCCCGCATCCCACCCATCTAGGTCATCACAGAGCTGAGCTCCCTGTGCTATACAGCAGGTGCCCACTAGCTAGATATTTTACACGTGGTACTGTATTTATGTCAAACCTAATCTCCCAATTTGTCCCACCCTCCTCTTCCCCTATCCCATGTCCACAAGTCTGTTCTCTACGTCTGCGTTTCTATTCCTGCCCTGCAAATAGGTTCATCTGTACCATTTTCCTAGATTCCACATATACGTGTTAATATACGATATTTGTTTTTCTCTGACTTACTTCACTCTGTATGAGACTCTAGGTCCATCCACATCTCTACAAAAGACCCAATTTCATTTCTTTTTATGGCTGAGTAATATTGCATTATATATATATGTACCACATCTTCTTTATCCATTCATCTGTCAATGGACATTTAGGTTGTTTCCACGTCCTGGATATTGTAAATAGTGCTGCAATGAAAACTGGGGTGCATGTGTCTTTTTGAATTATGGTTTTCTCAGGGTGAATGCCTAGTAGTGGGATTGCTGGATCCTATGGTAGTTCTGTTTTTAGTTTTTAAAGGAACCTCCATACTGTTCTCCACAGTGGCTGTATCAATTTACATTCCCACCAACAGTGTAGGAGGGTTCCCTTTTCTCCACACCCTCTCCAGCATCTATTGTTTGTAGATTTTTTGATGATGGCCATTCTGACTGCTGTGAGGTGACACCTCATTGTAGTTTTGATTTGCATTTCTCTAATAATCAGTGATGTTGAGCATCTTTTCCTGTGCCTCTTGGCCATCTGTATGTCTTCTTTGGTGAAATGTCTATTTAGGACTTCTGCCCATTTTTGGATTGGGTTGTTTGTTTTTTTAATATTGAGTTGCATGAGCTGTTTATATATATTTTGTATATTAATCCTTTGTCCATTGCTTCATTTGCAAATATTTTCTCCCATTCTGTGGGTTGTCTTTTCGTCTTGTTTATGGTTTCCTGTGCTGTGCAAAAGCTTTTAAGTTTAATTAGGTCTCATTTGCTTATTTTTGTTTCTATTTTCATTACTCTAGGAGATGGGTCATAAAAGACCTTGCTGTGATTTATGTCAAAGGGTGTTTTTCCTATGCTTTCCTCTAAGAGTTTTATAGTGTCCGGTCTTACATGGAGTTAACCTGAAATTGCGACAGAAGATTTGGGTTTTCATTTCTATTCTGCTCAGCGAGTTACTTCTCCCTATAGACTGTAGAGAGCAATGCTATTCCTAAACTGTCCTGGTGAGCAATTCATCCATTTACTTTAACTTGAGATGGTATTTTAAGAGGTCTTGGCACATAGTAGGGACGCAATCACTTCCAGTCCTTTTCTTTCACGGGAATGCAACATCAACATGTGACGTATGTATCCGACCCTCAAAGTCTCGCTTCATGACTTCAGTGGGGTTGGGAGAGCGGGAATGTGGTTTGCATTTACCATGCCTTCCATCCTCTCCTCCAATGTACAAACTCAGACCCTAGGAAGTTAAGAGCCTTTTCCTGCACCAGCAGAGCTTAATTAAGCTTGGCGACAACTTCTGGCCCCATCGTGTGGCATTCACATCTCAGAGTTCTCCTGGAAAGACAAGAACCTGGGAGTCTGAGAGTTCCTGACAGAGGTGATGAGTTCCAATGCGTCTCATTTTCACAAAGACAGAATATATGTGTTATATCCAGAAGCAAACATCTGCCCCTTGACCTTATGCCAGAAATTTGGAATGTCTACCCAGCCAGTCCGTGATTCTCAAACTCTAAGGTGCCAAATAACCACTCCAGGTGCTTGTTAAGGTCCCCACGTGATTCTGATGCATACGGCCTGAGGATGCTCTACTGGGAACCACTGAGGCAGGTAGTGGGTGATGCAGATTACCCCCCGACATCCAGAGGTGCCGCCTGGTCTCATTGAAGGTTCCCACCACGTGGTCTCAACTAAGTCTCCATTCTCTAGTAAACAAAATCTCTGTTAAAATTAGACCTAAATATTGTGTAAAGACAAACTATACTTACCCTTTTAGAGGTAGACATTGTATAGAAATATACCATCCAGTAGAGAATGATACTTCCATTAATTTTTTTCTAGCCATAAACAGCATTATTCTTGGTTTGCTACTCTAACCAAAATTCTATAAAATTGTCCATGCTCCCCCTTACCCCCTCCCAACCTGAAGTTTGTAACTCTGTTTATTTTCTTTCTTTCTTTCTTTTTTTTTTTTTTTTTTTGCGGTACGCGGGCCTCTCACTGTTGCGGCCTCTCCTGTTGCGAAGCACAGGCTCCGGACGCGCAGGCTCAGCGGCCATGGCTCATGGGCCCAGCCGCCCCGCGGCATGTGGGATCTTCCAGGACCGGGGCACGAACCCGTGTCCCCTGCATCGGCAGGCTGACTCTCAGCCACTGCACCACCAGGGAAGCCCTGTTTATTTTCTTAATGACATTTAACTCCATTTAAAGCAACAACCTTGTGAAGTATATATTTCCCTGATAAGTCTATGCCCCTCACCTCAGTAAAATGTACATCCTATAGTATTCCTAGGTTCTAGAGCAGTCTAGAAGTGTTCAATGAGTACTTAAAATTTTGTGTTATGAGAGAAGGAAGGAGGGAGGGAAGGAAAGCTTTTATTCATTCGTAAAGTAAGAGGTTTCTCTTATCTAGATGTTCTCTAGTGACTGAAAGCATAAATCACCCAAATTTTGCAGTCTGATTTTGCTCCTATCCTATGTCAGAATGTTCATTTCTGATGAGTTTATTACCTTTGCTACAGTTTTTAAAAATCTGAGGGCCTTTGTTATTAAATGCATCAATGATTCATTTTGCATCAGTATATTTGCATGCTGTGGGTAAGGGTTGAGGTTCCTGATATACATGAAGCATATCCCTTAAAAATACTGTAATAGAATTCCTTGGCGGTCCAATGGTTAGGACTCTGTGCATCCACTAAAAGGGGCACAGGTTCCATCCCTGGTCGGGGAACTAAGATTCCGCATGCCACGCACACTGCAGCCAAAAAATAAAAATAAATACTATAAGAGTTTTAGAAAACTCTAACTTGAAAAGATACATGCACCCCAATGTTCCTAGTAGCACTATTTACAACAGCCAAGAGACATGGAAACAACCCACATGTCCATCAACAGAAGAAAGGATAAAGGAGATGTGGTACATATATAACAATACAATGGAATATTACTCAGCCATAAAAAAGAATGAAATAATGCCATTTACAGCAACATGGATGGACCTAGAAAATATTATACTTAATGAAGTAAGTCAGACAGAGAAAAACAAGTATTATATGATATCACTAAAAAAAATACAAATCTAGGAAGACATATGGGAACATATGTTTATGTATGACTGATTCACTTTGTTATAAAGCAGAAACTAACACACCATTGTAAAGCAATTATACCCCAATAAAGATGTAAAAAAAAAAAATACAAATCTAAAAAAATAATACAAATGAATCTATATACAAAACAGGAACAGACATAGAAAACAAATTATGGTTACCAAAGGGGAAAGCGATAAATTAGGAGTATGGAATGAACAGATATAAACTACTATAAATAAAATAGATAAGCAACAAGGATTTACTGTATAGCACAGGGGACTATATTCAATATCATGTATTAACTATAATGGAAAATAATCTGAAAAAATATAACTGAAACACCTTGCTGTATATATTGTGACACTAACACAGCACTGTAAATCAACTACACTTCAACTAAAAAAATGGGTTTAATTTGCTCCTAAGTTTTCTGCACTGCACTGTCCTGTGCCATGTGGATATACAATTACCACATAAATACATGTGTCTCTGTGATAAATAAACTCACATACATTAGCCCATCGTTTCAAGATGCAGCTCAAAAGCTGCATTCTTCACAAATGCTGCCTTCTCCATAAACCCTCCTGTGACTCCCCTTCTCCACTGGAAGACTCTTTTCCTACTCTACACTTAGCATCACAGCCCTGGGATGTTGCTGGATTTCCTATGCCTGACATCCAGGTCACTGCCAAAGCCTGCCACGTGACCAAGCTCAACCACTGCTCACCCCACAATGTCTGCCTCTCAACTGGACCTCCTGAAAATACAGCCCATTCTCATCATTCTTGCAATTATGTTCGGAAAGTCATCGCAGATGCTGAATTAGTGAATAGCAAACCGTTGCTGCTAGGAAAGTACAGGGTTAGGTATCTGGGAGCCTCGGGTCACAACATTTTCACCAGCTGATCAATACATAATCTTGTGTTAACTGTATGTATCTGTTTAAAGGCACCTTATTAAATAGATATCACTGAGTCATCCACAGGGAACCTGGGGCCATCAGCGCTACAACTCACGCCTACAAGAAGCTTATCTAACTCGTGTATTTTCTCCCTAAGGCATTTCTTGGTCTTTCTTCCCAACAGCAGACAGCACTGAAGCACTGGGCTTGGGGGTCATTTCCAACAGCAACGTCATCAACAAAAGACACATAAATGTGAAAAGCGTGGCACTAAGTAGTCCACAGAAGGGACACTTGTTGACAGCCTGAAAGCTGCAACCAGAGGCACTGCTGCCCTGTCCAACCCCAGCTGAGCACGTCTGTGAATGACCCCAAAAGTACCTGGAGCGTTCATTTAATGGTTAAAAATAGATCATAGTGGCACCGATGAACTTGCCAACAGGGGACCTGCGAATAACGAGGAGGGACTGCATCCTTCTAAGTGGTGTCCGTGAATCATTTAGACTTTTCCAGGTATTGTAATCACAATAATACAATTCAAGTACCTTTCCGGGGCCTGTGAGGACCCCAGAGATTTTCCTTCTGCAGAAGATTTTCCTTTCCCCGCTCCTCCTTTGTTTCTCCGAGACTCCCTCTCACTCGTCCCTGCTGTGCTGCCCTTACCCGGACCCCTTTCATCACAGGTCTCAGCTTCAAGGCCACTTTATCAAAGAATTCCGATACTTCAAGGTCGTGGTTCCCCTCAGCCTCTCCACCTCGCTGTGTCCTGCACTTTTCTTTATCAGAAGCACTTTTATTTATTTGCTAGTGTGTTATCTACACCTGTCAGAATATAAAATCCCTGCCAGCAGGATCCCTGTAAACCCCCCGCTGGATTTATACCACAGAGGCCAGCGTCCCTGGCACACGGCAGGTCCCAACATACAAGTGTTGAATGAATAACCTGCAAAGTACTCCTGGGTGCCACTTTCTGGTACTAATTTAGGTGTCTGTCCCCATTTTCCCTATAATAATGTAAGCTCCTGGCCAGCGGAAATGACTTAGGTTCTCGTTTCACGCAAAGATGTTTACACTGAATCTCCTTTCCCTACTGAGTCATCTGTGGTGAGCGGGATATGGGTGGCCACAAAGCCACACGTCTGAATAGCTTTTGTGCATTATAAGCTAAAAATAAACTCATTGAATAAGTGGCCTCAGTTCCGGCGCTCGCGTGTTTGTCACGTTTTGCGTCCTAATAAGCAATCCCAGTAGGTACTGGCTGAAACCAGCAGCCACCATTTGTTTCTATTCTGCACACACCTGCCAGTGGGGGCATGTCTCGGTGGTCAGAGCTTGTGGCTGTTCCTGCGGCGACAGCTGCCTGTGGCGGGAGAGCTGGGGGTTCAACCATCTGATCCCTCACGTGTCTGGGGATGATGCTGGCGGTCCGTGGACCTCAGCCGGGCTGCTGGGCGGGCACTAGTGTGTGATCACTGGCTTCCCTGAAGCAGGATGGCTGCCTTCCGAAGCGTGGATGGCTAGGAAGAAGCTGCACTGCCTTGGGTACCGAGGCTTCAGGGACGGCATGGCATCCCTTCCGCCCTAGTCACGTGACAGACCCACCCAGATCCAGGAGAGCGAATATTAACGAGACCTATCGTCATGAGAAGATCATCAAAGCAGTCTGCATCAATATATCACAAGATAGTTCATTTCCGCCCAGACGAAATGGTGTTAATGCAGCGCTTTTCTTCTTTTGTTTCTGGTCTGTGCGTGTCTGGCTTACGGAGGTGGCAGGGAAGTTGAGACAAACAATAACAGAATCCGACCTCCCTTAGACCAAAGGCGCGTTTCAGAGCAGAGTAAAGGTGAAACGCAGTGGACTGCAGAGTTTAATCTCAGAATGGAACAGAGCCCTGACAAATAGTACATGTGCCCCAGTCAGCTTTCTAGAAGAGAATACCAGAACACTGGTTATTGTAAGCAGTTCCCACGGACTCTCTGGATACTCACAACTGTCATCGCAAGCCAGGGTCTTACCAATTCCAGAAACTCCCTTTGCTCTTTCCATTGGCTCCCTAAGAGGAGGATGTGTCCTCTCGCTCCGCTCTTAATGAGAGACATCCATTTACTTTTAGCCAGCAGTCTTCTGTGGAGCTCAGAATGCTCGCCCCTTGACGTGTATCTCTTGCTCTTTCTGTAAGGCAAAGAGCTTCAGGCGTCCTTGCAAGGAACGTGACTAAGTTACTCCGTCAGGAGCTCTACCAGAATTTGGAGATGCTGAGACTTCTGTCACAGTCTCTACCCTCAGCTGCTTCCAGTGTTGCAGGGGAGAGAGACAACTAACTTCGGTTCTTATGATCTGTCTCGAAGGGAAGGTACCGTTTTGTAAAACTCAAGGGGAGCTTAAGTACTTGAATGATGTCAGCTCCTTCACAGGGTCTGAGTGTGTGCTCTGAAACCCCAAAGCCTTCTTGAATTAAAACAGCTCGATCGACACTGAACTTTCCAGCTGACACCGTTCTTTCCTGAAGTGGAATCATTACAATTCACGTGTGGACATAGAAATAGACACTTAGACCATGAATGTAAATCTAATATAGAATAATCAAAATACAGTAAATATACATTGATATACATCTGTATATATAAAATGGCTAATCTGGAAGAATTGGTGGAATTGGGCCATACCAATTTCCATAACATTTTCGTCTTGGGCAAAAATGTACTACATCTGCAGGTAAACATTTCCAGGAAAATTCAGGTGGATGGATATCTGGCTCCATGTGTGGCAGCTTTTCTTGTTGTTATGCTTTGATAAACTTCTCAACGAGCAGGCATCTTCCTCACTAATTGAATATTTTAACTTTTTTCCTCTGTAGATATGGCGGGTCATTATATTTTCCATTTTGTGCCTTGCTTTCCGTGCATTTAAAGTGCTGGAGCAGCTGTTTATTTGGAAAGCTTCCATTAGGGCCATAATAATCTGCAACTAATTGCACATCAAATATTTATTTCTTGCACATTAAATTAATGAAGCAGTTTCAACAAGAGAAAAATTGGATCAGGTTGGCAAATGGTGCCTATAAATCCATGAAAAATTCCCAGTTCTTTTTTGGCAGGACTCGTTTGATTGACAATTTTTTAATGGAAGAAAATCCCCATTATCTAGATGTGCCTTTTTAAATAGGCAAGCTTTCTTTGCTAATGTGCTTTTCTCAATGTTTCCTTGAGAGATCATATTATCACTTTCAGAAATGAAAAATAATAAGTCATACTATTGATTTTCAAATAAATTATTTGGTATCCTCTTAGTGTTGAATTTAACATGCTTTTTTTTTATATTCTACTTTTTTTTAAATTGAAGTACAGTTACTTTACAATGTTATGTTAATTTCAAGTGTACAACAAAGTGATTTCGTTTTATATATATACACACATATATGTGTGTGTGTATATATATTCTTTTCCATTATAGTTATTATAAGATATTGAATATAGTTCCCTGTGCTACACAGTAGGTCCTTGCTGTTTACCTATTTTATATATAGTAGTGTGTATATGTTAATCTCAAACTCCTAATTTATCTCTCTCCCTCCCCCCCCAATTCATTCTACTTTTGCTACTGTAAATGCTTTCAATGGGTTAACTTTATCCAGCTGTATTAAGAAATGGCTGATACACAAAGAACAGGACATATTTAACATGTACAATTGATGAGTTTGGACATATGCAAATGACTGTAATACCATCCACACAATCAAGGTAACAGCATACCCAACACCTCCCAGGTTCCTTGTGTCCATTTGTTGTTTGTGTGCTGAGAGCACGTGCATGAAATCTGCTCTCCACAATTTCTAGGCACACAACACCACACTGTTAACATAGGCACTATGTCCTATATGGCGGCTCTCTAGAGCTTATTCATCCTGTGTACCTGAAACGTTATTTCCCCAGCCTCGAGCGTGGCAACCATTACTGCATTCTCTGCTTCTATGAGTTTGACTATTTTAGATACGTGGAATGCAGTATTTGTCCCGTAAATGTGGCTTATTTCACTTCAACAGATAATTCTCCAAAGAAGACAAACCAATAGCCAGCAGGTGTGTATGAAAAGATGTGCAGTATCGTAAGGATCACAGAAACGCAAATCAAAACCACAGTGACATATCGCCTCACACCTGTTAGCACGGCTACTGATCCAAAAAAAAAATAAAAACCAAAAACAAAATGTTGATGAGGATGCTGAAAAACTGGAACTCTTGTACATGGTTGGGAATGGATAATCGTGAACACTATGGGAAACTTATCCTCAAAAAAATAATAGAAGTACCATATGACCCAGCATCCTACTTCAGGATATATCTAAAAGAATCTTGAAGAGATATCTGCATTCCCACATTCATTACATAATTATTCACAATAGCCAAGATATGGAAACAACCCAAGTTCTATCAACAGATGAATGGATAAAGAAAAAGTATATACATACAATGGAATATTATTCAGCCTTAAAAAGGAAGGAATCCTATCCTTAGAAGGAAGGAAACATGGATGGACCTGGAGAACATTACGCTAAATGTTGATTACAAGTAGCAGCTGAATTATTAGAGAAAAATACAAATCAAAACTACAGTGAGGTACCACCTCACACCGGTCAGAATGGCCATCATTAAAGAGTCTACAAATATCAAGTGGAGGGGGTGTGCAGAAAAGACAGCCCTCCTACACTGTTGGTGGCAATGTAAATTGATGCAGCCACTGTGGAAAACAGTATGGAGGTTCCTAAAAAAAAATGAAAACTAGTGTGCCTTATGATCTAGCAATCTCACTCCTGGGCATCTATCCAGACAAAACTATAATTGGAAAACACATGTGCACCCCTATGTTCATAGCAGCACTATTTACAATAGCCAAGACATGGAAACAACCTAAGTGTCCATCAATAGATGAATGGATAAAGAAGATGAGATACATATATACAATGGAATATTACTCAGCCATTAAAAAAACACAAAATAATGCCATTTGCAGGAATGTGGACGGACCTAGACATTATCATACTAAGTGAAGTCGGAAAGACAAATACCGTATGATATCACTTATATATGGAATATAAATTGTGACACAAATGAACATATCTATGACACAGAAACAGACCCACAGACATAGAGAACAGATTTGTGGTTGCCAAGGGGGAGGGGGGTGGGAGAGGGATGGATTGGGAGTTTCGGGTTAGCAGATGCAAACTATTATATATAGGATGGATAAATAAGGCCCTACTGTATAGCACAGGGAACTATATTCAATATCCTATGATAAACCATAATGGAAAAGAATATTTAAAAAAAGAATATATATATTATAACTGAATCACTTTGCTGTACAGCAGAAATTAACACAACACTGGAAATCAACTATACTTCAATAAAATTCATTTTTTAAAAGTAGCAGCTGGAATCTCACTCCTGGCATATATCCAGAGAAAACCATAATTTGAAAAGATACATGCACACCAATGTTCAATGCAGCACTATTTACAATAGCCAAGACATGGAAGCAACCTAAATATCCATCAACAGAGGAATATGGATAAAGAAGATGTGGTATATATATACACTGGAATATTACTCAGCCATAAAAAAGAACGAAATAATGCCACTTGCAGCAACATGGACGGACCCAGAGATTATCATACTAAGTGAAGTAACTCAGACAGAGAAAGACAAATATCATATGATATCGCTTATATGTGGAATCTAATAAAAAATGATACAAATGAACTTGTTTACAAAACAGAAACAGACTCACTAATCTTGAATTCAAACTTATGGTTGTGAAAGGGGAAACATAGGGGGAAGTGATAAATTAGGAGACTGGGATTAACATACACACACTACGGTATATAAAACAGGTAACTAATAAGGACCTACTGTATAGCACAGGGAACTCTACTCAGTTTTCTGTAATAACCTATATGGGAAAAGAATGTGAAAAACAATGGATAAATATCTATATATGGATCTATATATACATTGATATACATAATATATAGATATGTGTATATAGGTATAAAAACTTTCACTTTGCTGTACACGTGAAAGTTACACAACACTGTAGGCCAACTCTACGCCAATAAAATTTTTTTAAATATATAAAATTGTAGTAAATAAATAAATAAATGTCATTTTCTATTGAAAAAAAGGTAGCAGCTGGCTAACGACTTATTTTGAAAATCGGCACTTCCAACTTACATTTTTCTTTTGATACGTTTTCTAAAAGATGTCTGATACTGTTTTCTTTTGGACCCATTGCTGGTGTGTAGAAAATGACTAGTGGTTTCCGAAAAGAGTTTCAGGAAAGAATTTCCCTGAACAGTAGGTCTGTCAGCATTAAAGATAATGCCTACAGGTGTCTTTCATCAGAAAAAGTTGCCTTACAATTTTACAATAAGATAATAATACACCAAACATTACTGAGTGTTTACAGTGCTGACACAGCTCCAATAAAAGTGTCCCTGACAAAGGAGTTCTTATCTAGTTACTGACTGACTGTTAAGTTTTATGAGTCATTGGGTGTCCCTTTTTGCATTATACTTTTGAGTAGGGTTTTTGGTATCAGTCACCTGCGAATGAAACACAGTTTGCATTTGTTTGCAGAAAGGTCCTTTTAAAGCAAGTTATGAAGTTCTCCTCATGCGGTTTCCTTAAGACAGAAGCCGGTCCATATATTTATATGGTTTATTATGGGCGTATCTCAGATACATTTCAGGTTTGGTTCCAGACCAACACAATAAAGCAAATATGGAAATAAAGCAATTCACAGATTTTTTTGGTTTCCTGGTGCATGTAAAAGTTATGTTTACACTATACTTTAGTCTATTAAGTGTGCAATAGCATTATGTCTAAAAAAATCTCAATGTACATGCCTTATTTTAAAAATACTTTTTTGCCAAAAAATACTAACCATGATCTGGAAACGAAGCAACTGACAAGGGATTAATTTCCACAAAAAAAAAAAAAACAGCTCATGCAGGTCACTATAAAAAAACAAACGACCCAATCAAAAAATGGGCTGAAGATATAGACATTTCTCCAAAGAAGACATACAGATGGTTAAAAAGCACATGAAAAGATGGTCAACATCACTAATTATTAGGGATATTCAAATCAAAACTGCAATGAGGTATCACCTCACAACGGTCAGAATGGCCATCAACAAAAAGTCGTCTACAAACAATCAATGCTGGACAGGGTGCAGAGAAAAGGGACCTCTCCTACACTGTTGGTGGGAATGTAAACTGGTACAGCCACTATGGAGAACAGTGTGGAGGTTCCTTAAAAAACTTAAAATAGAGCCACCATATACCCCAGCAACGCCACTCCTGGACATATATCTGGAAAAGACAAAAACTCTCATTTGAAAAGATACATTCACCCCAATGTTCATGACAGCATTATTTACAATAGCCAAGATATAGAAACAACCTAAATGTCCATCGACAGTTGAATAGATAAAGAAGATGTAGAACATATATACAATGGAATATTATTCAGCCCTAAAAAAAGAAAGAGGGACTTCCCTGGTGGTGAAGTGGTTAAGAATCCGCCTGCCAATGCAGGAGACATGGGTTCGAGTCCTGGTCCAGGAAGATCCCACATGCTGCAGAGCAGCTAAGCCCCTGCGCCACAACTATTGAGCCTGCACGCTAGAGCCCTTGAGCCACAAGTGCTGAGCCCGCGTGCCACAATTACTGAAGCTTACGTGCCTAGAGCCCGTGCTCTGCAACAAGAGAAGCCACCGCAATGAGAAGCCCGCTCACCGCAACTAGAGAAAGCCCACGAGCAGCAAGGGAGGCCCAATGCAGCCAAAAATAAAATAAATAAATAAATTAATTAATTAATTAAAAAAAAGAAAAGAATGAAATCATGCCATTTGCAGAAACACGGATGGACCGAGAGACTCTTATACTGAGTGAAGTAAGTCAGACAAAGATGAATATCATACGGTATCGCTTGTATGTGAAATCTAAAAAAAGGGTACAAATGAACTTATTTACAAAATAGAAACAGAGTCACAGATGTAGAAAATGAACTTATGGTTACTGGGGGTAAGGGGGTGGGCAGAGGGATAAACTGGAAGATTGAGATTGACATATACACACTACTATATATAAAATAGATAACTAATAAGGACCTACTGTATAGCACAGGTAACTCTACTCAATACTCTGTAATGGCCTGTATGGGAAAAGAATGTAAAAGAAGAGTGGCTATATGTATAACAGATTTCACTTTGCTGTACACCTGAAACTATCACAACATTGTAAATCAACTCTACTCCAATAAAATTTTTTTAAATGCTAACCGTCATCTGAGCCTTCAGAAAGTTATAATCTTTTGCAATGATAATATCAAAGATCAATGATCACAGATCACCATGACAGATATAATAATAATGAAAAATTTTGCAATATTGTGAGAATTACCAAAATGTGACACAGAGACATGAAGTGAGCAAATGGTGTTGGAAAGACGGTGCTAATAGACTTGCTAAATGCAGGGATGCAACAAACCTCCCATTTGTTAAGGGGAAAAAAAAAAAAGTTGCAGCTCAGGTCTCAAGACCTGAGAACCAGATAGCTGGTGGTATAAGTGCCCATCCAAGGGCAGGAGAAGACCAATGGTCAGCTTATGAAATCAGGCAGAGAGAGCAAATTCTCTCTTCTTCCAGCTTGTCCTTCTGTTCACGACTTCAACAGACTGGATGATGCCCACTCATCCTGGAGAGGACCATCTGCTTTACTCAGGCTACCAATTCAAATGCTAATCTCATCTGGAAACACCCTCACAGACAAACCCAGAAATAACGTTTAACCAAATATCTGGGCTCCCCATTGGCCCAGACAAGTTGCCACAGAGAATTAACCATCACATGTACCTTTAGGACATACCACATGGTCTCTAGCAGGAACTCCAATTTCCCCCCAAATTACTATCAGCGTCTCTGGCTTCTGCTCACTAGATTCCAAAAGTCACCCTCCCACCCTCTCCTCAGTGCTCAGTCCTAACAGCCAAAACTGCCCCCAGACATTGCCAGGGGTCTGCTGTGAGGGCACAGTCACCCATGTAGAGCACCACTGGCCGAGCTCAGCCCCATTCTCTGGGGACATCCCCCTTCAGACTCGCCAATATTTCCTACTGGGGAGTTCCTTGGAGTGAATTCAGTTCTTATCAACCAGTCCTTCATTATCAAAATGAGAACCACACCAATAATTGTGGATTATTCCATACGAACAATGACAGGTTTAAACATCTTTCTGGTCCTCTCACACCATTTCCAGGTCTTTGCAGAGGAAATCAGATATTATTGTCTAGATGAGCAGTCCCTAAATTTGTATGCACATTAGAATCATGGGTGATTCTTACAAAACTTCAAAGACCACATGGCACCCCAGAAATAAAATCAGTATCTCTGAGGGTAGCACAGAGGCATCACTGATTTTTTTTAATTAATTTATTTTATTTTTGGCTGTGTTGGGTCTTCGTTGCTGCGCACGGGCTTTCTCTAGTTGCAGCAAGCAGGGGCTACTCTTCGTTGCGGTGCACGGGCTCCTCTTTTCGGTGGCTTCTCTTGTTGCGGAGCACGGGCTCTAGGTGCACGGGCTTCAGTAGTTGTGGCTCACGGGCTCTAGAGCACAGGCTCAGTAGTTGTGGCGCATGGGCTTAGCTGCTCCGCGGCACGTGGGATCTTCCCGGACCAGGACCCGAACCCGTGTCCCCTGCATTGGCAGGTGGATGCTTAACCACTGCGCCACCAGGGAAGCCCTGCATCACTAATTTTTGACGTTCCCCAGGTAATTCCATTGCACAGCTATTTGGAAACCGTTGGTCTAGATTTTTGCTGACCTGAAGGACTCATGTATTGCCGTCGGTTAGCCATCACGTTCGTAGTTGTCATCCAGAATCTAGTTCTTACAAAACTTCCGTAGCATCTTGGGGACATAATGTCATCTACTTCTATTTTTAAAATCTATGTGTCTGGCCTATAATACGTTACTCCTGTGATCGTGAGGAGACTGAAAAGAGGTGACCTGTATGAATTCCAAAATACAGCAAGCGTCACCTAGAAGGTGCACACCCAAGAACACTAATTAGAAGCTGATTCTTTTCTTTCTCATTTATAGTTTTAATCTCTCGCCATTTACATCTATTTTTCTGCACTCTGGGAAAGTGTCCCGTGTTTCTACATGCCAGAAAGTTGATTATTTTTTCTTGTCAGATCCATTCTTTCATAATTTCAATGCAGATTCAAATTTGGTCATTGAGTTTTGTGTTTCTGTTTTTTGTTTTTAAGTCACGTCTGTGTTCAACTTATCCTGTTCTCTTCTTATATTCCAAGAGTCCCTTTGTATTTTCAGTACTGGAAGAATAAAATAAATCTTGTGTAGACAGTTGTGTAGACAGTTACTTCTGAAGGGGAAAATAGTTTGGAAGTTTTGATGCCATTTACATTTTTCCCACGACATCTTTTAACTGTCGAAAGTAGTCCTGAATAAAGGTAGTAAGGCAGAACACAGACGGATATTAGTAAGATGTGAATGGTGAGGGTGAAGTTCCAAAAGGATTGAAAGTAGAAATATCGGACAGGATTATTTTTTGTTTCAGGAAAGGGCAAGCTCAGTTTCACAGACTCGTGAAGGCAACGTCCATTGTTTCCTGAGAACTGAACTCCCAGTACCTCCCTGCGTCTGGACCTATAGCCCAGCATCCTTGGCCCTTGTGGCTTGGAGTTCCTGTTTGGTTTCTGTTCCAAGGAAACAACGTCCTCATTTGGGAGTTTGGCGATCACCCTTCAAGTTTTACTTTTTTTGTTTTATCTCTCAGTGCATGTTAGAAGCAAAGGAGCCAGCTCAATGTGTCAGTATAAACTTTCATCTAGAATGTTGGTACGATGGATTGAACTGTGTCCCCTCAAAATTCATAGTTTGAAGCCCTTACCCCTAGTGTGATGGTATTTGGAGGTGGGCCCGATGGGGACCGATTAGGTTTACACGAGACCAAGAGGTTGGAGCCCTCACGATGGGATTCGTGTCCTTATAACTAGAGGAAGAGACACCAGCGCTTCCACTCTCCACCATGCTGAGCAAACGGCAAGACGGCAGCCGTCTCCGAGCCAGGAAGACAGCCCTCGCCAGAACTCAACGGCCACACACTGAATGTTTCTGTCCCCCCACCAAATTCATAAGTTAAATCCTAATTTCCAAAGGGATTGCATTTGGAGGGGTGACCTTTGGGAGCTTAGGTCATGTGGGTGGAGCCCCCAGGACTGGGATTAGGGTCCTTAAAAAGGAGACCCCGGAGAACTCCCTCACCCCTTCTGCCGAGTTAGCACACAGCAAGAAGACAGCCGTCTGCGAACCAGGAAGCAGCATCTCACAAGACACTGGACCTGGTGGCACCTTCATCTCGGACTCCCCATCCTCTAGAATCGTGAGGAGTATGTTTCTGTGCTTTATGCGTCACCCTGTTTATGGTATTTTGTTGTAGCAGCTGCAGTGGACTAAAACCCTGACCATGCTGGCGCCCTGATCTCAAACTTCCAGCCTCCAGAGCTGTGAGAAAACAAGTGTCGGGACTTCCCTGGTGGCGCTGTGGTTGGGACTCCGCCTGCCAATGCAGGGGACACGGGTTCAAGCCCTGGTCCAGGAAGATCCCACATGTTGTGGAACAACTAAGCCTGTGCGCCACAACTACTGAAGCCCACGCACCTGGTGCCATGCTCCGAAGCAAGGGAAGCCACCACAATGGGAAGCCCACACACCACAATGAAGACCCATCATGGCCATAAATAAATAAATAAAATTAAAAAAAACAAAAACAAAAAACAAGTGTTTGTTGTTTAAGTCTATGGTATTTTGCTAAGACAAGAAGCAACAAGAGATGTGATCCCTCTACCAAAAAGGCCAGGGAACTGTATCTGAGTGAGCCAATGTAGGCTGGACCTGGGGACCCAGGATCAGTATGTGTATCTGTATGTTTGTGCACATAACAACAGGTACATTTAATTAAAATACCTGGGATGCTGTATATTTAGTTGAACACATTCCCTCAATCAGATTTCTAATCCTTTTAACCTTCATATGCTACCGTTCTAATATCTTCACGTTGAGGACCATACATGATAAGGATAACATTTTCTACCCTGTAATACCATGTCAGAAGCTTCTGAGACAAGACAGGCTACAGATGAATCAATGACTTAGGTAGAAAATAGATGGGCAGGTAGCCAAAAATATAGCATTGGATTAACAAGCAATTCCATCTTACGAGAGAAATAAAAAGCCTTTGAAGGCCAAAGCTAAACCTTTCCATTAATTACATCCCCAATATAGCAACTGTATGAAAAAAAAATAAAGCCACTGGAAATCTAGAAGTAGAAAAACCAGCTGCTTTCATGTCACTGAGAGATCTTTTCTGTATGAAACGATATTGCCTATTTAAATCTTAAACTGTTTTTGCATTTGCTCCATCTGTGCAGGTACTATGTTTAAGGCAGACATGTGATGGAGGAAATGACACCTACACCAGTGGATTAATTTAGAGGATTCAATTGAAAAAGAGCCTTACCTTCCTCTAAATTAAGAAATCTTTACTCTCAGACTGCAGATGTCGAATGAGGAAAGAAATGACAGGGCTCTTGGTTTCAACAGAACCGTCTCTTTATCGTGTTATAAATTGTGCCTTGCAAATTCAACTTCTACAAGCAAAAGTTTCCCTTCATTTGGGGGGAAAAGACATTGTTAATATAATGCTTTTCTTTCCCAATTATAGGGTTTCTGCATACACTGACAGGAAGTTAAAATAGCCAAATGTGACTCAGTTAACAACAAAAACATGGAAAACACAGTAAATCAGTCAACCGCTTAAGAAAAATCGAACCATGAAAGTTGCTGTAAAGAATAGAAAACCCTTGTTCTTGCAGACGCATGCTAACCCTTTTGCAGTCTATTTATATCACACGGTGTCTCCAAATAATATTTTTAGAAAAGCATAAGGGTTTTTTTTGTGTTTTTTTTTTTGCAGTACGCGGGCCTCTCACTGTTGTGGCCTCTCCCGTTGAGGAGCACAGGCTCCGGACGCGCAGGCTCAGCGGCCATGGCTCACGGGCCCAGCCGCTCCGCGGCATGTGGGATCTTCCCGGACCGGGGCACGAACCCGTGTCCCCTGCGTCGGCAGGCGGACTCTCAACCACTGCACCACCAGGGAAGCCCTAGCGTAAGTTTTAAGTAAACATTTTTCTTCTGCTTTGAGTATTCTGTTTTGCCAGATGGATGAAAATGGTTTCACAAACCTAACAGTTTCATTAAACCGCAAATGTTTAATTAAAGAACTGTGCATTTAAAAGAGTCAAATCACACACAAACGAACAACTTCAACATATGTGTCACCCAGGTCTATAGATCTGAGGATGCAAACATTAATAAAGTCCATCTTTCGCCTCCATGGGGGGAGCAGAGGATGGAGGCATGGTGTGAGAATGAACGTTATGGCTTTTAAAATAGAAATCTCGGCCCACGGAGGGGAGCGTTGTTGGAAAATAAGATAATGTGCGACTTTACCTTTGCCCTCAAGTAGCTTATATAAATCAGGGCATGCAAACAACCACCTCTACTAGGCAGAATAAAAAGGCACAAGGAAGGTAAAACCAAACAAAACTGTGACAGTGCTAAAGAAGAAGGTTCATTCCCACGAGGGTGGGGTGTGAAAATGGGGCGAGCAGCGGTGGGCGATATGGGGGGAGTGGCCTTGAAACCAAGACTCAAAAGAAGCTTGAAGAGGTAGTCAAGCAGCACGAAAACGGTCTGAAATAACACTAAAAATTAAGTCGACGTGTGTATTGTGTGCTTTTAGTCTAATCTGTGAAACGAGCTAGCCTCTTGTCCAGCCATGAGTTCACTCATCTTAATTTGTTAAAGTTGATCCCGATGGAAGCATCATGATGGGAAAAGGAGAGAAAAGAGGGGCATGTGGTTCTCTTGGGGGGAAGGGAGGGATGTACCCCAGAGGCAGGAAGCTCTGGCGTGGCCTCTCAGATCCAGTACAGTTACAGCGCCGGCGTTCGGCACCGGGATCCCAGACCAAGAGAAACCAGCCAAGCACCGGGCTGGGGCAAGAACAAATGAATGAAGACACGGTAGAGACAGCCACCTCCTTACTTTACTTGGAGCTTGTCCGTGCCCTCCTTTCTCATAAGCTCTCTGCTCCCAAATCTGGTCCCTGCCTTCCTTCTCCATCACTGAGTGGGGCCAGCAGGACAGCTGGGGAGATGCCGAAAGCCCTCTGAAGTCATCAGACTTGGTGGTAACGGCAGGACCTGCTCAGAGCATCAAACCAAGAGCAGCTGGTCTCATCAGATGGGCACTGAGCATGCAGGACCCGCAGACACCCCTCATTGCAAATGTGGCTTTGGTAAAAGCAGAACTCGGGCTCAAAACATCCTTTTGAAAATTTCTTTCAAAACCCCGAGCGCCAAGTGCATTTTCCCATATAGGACATACTAAATAATGCAGAGCCATGAGCACGGTACCCAACGTGAGATTTCCGAAATCCTTTCTTTAACCAGATATTTTCAGCTCACTGTTATCAGAAGAATAAGAAAAGAAACCAAAAACTCTGCATGTTTATTGCTTAAACTTCCCTGATATGCTCGGGCATTGTATAGATGAAAAAGAAAATGCTTTCAGGATGAAAATTAAAGTTGCATTGACATATATACACTACCAAATGTGAAATGGATGGCTAGGGGGAAGCAGCCGCATAGCACAGGGAGATCAGCTGGGTGCTTTGTGAGGGGTGGGAGAGGGAGGGTGGGAGGGAGACGCAAGAGGGAGGGGGTATGGGGACATATGTATATGTGTAGCTGATTCACTTTGTTGTACAGCAGAAACTAACACAACATTGTAAAGCAATTACACTCCAATTAAAAAAAAATTAATGACTTTTAGAACTGAAGCAGAAAAGCATAAAAAGAAAAGATTTTGCATTTTCTCCCTCAGTCAACTGTATTTATAGTCCAAACCTTTTCCTCTGCAAGCAGACAGAGTTTTAAAATAAATCTTACCCTATATTTTTTGGAATGTGCTTGTGATTTTCATCATATCGGGAAAGCGGATGGAAGGGACGTAATAGCAAACAAAATGGATGTTTGCAATCAGGGTCACACTTGTTAATTATGGAAGACTGGAAAGGAAATATCCATTTGCCGTAGAGAGATGGCATCGTAGACTAGCTAGGAAGGCAACTGAATAAACAGGTTTCGGGGAACCTTACCGACTGCTTGCTTACAAATTAAAGTTTACAAATTAAAGAGAAACTGAAAGCATTTTAATGAACGTACCGAGGCGCACACAGAGAGGAAAGCACGTTCTCTGTAGCTGGTACACACCGTGCGACAGAGGCAATTTCACAGGAGGACAAACTCTAATTCGGAATGGGTTGAACAATGACCACGACTAGCCCGTGGCCGATTCTTGACGGATGTGTTTTCTATCAAGTGTTCATTCAGACTTTAAAAAATCAGGACTCTGTGCTTGCCATGACGAATGTTTCTTGATGCCAACACACGATAGACACAATGTCATTCACACAAAAATGGAATGCCTCGCCCTTCTCACCAACTTTTCCCATGTGAAGGTAAATCTCCACCGCCCTGCTGCTCCCCAAGCAGCCAGGACTGACAGAAAGCAAACGTGGAAAATGCAGAAGGACAAGTCTATTCCTTGATCTTTTTTTAAGTTTCTCTTATATTACCTCCCACACCAATCTTAAAAACCTCCGGTCTTCCTAAAAGCCCAGTACGGTTGTGCGTTTTCCCTAATGGCTGCCTCCAGGCTCTGGGCATACCCTTTGCCCATTTCCCATCATTGTGGACCTTTACCCAAGTCTCACCTCCCAAGAATCAACACACAATTCGCAGCTCTACTGCAAAGCTATCGGATAGCACGATTTTGTCTGAGGTCCTCACCCTTGGCTGCATGCTAGAATAACCTGGGCAGCTTTCAAAAATTCCAGTGTCTCTCCAGACCCAGTAAATGAGAATCTGGCTATAATGGTTTTAAAATCCCCCTGTTGATTTCACTGTGCGGCCAACAACTCTGGCCTAAGGGACGGCCACTGGATCGTTCTATTGGCCATTCGGGGGTATGTGCAACAGGGTTCTGAACTCCATCCAACAAATTTGTGAACTGATGTGCCTCACGTCACCCCCTCAGAGTTGGAACTGAGTAGGACAAATATTCTACGAAGTCGTGCTTTTAAGACAGGACCCTAAATCCCTTCTGAATGTATTTAATCCAGGACTCCCAATTTTTTTTATCACTAAACAATTGTTTACCAGAGCAACCGGAATCAGCATCCTGTGAAAATGAGACTCTGTGATTCACCCATGGGGAAAAGGCTGTTTTAACATCATAGAATCCCTCTCTAATCACGAGGCTTTTTCTCAGACACTGCTCACTCCTTTCATACAGATTCCTGCATCCCTCAGTCTGTAAGACCAGCTAAGAATACGAGGATGGGCTTTTCTTCATCCAGGAAAAGCCATTTCCCGATTCTCTAGCTGAGATCCACTTGATCTGATTTCCATGATGAAGCTTAGACATCGAACTTCACAGCTGGAAGGACGATAAGACATCACCTAGGATGAAATTCCAAAATTCCTCCTAGGGGGCCTTAGCAAACAAATGTCACTTGAGCACAAGCACTGCGATACCACGACAGTGGCTACTAAGGAACTGACAGGCCAGACACGCTGGACGAAGGGAGGATTCATGTCCCCAGCGCGGCTGAGCAGGACAGCAGGAGATTTCTTCACACTACTCAGAACAGTGGCATTTAAAACTTAATTATTTCTGGAATTTTCCCTTTAATATTTTTGGATTGCGGTCGCCTGAGGGTAACTGAAACCACAGAACAGCGGGGCACACTCCTGTATGGACGGAAGAAACGCACGCAGACCTGAGACCTTCCCATGCAGAAGGTGAAACCAACCTGGAGAATCGGCTCTCACATGTTGACAGAGAAGGAGAAAGGAAAGGGGCGTGTGATGAACTGTCCACTGAGAGGCATGAGCGAGTTCCCCTGTGCGTTTGCTTTGAGAGGACCTAGGGGCACAGGAGCTGAGACGTGTCCTTGGTATACACAGAACAACGAGGAAACAAGGAGAACTGAACGCCGATTCTTTTTTCTTTTTTTCAGACAATTTTTTAAGAGCAAGTTTCCAACAAAATTGAGAGGAAGGTACAGAAGTTTCCTATATACCCCCTGGCCCTACGCATGCATGTTCTCCCCCATTATCAACATCACTCACCAGACTGGCACTACTTTTTTTTTTAAACCAAGGATGAACCTCTATTCACACATAATAATAACCCAAAGTCCATAGTTTACATCCTGTGGATTTGGCCAAGTGTATAATGAGATATACCTGTCATTATGTATCATACAGAGTAGTGACACTGCCCTAAAAATTTCTCTGTTCTCTACTCATACCCCCTTCTTCATTCCTAGCAACCACTGATATTTTAATTGTCTCCACAGTTTTGCCTTTTGAGAATATCATAGACTTGCAATCATAGTACGTAGCCTTTTCAGATTGCCTTCTTTCACTTAGATATATGCATTTGAGGTTCTTCCACAAATACGGATTCTCAGAGGTAATGGATGATCCCGAGGAGGATGTGATGAAATAATTTATGCTGGAATGAACTGGTGGAAGATCTGAAAATTAAATATCATTTCTTATGGAGATGAGTTGGCAATTATTAAGAAGGAAAATGAGGTGGTCACAGCAAGAATAGAGTTTATTGATTTTAACATGTTTGTTTTACCTTGGAAAAATGTGCATAATGTATGTCTTCAAAAGTTTACAACAGCTCCTCATAATTTCCATGTAGCCTTACTGGAGAGTTTCCTGAGTGTCAGAAAGTATGGCATAGGTAGAAGAAAATCGGGTGTTAATCCAGTTTCCACACCTGATGAAAAGCCACTTCTGCGCACACCAGATTAAGCTGCACTCTTTAATTAAGATATTCCCCTCGTACAATAATATCTCATTATTGCTGACCTGATGAATGGAGAATTCACGAAGGCTTGGATGTCACCTGGCAAAACGTTATCTTGCAAAGCAAAGCTCTCCTTCATATATTGTGCAAATCCTTAAAGTAGTAAACATGTATATACCTTCAAACGGTACTATAATTTAGACGACTCTTTCCACTCACACGAAGTAGTGTGCTTTATGGATTTCCTATTTCAATGTACAGTTTACACTTCTGACGTTTACAACATAGGGTCTACATTTTATTCACTGCATCTTATTCGCTCACTTTCATTATGAAGCAATCATTTGTGCGTATGATTGTAATGGGTAAAAGTTTTCAGTATACCAAATTCTTAAAGGTAGAGATGTTTCTTTTTTTTTTTTCTTAAAATGGAAAAGGTCTAATTTTAAGGGCTCATGAATCTCTATAAAATCAGAACCATTATCTGTGCTGTCTGTTGCTATGGCTACATACTCCTGTGATCTGTAAATCTGACATAATTCAGGTATCTCTGCAGAGCAATATCGTTGCAAAGGCATCAGAGAAAATTTAAGCCATGCAGGGAACCAAGAAACATAATTTACAAAAAAGATTTTAAAAGGAAAAGGGCACTCTAGGAAAAAATAAAATTTATTTTGTAATATATTTTCTACTTTTATTATTAACTATTCACGTATCTTTTTATGTATGTCGTTTCTTTTCAGGATCTATGTCTTCCATTTAATACTTAAAGTGCACACACTAACTAGAAGAGGAAAAAATGTAAAGAGTTTCGTAACTATGGAATATTGCATAAAATAACATAAGATGTTTGCAGAGGTTAACAGTTTATTGTTCTGCTTTCAAATCATAACCTGCAAGAGCTATGTTTGTGTAAAGAGATTTCCTGGCTCCAAACCTCTATTAAATTGTATCGAGTGACCTTTGATGAAATAATAGAGCCATATTGCTTTTGAAGGCATTAACCTTCAGAGTTAATAGTTGGGTTTGTAATCCGATGGTACGAATGAAATTTAGAATAAAACAATGATTAGGTATCACTTTTGTAAATAAGGCAACTCTGTCAGTATTCATGCCTGGCTACATGGTTGAGAGATAGGTTAGTAGATTGATAGAAATACAAAACATGTTCAGATATTAACTGCATAATTAATTAATTTCACTGGACATGATTTTCACCACAATCCATTATAGCCAAAGCATGTGTTCATCTCCTGGGATCCCAGGAAATCAGGCTTCTTAATTGACACATTAAAGTGACTGGTAAATAGCTAGTCTTTGTAGGGATGTTATAGTGGACAAGTCTGTTGAAATAATGAAGAGAACAGGATTGCCAGTGACGCATTAGAGAAGAAAGCAAACAGGCCAGTAGAGAAAAAGAAATACATGATGATGAAGATGAAGAACAATGAAAGAAAAGTGCAATTGGAAATAAAAGATGAAATACTGTGTACATACCCAGATAGAAGCCCTGGATGTAAGTAATCAAGCCTTAGGCAACTTGAAAGAAAGCAAGCTGATGTTGGAAATAGAAGTTTTACCTGGAAGCTCAGAGACTTCGGTCCACCTCTTCATACTGACTGTACCAGTCAGGATTTTCCAGAGAAACAAAACGAATAAGATAGACAGATGACAGATGACAGATAGACAGACAGGTAGAGAGATAGATAGAGAGATAGATGACAAAGGTATATAGATGACACTTAGGTTGGTAGACAGAGAGATACCTATATAGGTCTAGAGGTCTCTCTATCAACCTAGCCATCTATCTATATATTGAGATTTACTTTTGAGAAATTGGTTTCTATGACTGTGGTTCTGGCAAGTCTGAATCTAGTAGGCTGGCTGAAAACTCAGGATTTCTATGTTACAGACTTGAGGCTGAATTTCTTTTACTCTGGGAAATCTGTTTGCTTTTATGATCTTCAAGGGATTGGATGAGGTTCACCATATTATCTCCTTGAAGTCATCTGATGGTTGATGTTAATCACTTCTACAGAATACCTTCATAACAACACCTTCACTAGTGTTTGACCGAACATCTGGGCACTGTAGCCTGGCCCAGTTGACACATAAAATTTAATCGTCACAATGACCCAACTCTTCTCTCCATCAGCTACAGGAACACCTCTTGTATCAAAGAGAACAGATTTCTCTGTATTAAGCCTTTTCAGTCACCAGAGACTAGAGAAGTCTCTGTTATCTTCAGTTAGTGCTCACAGTGGTTAATCACTGGAAACTTCAGAGCTGCATCTGATGATTAGAAGGTTGTGTTTACAATGAAATATGTAAATGAGAGGAAACTGCAATGACAAAAGACAACACTTAGACCCCACCTCCCTCTGCACTCGCGGACTTTATGGGTACAACAAAATTGGTCTGCCCTAAGTCTCTAATTATTAGATAAATGCAAATCAAAACTACAGTGAGGTACCACCTCACAGTGGTCAGAAAGGCTGTCTACAAATAACAAATGCTGGAGAGGGTGTGGAGAAAAGGGAACCCTCCTGCGCTGTTGGTGGGAACATAAATTGGGGCAGCAACTATGGAGAACAGAATAGAGGTGCCTCAAAAAACTAAAAATAGAACTACCATGTGATCCAGCAATCCCACTCCTGGACATATATCCTGAGAAAACCATAATTCGAAAACATACATGCACCCCAATGTTCATAGCAGCACTATTTACAATAGCCAAGAAATGGAAACAACCTAAGTGTCCATCGACAGAGGAATGGATAAAGAAGATGTGGGCGCCTTCAAGATGGTGGAGGAGTGAGACGTGGAGATCACCTTCCTCCCCACAAATACATCAAAACTACATCTACAACTGGAACAACTCCTACACAACACTTACTGAACACTGGCAGAAGACCTCAGGCTTCTCAAAAGGCAAAAAACTCCCTACGTACCTGGGTAGGGCAAAAGAAAAAAAAGAAAAAACAAAGACAAAAGAATAGGGACAGGACCTGCACCTCTGGGAGGGAGCTGTGAAGGAGGAAAGGTTTCCACACACTAGGAAGCCCCTTCATTGGCGGACACAGAGGGTGGCGGGGGGAAGCTTTGGAGCCACGGAGGAGAGCGCAGCAACAGGGGTGCGGAGGGCAAAGTGGAGAGATTCCCGCACAGAGGATCGGTGCCAACTGGCACTCACCAGCCCAAGACGCTTGTCTGCTCACCCGGCGGGGTGGGCGGGGCTGGGAGTTGAGGCTCGGGTTTCGGAGTTCAGATCCCAGGGAGAGGACTGGGGTCGATGGAGTGAACACAGCCTGAAGGGGGCTAGTGCGCCACAGCTAGCCAGGAAGGACTCCAGGAAAAACTCTGGAACTGCTTAAGAGGTAAGAGACCATTGTTTTGGGTGTGTGAGGAGAGAGGATTCAGAGCACCGCCTAAACGAGTCCCAGAGACGGGCACGAGCCGTGGCTATCAGCATGGACACCAGAGCCGGGCATGAGACGCTAAGGCTGCTGCTGCAGTCACCAAGAAGCCTGTGTGCAAGCACACGTCACTCTCCACACCTTGCCTCCAGGGAGCCTGTGCAGCCCGCCACAGCCAGGGTTCCGTGACACAGGGACAACTTCCCCAGGAGAACACACAGTGCAACTCAGGCTGTTGCAATATCATGCTGACCTCTGCCGCCGCAGGCTCATCCCGCACTCCGTATCCCTCCCTCCCCCCAGCCTGAGTGAGCCAGAGCCCCCGAATCAGCGGCTCCTTTAACCCCATCCTGTCTGAGCGAAGAACACACGCCCTCCAGCGACCTACACACAGAGGCGGGGCCAAATCCAAAGCTGAGACCCCAGAGCTGTGCCAACAAAGAAGAGAAAGGGAAATCTCACCCAGCAGCCTCAGGAGCAGCGGATTAAAGCTCCACAGTCGACTTGATGTACCTGCATCTGTGGAATACCTGAATAGACAACGAGTCATCCCAAATGAGGTGGTGGACTTTGGGAGCAACAGTAGACTTGGGGTCTCCTTTCTGCCACTAATTTGTTTCTGGTTTTATGTTTATCTTAGTTTAGTATTTAGAGCTTATTATCATTGGTGGGTTTGTTTATTAATTTGGTTGCTCTTTTCCTTTTTAAATTTTACATATATATTTTTTTCCCTTTTTTGCTTTTTGTGAGTGTGTATCTGTATGCTTCTTTGTGTGATTTTGTCTGTATAGTTTTGCTTTTGCTATTTGTCTTAGAGTTCGGTCTCTCCGTTTTCTGTGTTTTATTTTGTTTTGTTTTTAGTATAGTTTTTAGTGCTTGTTTTCATTGGAGGATTTGTGTTTTAGTTTCCTTGCTCCCTTCGCTCTCTCTCTTTTTTTAAATTACTTTTTTATTTTTAATAAACTTTTTCTATTTTAATTATTTTATTTTATTTATTTTTCTTTTCTTCCTTCCTCTCTTTCTTTCTTTTTCTGCCTTTTCTTCTGAGCCATGTGGCTTACAGGATCTTGGTGCTCTGACTGGGTGTCAGGCCTGAGCCTCTGAGGTGGGAGAGCCAAGTTCAGGACGCTGGTCCACCGGAGATCTCCCAGCCCCACATAATATCAAACAGTGATAGCTCTCCCACAGATCTCCAGCTCAACGCTAAAACCCAGCTCCACTCAACAACCAGCAAGCTACAGTGCTGGACACCCCATGCCAAACAACTAGCAAGACAGGAACACAAACCCACCCATTAGCAGAGAGGCTGCCTAAAATCATAACAATTATACAACACCCCAAAACACACCACTGGACATGGTCCTGCCCACCAGAAAGACAAGATCCAGCCTCATCCACCAGAACACAGGCACCAGTCCCCACCACCAGGAAGCCTACACAACCCACTGAACCAACCTTACCCACTGGGGGCAGGCACCAAAAACAACGGGAACTACAAACCTGCAGCCTGCGAAACAGAGACCCCAAACACAGTAAGTTAAGCAAAATGAGAAGACAGAGAAATACACAGCAGATAAAGGAGCAAGTTAAAAACCCACCAGACCAAACAAACGAACAGGAAATAGGCAGTCTACCTGAAAAAGAATTCAGAATAATAATAAAGAAGATCCAAAATCTTGGAAATAGAATGGAGAAAATACAAGAAACGCTTAACAAGTACCTAGAAAAACTAAAGAGCAAACAAACGGTGATGAACAACACAGTAAATGAAATTAAAAATTCTCTAGAAGGAATCAATAGCAGCGTAACTGAGGCAGAAGAACGGATAGGTGACCTGGAAAATAAAATAGTGGAAATAACTACCACAGAGCAGAATAAAGAAAAAAGAAGAAAAAGAATCGAGGACAATCTCAGAGAACTCTGGGACAACATTAAACGTACTAATATTTGAATTATAGGGGTCCTAGAAAAAGAAGAGAAAGAAAGAGGACTGAGAAAATATTTGAAGAGATTATAGTTGAAAACTTCCTTAATATGGGTAAGGAAACAGTCAATCAAGTCCAGGAAGTCCAGAGAGTCCCATACAGGATAACTCCAAGGAGAAACACGGCAAGACACATAATAATCAAAGTATCAAAAATTAAATACAAAGAAAAGATTAAAAGCAACAAGGGAAAAGCAACAATTAAAACACAAGGGAGGGCTTCTCTGGTGGCGCAGTGGTTGAGAGTCCGCCTGCCAATGCAGGGGACACGGGTTCGTGTCCCAGTCCGGGAAGATCCCACATGCCGCGGAGCGGCTGGGCCCGTGAGCCATGGCCACTGAGCCTGCGCGTCCGGAGCCTGTGCTCCGCAACGGGAGAGGCCACAACAGTGAGAGGCCCGCATACCGCAAAAAAAAACAAAAAAACAAAACAAAACAAAACAAAAACACAAGGGAATCCCTGTAAGGTTAATAGCAGAACTTTCAGCAGAAACTCTGCAAGCCATAAGGGAGTAGCAGGACATACTTAAAGTGATGAAAGGGAAAAACCTACAAACCAGATTACTCTACCCAGCCAGTATCTCATTCAGATTCAATGGAGAAATTAAAATCTTTACAGATAAGCAAAAGCTAAGAGAATTCAGCACCACCAAACCAGCTCCACAACAAAGGCTAAAGGAACTTCTGTAGGCAGGAAAACAAGAGAAGGAAAAGACTTACAATAACAAACCCCAAACAATTAAAATGGTAATAGGAACATACATATCGATAACTACCTTAAGTATAAATGGATTAAATGCTCCAACCAAAAGACAGAGACTGGCTGAACAGATACAAAAACAAGACCCATATATATGCTGTCTACAAGAGACCCACTTCAGACCTAGGGACACATACAGACTGAAAGTGAGGGGATGGAAACAGACATTCCATGCAAATGGAAATCAAAAGAAAGCTGGAGTAGCAATTCTCATATCAGACAAAATAGGCTTTAAAAGACTATTACAAGACACAAAGAAGGACACTACATAATGATCAAGGGATCAATTCAAGAACATATAACAATTGTAAATATTTATGCACCCAACATAAGAGCACCTCAATACATAAGGCAAATGCTAACAGCCATAAAAGGGGAAACTGACAGTAACACAATCATAGTAGGGGACTTTAACACCCCACTTTCACCAATGGACAGATCATCTGAAGTGAAAATAAATAAGGAAACACAAGCTTTAAATGATACATTAAATAAGATGGACTTAACTGATATTTATAGGACATTCCATACAAAAGCAACAGAATACACTTTCATCTCAAGTGCTCATGGAACATTCTCCAGGACAGATGAAATCTTGGGTCACAATTCAAGCCAAGGTAAATTTAAGAAAATTGAAATTGTATCAAGTATCTTTTCTGACCCCAACACTATCAGACTAGATATCAATTACATGAAAAAAAAACTGGTAAGAAATACAAACACATGGAGGCTAAACAATACACTACTAAATAACCAAGAGATCACTGAAGAGATCAAAGAGGAAATCAAAAAACACCTAGAAACAAATGACAATGAAAACATGACTACCCAAAACCTATGGGATGCAGCAAAAGCAGTTCTCAGAGGGAAGTTTATAGCAATACAATCCTACCTCAAGAAACAAGAAACATCTCAAATAAACAACCTAACCTTACACCTAAAGCAATGAGAGAAAGAACAAAAAAACCCCAAAGTTAGCAGAAGAAAAGATATCATAAAGATTAGATCAGATATAAATGAAAAATAAATGAAGGAAACAATACCAAAGATCAATAAACTAAAAGCTGGTTCTTTGAGAAGATAAACAAAATTGATAAGCCATTAGCCAGACTCATCAAGAAAAAACGGGAGAAGCCTCAAATCGAGAGAATCAGAAATGAAAAAGGAGAAGTAACAACTGACACTGCAGGAATACAAAGGATCATGAGAGATTACTACAAGCAACTCTATGCCAATAAAATGGACAAACTGGAAGAAATGGACAAATTCTTAGAAATGCACAACCGGCCAAGACTGAATCAGGAAGAAATAGAAAATATGAAGAGGCCAATCACAAGCACTGAAATTGAAACTGTGATTAAAAATCTTCCAGCAAACAAAAGCCCAGGACCAAATGGCTTCACAGGCAAATTCTATCAAACATTTAGAGAAGAGTTAACACCTATCCTTCTCAAACTCTTTGAAAATATAGCAGAGGGGGGAACACTCCCAAACTCATTCTAGGAGGCCACCATCACCCTGATACCAAAACCAGACAAAGATGCCAGAAAAAAAAGAAAACCGCAGGCCAATATTACTGATAAACATAGATGCAAAAGTCCTCAACAAAATACTAGCAAACAGAATCCAACAGCACATTAAAAGGATCATACACCATGATCAAGTGGGGTTTATCCCAGGAATGCAAGGATTCTTCAACATGCAAATCAATCAACGTGATACACCATATTAACAAACTGAAGGAGAAAAAACATTCAATCATCACACCAGATGCAGAAAAAGCTTTTGACAAAATTCAACACCCATTAATGGTAAAAACCCTCCAGAAAGTAGGCATAGAGGGAAATAACCTCAACATAATAAAGGCCACATATGACAAACCCACAGCCAACATCATTCTCAATGGTGAAAAACTTAAACCATTTTCACTAAGATCAGGAACAAGACAAGGTTGCCCACTCTCACCACTATTATTCAACATAGTTTTGGAAGTTTTAGCCCCATCAATCAGAGAAGAAAAAGAAAAAAAAAGAATCCAAATTTGAAAAGAAATAGCAAAACTGCCACTGTTTTCAGATGACCTGATACTATACATAGAGAATCCTAAAATGCTACCAGAAAACTACTAGAGCTAATCAACGAATCTGGTAAAGTAGCAGGATACAAAATTAATGCACAGAAATCTCTTGCATTCCTATACACTAATGATGAAAAATCTGAAAGAAAAATTAAGGAAACACTGCCATTTACCATTGCAACCAAAAGAATAAAATACCTAGGAATAAACCTACCTAAGGAAAAAGAAGACCTGTATGCAGAAATCTATAAGGCACTGATGAAAAAAAATTAAAGATAATACAAACAGATGGAGAGATATACCATGTTCTTGAATTGGAAGAATCAACGTTGTGAAAATGACTATACTACCCAAAGCAATCTACAGATTCAATGCAATCCCTATCAAACTACCAATGGCATTTTTCAAAGAACTAGAACAAAAAAATTCACAATTTTTATGGAAACACAAGAAAATCCCGAATAGTCAAAGCAATCTGGAGAAAGAAAAATGGAGCTGGAGGAATCAGGCGCCCAGACTTCAGACTATACTACAAAGCTACAGTAATCAAGACAGTATGGTACTGGCACAAAAACAGAAACATAGATCAATGGAACAGGATAGAAAGTCCAGAGATAAACCCACACACCTATGGTAACCTTATCTTTGATAAAGGAGGCAGAAGTATTCCATGAAGAAAAGACGGCCTCTTCAATAAGTGGTGCTGGGAAAAGTGGACAGCTACATGTAAAAGAATGAAATAAGAACACTCCCTTACACCATACACAAAAATAAACTCAAAATGGATGAAAGTCCTAAATGTAAGGCCGGACACTATAAAACTCTTAGAGGAAAACATAGGCAGAACACTCTATGACATAAATGACAGCAAGATCCTTTGTGACCCACCTTCTAGAGAAATGGAAATAAAAACAAAAGTAAACACATGGGACCTAATGAAACTTAAAAGCTTTTGCACAGCAAAGGAAACCATAAACAAGACCAAAAGACAACCCTCAGAATGGGAGAAAATATTTGCAAACGAAGCAACTGACAAAGGATTAATCTCCAAAATATACAGGCAGCACATGCAGCTCAATATCAAAAAAGCAAACAACCCAATCCAAAAATGGGCAGAAGACCTAAATAGACATTTCTCCAAAGAAGATATACAGACTGCCAACAAACACATGAAAGGATGCTCAACATGATTAATCATTAGAGAAACGGAAATTAAAACTACAATGAGGTATCACCTCACACCAGTCAGAATGGCCATCATCAAAAAATCTACAAATAGTAAATGCTGGAGAGGGTGTGGAGAAAAGGGAAACCTCTTGCACTGTTGGTGGGAATGTAAATTGATATAGCCACTATGGAGAACAGTATGGAGGTTCCTTAAAAAAACTAAAAATAGAACTACCATACGACCCAGCAATCCCACTGCTGGGCAGATACCCTGTGAAAACCATAATTCAAGAATAGTCATGTACCACAATGTTCATTGCAGCTCTATTTACAATAGCCAGGACATGGAAGCAACCTAAGTGTCCATCGGCAGATGAATGGATAAAGAAGATGTGGCACGGGTATACAATGGAATAGTACTCAGCCATAAAAAAAAATGAAATTGAGTTATTTGTAGCGAGGTGGGTTGACCTAGAGACTCTCATACAGAGTGAAGTAAGTCAGAAAGAGAAAAACAAATACCATATGCTAACACGTATATATGGAATCTAAGGAAAAAAAAGGTTCTGAAGAACCTAGGGGCAGGACACGAATAAAGACGCAGATGTAGAGAATGGACTGGAGGACACGGGGAGGGGGAAGGGTAAGCTGTGACAAAGTGAGAGACTGGCATGGACATATATATACTACCAAATGTAAAACAGATAGCTAGTGGGAAACAGCCACATAGCACAGGGAGATCAGCTCGGTGCTTTGTTGTCCACATAGAGGGGTGGGATACGGAGGGTGGGAGGGAGACACAAGAGGGAGGAGATATGGGGATATATGTATATGTATAGCTGATGCACTTTGTTATAAAGCAGAAACTAACACACCATTGTAAAGCAATTATACTCCAATAAAGATGTTAAAAAAAAAGATATGGCATATACACACAATGGAATACTATTCAGCCATTAAAAAGGAATGGAATAATGCCATATGCAGCAACATGGATGGACCTAGAGATGATCATACTCAGTGAAGTCAGAAAGAGAAAGACAAATATCATATGGTATCACTTATATGTGGAGACTAAAAATGGATACAAATGGACTTATTTACAAAACAGAAACAGACTCATAGACAGAGAGAACTTACAATTACCACAGGGGAAATGGTGGGGCAGGGATAAATTAGGAGTTTGGAATTATCAGATATACACTGCTATATATAAAACAGAAAAACAACAAAGACCTACTGTGTAGCACAGGGAACTGTATTCAGTAACCTGTAATAACGTATAATGGAAAAGAATCTGTTAAAGATTATGTATTTATATATATGAATAACTCTGCTGTACACCTGAAACTAACACACAATGTAAATCAACTATAGTTCAATTAAAAAAAATTTTAAAACAAGATTGAGGGACTTCCCCAGTGGTCCAGTGGTAAAGAATCCGCCTTACCATACAGGGGATGTGGGTTCAATTCGCGGTTGAGGAACTAAGATCCCACATGCCGTGGGGCAACTAAGCCCACCCATTGCAACTACTGAAGCCGAGAGCGGCAACTAGAGAGAAGCCTGAGAGCCGCAACAAAAAAGATCCCGCATGCCGCAAATAAGACCCAACGCGGCCAAAACAAGAAAAAAAAAAAAAAAACACCTTTAAAACAAAAAACAAGATCGGTTTGTATGATCAAACACGTCTGCATGCTTTTACCTAGGTCCCGACGTTCTTGTGTGTGAATCTCAGATAGGGGTGGTGGTATAGCTTGGTGGCTTCTGTAATCACATTACTTGGGGTCTGATATTAGCCTTGCCACCTGGAGAAAATCAGCTATTCTCTCTAGACCTCAGTTTCCTCATCTTGTTGGACCTGCCAGACAGCTACTCAGCACCCGCCTGGATTGCCGTGGTGATGAGATGACACTGTGTAAATTAGACAGGACAAGGTGTATATAGTCAACTCTGTTAGTCATCCCTAACCCAGATCATGGGGCCTGAGGTGTCTCTATATTTGCAGGGGGTGGGCTGTCTACTGAAGATGGGGTGGGGTATCTCTGATTCTCCAGAAAACGTGCTGTATTCCAACAGCAAGCTGGCTTGTAGCAATAGGGAAGGCTGATGGCAAGTCTTCCCTGGAAAAAAACATTCACTCTTGTGATCACAGGATGGGATCCAGCTCTTTCTTTCTGCTTCACAGCCAGCTTTACTAACAGACTTGTCTATGATGTTCTCTCTCTTGTCTATGACTTCCTAACCTGCTGCAGCCTAGCTTCTGCCCCGACTATGCTTCTGAAATGAATCACAAATCCTATATACGTTTCAGTAATTTTTCCTTCCTTCTAACAAGCTCAAGTCTATTTCCTGAAACTTCTTGTGTCAAAACAGTCCCTTTGCAGTGTCCCAGACAAGTGTCAATGTAGTACTAGAGGTGACATGATGCATGAGTATTATGCATTGGCTAAATAAACGTGTGGACCTTATTAATATTTTATATGTCCTTTAAAAAACTGCTTTTGCAAATGGTTTGGGAGACCAGACTGATAATTTATCCTCCTCCACACTGTCGCCTTGCAGGGCACTTTGCAGTTGAGGACGATGTAGTGAGGCTCCCTGGATTTTTATCTATATTCATCTCCACATCCCCACACCACCTAGGCTTCTAATCTTCCAAGCAGCACAAAGTCCTACAGTCAGTTGCTGACTTCAAATAAATACCACCCCCGACCCTGTCTCTATGGGTTTCTCCTCACTTAGTTGGGAGTATTTGATTTGAATAGGATAAAATGAGGTAAATGGAAATTTTGCACAAATTCAGCTACGCGGTTTATTTTGGGGATGGAACTGGGTGGCAGAGGGACACAGTACAGCAAGGAGTCTTTCCTTTACACCGTTTTCCCTTTCATACCGTTGAATTTTGTACCATGTGCATGCATTACTTACTGAGATACCTTAACTAAGTAAATTAAAGTAAATGAGCAATGAAATAAGTAAATTTAACTGCAGGGTGCCAAAACCTATCAAGGTTTTATTTAAAAAATTGTATAGTCAAGATGAAATGCTTTCTGTAGATCTTCCTTTATATCATCCTTCTGGCAGATTTCATCTCCCAGGAGATGGAAACTGCGTGAGGCAAAGGAGCCATGTGAGGGTTTAAGGCACAAGCCTCAGAAAATCAAGACGGAAGTGCACGTCAGGAAGGGAACAACAGTTCAGGAAGAAACGTTGCCAGTCATAACGAGGTCCCCTGCATCACGCCTCCCGGTTGCCACTCCTCCCATAAAGGCAGGGGGTCTGTTTCCACACATTTGAATTGGGGTTAAAATTGTGTTGTGCTTTGACCATGAGAATGCGGTGGACAGGGATGCTTTGTGAAGTCTGGAGAGCACACCTCAAGCAACCTGGAGTTTCCACTCTCACTCCCTGGGAAAGGAACTCAAAGATCATCTTAGGTTGAGGAAGCCAAGTGCACTGTCTGAGAGAGTGAGAGGCCATAGAAAATAAACGCAGGGGCACCCCGGCCAACAGACAGCAGTGATGCCGTGCAGACGTTGAAGCTGTATCTTCCTATAGCACCTCCACCTCACACCCTGTGGCCTTCTATCAGCAAAAAATAGGAATTTTCTTCTTAATGCTTTGCCCTAGCATTTGTATTTTTGGACGACATGAAGAACACCTACATTTTTTTTAAAACTATATGAAATGCACCTACAAAATTAATGAGTTATATATTATCTATCAGTGTGTGTGTGTGTGTATATATATATATATATATATATATATATATATCACATTTGTTCCCACTTTAGGAATCTATACTTCATTCCACTGACTCAATATGTTCTTTGGATTTCCACATTGTCAGCCATCTTCCTTAATGAGTGATGCCCTTGGGAATAAGTCCCTGGTGAACGCAAAGAACTGAGCCAGCATACTGATGGCTCTCAACCCTGCCTCAAGTTCCTCCTGTCTTTCTATCCTGCATGAAGACCTTCACAGTAGGCTCTCTGTAACCCTGGCCTTGATCCAGAGGCTCTGAATGGGGCTGATGACAGTGGCTCCCTGGGCAACGATGCAGCGTCTCAGTCCTTGGGAAAGAACAAGTTCTGCAGCACCAAAGGGTTGGGTTTCTCAAATACAGAAAAGAGTAGATGCTTCAGAATGCTCTCCTCTGGGCTTCCTGTCAGTATCCAGCTGCTGTGCCTCCCTGCCCCACCCTCATGACTTCTTACACTGGGCGGATCACAGAAAACCAGGGCTGGGACTCAATGGCTTCACTGAGTCAAAGAAAACCCAGGGAGCTTCCATCTGCCTCTCTGACTTGACTTTGGGTCTAAAGCCTCTCCTTTCCCTCTTCTTTGTATCAGATATAGAGGAGAATGCCACGTGTAATGGACAGATCATCGAACATGGACATCCTCTGCGTGTGTGCGCGCGCGCGCGCGCGTGTGTGTGTGTGTGTGTGTGTGATCCCAAACACCAACCTAGGGTCCACGGAAAACTCTACTGTTAATATTTAAAGATAATGCCTTTGGCTGTGAAGAGGCATTTAAAAGAACATTTTAAGTAGCGTTAACATCACTGGAATAAGTATCTGGCCTTACAAGTTGACTACTTCAAAAGGAGATATTCAGTTGGATAGAGGAGTTTTGGTATCCTTTTTTCAAGACAATTAAAACATCACCATCATACGTAGTCACTATGCAAAACAGTATGGAGGTTCCTCGAAAAACTAAAAAATAGAGTTGCCATATGATTCAGCAATCCCACTCCTGGGCACATATCCAGAAAAAACTATAATTCGAAAAGATACGTGCACCCCAATGTTCGTAGCAGCTCTATTTACAAGAGCCAAGACATGGAAACAACCTAAATGTACATGGACAGATGAATAAAGAAGATGTGGTACATACATACAATAGAATACTACTCAGCCATAAAAAAGAACAAAATAATGCCATTTGCAGCAACATGGATGAACCTGTAGATTATCATAGTAAGCAAAGTAATTCAGAAAGAGAAAGACAAATACCATACGATATCACTTACATGTGGAATCTAAAATATGACACAAATGAACATATTTATAAAACAGAAACAGACTCACAGACACAGAGAACAGACTTGTGGTTGCCAAGGAGGAGACGGGGAGGGAGGGAAGGGTTGAGAGTTTGGAGTTAGCAGAGGCAAACTATTATATACAGAATGGATACACAACAAGGTCCTACTGTATAGCATAGGGAACTATATTCAATATCCTGTGATAAGCCATAATGTAAAAGAATATGAAAAAGAATATATATATAAGTCAATCACTTTGCTGTACAGCAGAAATTAACACAACATTGTAAATCAACTATACATCAATAACATTAAAAAAAAAATCACCACCATAAATCAACCATAAACAAAAACCACAATAAAAAGCAAAAACAGCCTACAGGTATGTCATCATAGTCACAGCTTGCATTACTTACCCACCTAAGGTGTGTGTAGCATGATTATAACGTCACCATCTAACATTTTGGTCTCCTGGTTTCGTTGCACTGTTCTTGCCGACATGCAATACTTTACAACTAACATCCATTCCAGAAGGCATCCTATTCTCCCCATAGCCTAAGTTATTACTAAACATGTCAAGGAAAGAAAACTAGCATCGACCCTTTCAGCAGCCTGACGATTCCTTACGCCAAGACGAATATGTGTTGTTGACCCCCGAGTCAGTTTCCCACAGGGCAAACTGTTTCGGAAGAAGCTAATCTTCTCCTATCTGGAGGGAAGCAGATGGGGCAGGGACCAAAACCATCATCTGGGAGCTACGGGGCAGTGTTTGCAGTCCTAACACTGTCACCGAAGCCACCGTCAAACCTCTCCTAGCTCAGTCTCCTCGACCATACAAGCAAAGGAAGGGCTGGGATTGGGACTCAAGGTCCCTTCCATTTCAGGAGGCAGTGCCCACGTGCTCCTGTGAAGGTGTGACAAGTGGGGGGGCCCTGTAACTAGAAATCTAGACTGGCGTCTTCCAGCGGGGTTTGCGTGGCTCTAGACGGAATCCTTGTCATCGTTGGGATGGCTGCCCTGGATGAGCTGCTAGGAGGAGGGGGTCCCATGAGAGCAGGAGGCCAGGCTTTCATTCTCTCCCCAAGTTCATGCTTCAACCCTCTCTGGGTCATTTTTGAAGAAGATAAAGAGAAGCTGAGCATGGAGAAACTCCCTACTCAATTCAGGTATATGAGAGCTAATCAAAAGGACAGACAGAATTCCCTGGGTGTCTCCCTTGAGCTCTGCGATGATCAAATCCTACTATGGCAAGCACTGGCCTTCCCCTGGCAACTGACGAGACAACCCAACCCAGGCTTTCAAAGGTAACGCAGTTGACCAGGGGCCCTTGCTCCTTCTTCTTTGCATTTTTTAAATTTTGCTTTGCCCATGATTTGTTTTTTTTTTTTGGCCGTGCCGCACAGTATGTGGGATCTTAGTTCCTCCACCAGGGATCAAACCCATGCCCACTGCAGTGGAAGCACGGAGTCTTACCCACTGGACAGCCAGGGAAGTGCCCGTTGCTCCTTCCACAGTGTGGTTCCCGATTGTTTCCCCCCAGAGGCTGCACTGAGGAGTGGCTTTGAAGGGTTCTAGAGACCCCCAAACCTCCATCAAGTCCCACAGTGTCATCCCAACAAATACACAATCTCAGCCACCCAAAACCGGGTGCCCGCTATACAAACACAGCTTCTAAACAGCCTCCGTGCCCTGAAATTCTACCCTCTGGACGCACCTAAGCTCCTTCTACATAGAAATCCTGGAGTCTCTGGTACCTAAATCTGACGACCCAGGGTTCTCCCCCTTTAAAAAAATGACACAGCAAAAAATCCACTTCCTGAGCTTCTTGTCACACCTGACGCACAGTGGAGTGGGGATCCGTCATCGACACTTTTAACTGGAAAACCAGGTAATTCCTTGAAGAGTAATACTTGACAACTACTGTTCCACACCATCGTGGGTTCTACCAGATTGATGTGAGGTGGCTGAGAAGGAAGAGCCTGTTTGAGGGTGGAAAAACGAAGAGCCTACAACGAATATATGATCCGTTTTTCTCCATGACACAGTACTGCCACAGCCAGAAAGATGGAGGGTGTTGTAGTAACTCTTGACTCAACCCGTGGTCCATGGTCCAGAAGCACCAACATCACCCCATCATTAAGCTGGTTAGAAATTCAGAATTTCAGGCCCATCTCCAAAACCACTGAGTCCTAACCTGCGTGTTGTCAACACCCCCGGTTGATTTCTGTGCACTCTGAAGTGTGAAAAGCGCTGGAGAAATAGAGGAACAGGGCTTAACCATCATGACTCACCAGGAGTCCCGCTTTCTCAGATCTAGGGCAGAAGGAAACTAGTACAGCGTTCACATAGCATCTACTGTATCCCATTGGTTTGCTGGGTACATTTTGCAAGCCATGCTAGTAATTCCTTTTGTGGTTCACCAAGGTATCTTACGTTGAGCAATTTGCCCAAATTAAGGTGAGTCATTTGCTTAAATTAAGAGAGTGTATAAGGGATAGAGAAGGATTTTAACTGCAAATGATCTTGCTCCAATTCCCCTGATCCTCCCACAATGAGCCAGGTGAAAGTAGGCAGCAGTCAAAGGGGGACAGTGTTTATACATGAGAGCCTGCAGTGGACTCACAGCCTGACCCTTTGCACAGGGAAGAGTTAACCCAGCAGGCCTGGGCTGCACATGCCCGAGAAATGCCCATGTTGGTGACTGATCTTTGTTTGGCTCCCATGAATTAAGCTCTTGGAATGTTTCACCGATAAGAGTGCTTCTTACCCTTGGGATCTTGACCCATACACTATCCAGGCAACCCTGGAAGTCAGTCATGTGATTTACAGTGAATACCTGCTCTCCTTCTGGGGGTCCGGAGCTTTAGAAACCATGTTCAGACACACAGGCAACACGAGCCTATGAGAGTGACCCTTGATAAAAACACCGGGTTTCAAGACTCAGGCGAGCTTTCCCGGTAGACAGCACTGCTCATGTCATTACAAATCACGGCTGAAGGAATTAAGTGTGTCCTGGGCTGCCCCCCTGGCACGAGGTGGAGACTCGTGCCTGGTTTCCCCTGAACTTGGCCCCGTGCACCTTTGCCCTCTACTGATTTTGCTTTGTGTCTTTTCACTGTGACAAACTGTAACCATGAGTAGAACGAGTCCCAAGTCCTGTGAGTTCTTCTAGTGCATCTGTGAACCTAGCCTGGCCTTGGGGACCCCTGACCCATGCCTCTTCCCTCTAAGAAGCTGCTCTGTGACCTGGAAGCCTAGAGGAGAAGGTCTTGTCCACCTTGTCATGCTGTACAGTTCTCTTCCATACGGTGGGTCTTCAGATGTAGCATCACATCACCCGCAGGCTGTTTCTTCTCCAAGGTCAAGCTTCTCAGACTCCTCAATAGTACCATAGGTAGCTCACTCCACCATACCATGGAAATGGAACCAATGTTTCTCCAATGTGTTCGACTGTGTCTAGGTCCTCGTGATGGACTCCAGCCCTACAGGTATGTTGCAACCTGCATAGAGTGCAATCTGGTCGTCACCTGTTTCATTCTGGACAGCGGTCTCTAGGATGAAGCCCGAGATCCTGTCTTTGTAGTCACCTTATGCCTTCAACTTATTAATTAATAAGATACTTGATCTTTTTGTTCCTTATCCTGTGCTGCAGACCCGCAATCTATTTTCTTTTAAATTTCTCTTTGGGCCACACCTGAGGGAAGGCTGTGGCCTTCTCACCACCAACACTCATCTTGGAAGAACAGATTCACTGTTGCTGTCTCCTGATATCTTTTGGATCCCAACAAGTTGGTGGCAGGTGAGACTGGGAATGTTCCAAGAGAGCTTTTATCAGACAACTAAGGGTAAACATGACATTCTCCGCAGAGAGCTAGAAATAAAAACTGTTTGCAGAGCATAACAGAGTTCCTGTTTCTGATCCTAACTCCAACTGACATTGAGCTAAAATGTACTTTGGTCGGTGATATTTGCAAGCACCTAGCCCGCAGGAGCCTGGGCTTTGCCTCTAAAGAAAGGCATAACCCTTCTTTCCTGAGGTGAACTTGACTTGGCACTCCTTGTTTGTTCAAGCTCTATCCCTTCCAGACTTGCTTCCTGGGACCACCTCTGTCCAGCATCGCTGTCGGTCCCTGTGGTCAGAAGCATTTCTCATTGGACTGCAAAGTTTCCTCGCTTGGTTTCAGGCCATCTTGACTTGTTTTAAATGTGACTTTCACCTTTTTCCTAGTGGACCTTATGACCCGATAGTGATTCCAGCCAGTAGGAAGCTATTTAAATCTTGACTCAATTAACTAAGACACCTGTGACCCCTCTAAATCTCAGATCATGTGTAAACTCTTGATCATGCCCTGTGCCCTTGCATTTGACAAACTGCTAATAATATCAGGACTAAAAACCCTGAAATCCAAGACTTCCCCTACTAGTGTGTTGGTCCATTTGTAGACACCCGCTAGGCTGATCGTTTAGAAAGCTATTCGTTTGCTTAATTTAGCTCATCTCTCTTCATCTTGCCTCCAACAGTTTCCCACGACACAGATTTTTAGCTCTATCCTGAAGTACGGGGACCTAACACAAGTAAAACTAAGCCAAAAATGACCCACTGTTATTCCAATAAAAATGTGTCCACAATCACAAGCACTGAAATTGAAACTGTGATTAAGAATCTTCCAACAAACAAAAGCCCAGGACCAGATGGCTTCATAGGCGAATTCTATCAAACATTTAGGGAAGAGCTAACACCTATCCTTCTCACACTCTTCCACAATATAGCAGAGGGAGGAACATTCCCAAACTCATTCTACGAGGCCACCATCACCCTGATACCAAAAACAGACAAGGATGTCACAAAGAAAGAAAACTACAGGTCAATATTACTGATGAACATAGATGCAAAATTCTTCAACAAAATACTAGAAAACAGAATCCAACAGCACATTAAACGGATCATAAACCATGATCAAGTAGGGTTTATTCCAGGACTGCAAGGATTCTTCAATATACGCAAATAATTCAACGTGATACACCATATTAACAAATTGAAGGAGAAAAACCATATGATCATCTCAATAGATGCAGAGAAAGCTTTTGAAAAATTCAACACCCATTTATGATAAAAACCCTGCAGAAAGTAGGCATAGAGGGAACTTACATCATCATAATAAAGGCCATATGTGACAAACCCACAGCCAACATTGTCCTCAATGGTGAAAAACTGAAAGCATTTCCACTAAGATCAGGAACAACACAAGGTTGCCCACTCTCACCACTCTTATTCAACATAGTTTTGGAAGTTTTAGCCACAGCAATCAGAGAAGAAAAGGAAATAAAAGGAATTCAAACTGGAAAAGAAGAAGTAAAGCTGTCACTGTTGGCAGATGACATGATATTATACATAGAGAATCCTAAAGATGCTACCAGAAAACTACTAGAGCTAATCAATGAATTTGGTAAAGTAGCAGGATACAAAATTAATGCATAGAAATCTCTGGCATTCCTATACACTAATGATGAAATATCTGAAAGTGAAATCAAGAAAACACTCCCATTTACCATTGCAACAAAAAGAATATCTAGGAATAAACCTACCTAAGGAGACAAAAGACCTGTATGCAGAAAATTATAAGACACTGATGAAAGAAATTAAAGATGATACAAATAGATGGAGAGATATACCATGTTCTTGGTAGGGAAGAATCAACATTGTGAAAATGACTCTACTACCCAAAGCGATCTACAGATTCAATGCAATCCCTATCAAACTACCACTGGCATTTTTCACAGAACTAGAACAAAAAAATTCACAATTTCTATGGAAACACAAAAGACCCCGAATAGCCAAAGCAATCTTGAGAACGAAAAACAGAGTTGGAGGAATCAGGCTCCCTGACTTCAGACTATACTACAAAGCTACAGTAATCAAGACAGTATGGTAATGGCACAAAAACAGGAATATAGATCAATGGAACAGGATAGAAAGCCCAGAGATAAACTCACACACATAAGGTCACCTTATCTTTGATAAAGGAGGCAGGAATGTACAGTGAAGAAAGGACAGCCTTTTCAATAAGTGGTGCTGGGAAAACTGGACAGGTACATGTAAAAGTATGAGATTAGATCACTCCCTAACACCATACACAAAAATAACCTCAAAATGGATTAAAAACCTAAATGTAATGCCAGAAACTATCAAACTCTTAGAGGAAAACATAGGCAGGACACTCTATGACATAAATGACAGCAAGATCCTTTTTGACCCACCTCCTAGAGAAATGGAAATAAAAACAAAAATAAACTAATGGGACCTAATGAAACTTCAAAGCTTTTGCACAGCAAAGGAGACCATAAACAAGACCAAAAGACAACCCTCAGAATGGGAGAAAATATTTGCAAATGAAGCAACTGACAAAGGATTAATCTCAAAAGTTTATAAGCAGCTCATGCAGCTTAATAACAAAAAAAACAAATAACCCAATCCAAAAATGGGCAGAAGACCTAAATAGACATTTCTCCAAAGAAGATATACAGACTGCCAACAAACACATGAAAGGATGCTCAACATCACTAATCATTAGAGAAATGCAAATCAAAACTACAATGAGATATCATCTCACACCAGTCAGAATGGCCATCATCAAAAAATCTAGAAACAATAAATGCTGCAGAGGGTGTGGAGAAAAGGGAAACCTCTTGCACTGTTGGTGGGAATGTAAATTGATACAGCCACTATGGAGAACAGTATGGAGGGTCCTTAAAAAAAACTACAAATAGAACTACCATATGACCCAGCAATCCCACTACTGGGCATATACCCTGAGAAAACCAGAATTCAAAAAGAGTCATGTACCACAATGTTCATTGCAGCTCTATTTACAATAGCCCGGAGATGGAAGCAACCTAAGTGTCCATCATCGGATGAATGGATAAAGAAGATGTGGCACATATATACAATGGAATATTACTCAGGCATAAAAAGAAACGAAATTGAGCTATTTGTAATGAGGTGGATAGACCTAGAGTCTGTCATACAGAGTGAAGTAAGTCAGAAAGAGAGAGACAAATACCGTATGCTAACACATATATATATGGAATTTAAGAAAAAAAATGTCATGAAGAACCTAGGGGTAAAACAGGAATAAAGACACAGACCTACTAGAGAATGGCCTTGAGGATAGGGGGAGGGGGAAGGGTGAGCTGTGAGAAAGCTAGAGAGAGGCATGGACATATATACACACTACCAAACGTAAGGCAGATAGCTAGTGGGAAGCAGCCACATAGCACAGGAAGATCAGCTCGGTGCTTTGTGACCCCCTGGAGGGGTGGGATAGGGAGGGTGGGAGGGAGGGAGGCGCAAGAGGGAAGAGATATGGGAACATATGTATATGTATAACTGACTCACTTTGTTATAAAGCAGAAACTAACACACCATTGTAAAGCAATTATACTCCAATAAAAAGAAAAAAAAAGAATGCACAAAACTTAAAAATGAAAAAAAAAAGTGTCCGTCTCTTATTCTACATTTGTGAGCTGAGAAAAGATGGCAGAATTCGATTGGGATGAGAGAGAGAAGGGATGGTTTGGGGAGAAGGCTGGTGAAAGATAGGGTCCAGATATGCAATGGGGCAGAGTTAAGGAAATAGAAGTGCTCCTAAGGACCATTAATTGGATTCTTTTTAATATTCTTGGAGAGATACAAACAAAGAATGGAATTCCTTTTAGGCTGTTTTTGCATTTGGATTGTACTTCTTTAAATAAGGCACCACGGTGGCACATGCCAAGTCAGTCACATTCTCAATGGATTTGATATATGACTGCACACAGCCCCATAGAAATAGTCACTGGAACATAGGCGTAGGATTTAATATTGGGACCCACAGGATCTTGGGTGGCTTGGCCAGTTGTTCCAGCTCTCTGGCCTCTTCATGCCCTGGACAATATTAAAATAATGAGTGTGCAGAAAAGATCTAAAATGATTTCTGCCACCGTTCTATGCCCTTATTGGTTTGTTTCATCTGTGATGGATAACCCTGTACACATGTTAGAGGAATGGACAAATTGTTTATCAGAATCCATTTGTTTAGATACCACAGTGAAGGATTAAAAAGTGGGCATCAAAACATCAATAGATGGGATGCAGTGTGGTGGGAATTACCTGTCTGTTAGTTCATACTAATACAGATTATTTTTATACCTCTCCACCGGTTTGTTGCCCTCCAAATCTGCAATGCTGCTGCAGGATCTATTTGCAACAGTACTGGACTCACATAAAGACAGCCAGGGGGAAAATCATGCTGCAGTGCTCTCTCCCAGGTATGGTTTTCATGGTGGAACTAAAGTGATTAACAAAGCTGTGTGTGCACATGTCCGGGATTTCTGCCATTATGTATGTGGCAACCAGGAGCACATAAGAGGAACGAGGGATGTCATTACCCATGGTTCATGGAACACCAAAAGTGATCAGGAAAATGGTCAAGTAAGTTGGAAGAAAGTGTTAGGTTACAGAAGTTGATTTAGGTAAAAACTGGGAGAACGAAAGACGTGACCTGCAAAGGAATGACACAGCGTGGATCGGAGGTGTGTTAACTCGAGAAGGCAGCTGATTAAGGAAAACCTTACATCAGGTGGTGTCTTTTTTTTTTTTTTTCCCTAGGTGGAGCCTTGATAAAGGCCCTCCGCTGTAAAGGACTGATCCTGGCATGTTTCTCTTCTTTTACAAATTAAGGGAGAGCCTCAGAGACTATTACTCAGCCTTAAAAAGGAAATTCTAAACCACAATGGAAAAGAATATGAGAAAGAATACAACCGAGTCACTTTGCCATATAGCAGAAATTAAACACAATCTTGTAAATTGACTATGTTTCAATACCTTCTTTTTTTAAAAAAAAAAGAAGGATATTCTGACATGTACTACCTTGGATGAAACTTGAGGACATTATGCTATGTGAAATAAGTCAGTCACCAATAGACAAATACTGATATCACTGCTGTGAATTTGGATTCCTCACTTTTGTGTCAATTTTGTGACAGTTTTGTGTCACTTTTGTGTCACTTTTGTGACAATCCACTCAGGAAACAGCAGATGATGTAAAAATTTTATGTTCATGGAATAAATTCTCTGGTGCGTATACTTAATGAACCAACTAATTCAGATTTTTAACAAACGTGTTGGAGGCTGAAATATCGGTTCACACTGCTAAAGCTTCCTTCACGGTCTGTATTACCACCCTACCACGTTATGCCATATGTGGATATATGTTAAGTAAAATCAGGATGGACTTAGGGAATGAACTGAGTGGAGATTAAACAACTCCACAAGTACATACTACAAATGAGAGAACTCCTTTTTGTATTTTATAGTATTGAGAACTTCCACAAAAAAGAAACAAACATGAAACATTCTTGTTCAACCACATTGTCCTTGATTCATCCATTTTTTATGAATGTCATTTTGTCAAATTATTCAAACTGATGTTTCATACTGTTCTAAAAACTCCCCTGGAGAATACATTGAAAGACTGCCGATTATTATAAATGTGAATTCAGGTCTCCTGAAGCTCTGTTGAAACCTAGGTAACGCCCCCCCCACCCCCCGCCAAGGTTTGTAATGAACACCAGGGAGAATCTAGATTAGTAAATTACAGTTAACAAGCTTTCACTGAAAACGAGCTCTGAAAGGATCCTTGGCACCTAACTGGAAAAGTATTTGCTTCTCTAACAGGAAATATTCCATTATCTCTCCTTTGCCGCCAGGGTATTCTTTGAAGACAGTTCCTAAGAAAATTACTTTACACCCTCTTCCTTCTCATTTCTGGTCCATCTCCATCTAGCCTCTCACAGTGGTGTTACATATACTGAGGAGCATTACATAACTTCCAGTGAGAGTTATTATGGATTTTACATTTCAGAAACTTTCTAAAGAAAACATGCTGGGAAGTAATTTCAACACCTTGCGTCCCCATTATTTGTAATATGCCACACACACATTTTATTTTAGGCACTGCATCAAACTAGTTGTGATTTTGCAGCAGGGGATATCACAGTCCCGTTAGTGGACACTAAAGTTGGGAACTAGATCGGCTCCTCCATTTCTGGAAAAGACATCCATTCACATTTTATGGATAGTAAATGATATTAAATGAACAACAGTTTTATTAGCTTAGCTGCCATAGACTGGCGGCTCATATTTTCAAGTGTACATTTGCTATATGGATTATTTTCTATGACACTCTAATATTGGGAGACTGTGGAAGAGAGTATCTGTCTAAGAAGATCCACAGATGTACCTGTAGGAACAGCCTTCTCACAGACCGGGAGGCCCAGGTACTGGTAGTAGGATGGAAAATGCAGGCAAAGATGTCAGACAACTTCCCTGAGTTCAAACATCCATGGTGATAAATGCAGAGTTTCTAAAGTACCTGGGTTTCAACCACCAGGCCAGTCTCCAATCTATAGTGTTTCTAAATGGGTATGACAGCAATTCAAAGGCAATAACTTAACCTTCACTCCAGCCTACACTGTGTCTTTATAGTATACGTAGGTGGACTTCATTGTCCTGTGAAAACCACAGAAAGATGACAGTTCACAAGAGCCAAGGACATGTTCCCTTTTTATCCCAATTAAAAAAAAAGTCAGGGGCTTCCCTGGTGGCGCAGTGGTTGAGAGTCCGCCTGCCGATGCAGGGGACGCGGGTTCGTGCCCCGGTCCGGGAAGATCCCACATGCCGCAGAGCGGCTGGGCCCGTGAGCCATGGCCACTGAGCCTGCGCGTCCGGAGCCTGTGCTCCGCAACGGGAGAGGCCACAGCAGTGAGAGGCCCGCGTACCGCAAAAAAAAAAAAAAAAAAGGCAGCTCAGTGGTCAGCTGGAGTGGGTGATGGGCAGGATGGGGGGGAAAGGAAAGGAGCAGCGGAAATATTAAACAAGATCGTTGTGTTTGCCCCACTCTGGTTACCCCCACTGAATGGAATAATCCATTACCATATAAAGCTAAGGCATACTTAGGATTGAATCAATCACCAGGTAAAAGAAAAAGGGAACGTTAGTTCACTTGTAAATTACTCCACTCCCGGGACTTCCCTGGCAGTCCCGTGGCTAAGACTCCGCGAGTCCACTGCAGGGGGCGCGGGTTCGATCCCCGGTCGGGGAACTAAAGATCCCACGTGCCTTGCAGCGTGGCCAAAAAAAAAAAAAAAATTATTCCATTCCCTATGTAATCCATGAGGAATTGGGAAACTGGTTAAATTTTATCAGGCTACCTTTTTTATTGGAAATCCCGATTTTACTATATTTTTATTGCAAAAATAGTACATGACATGTAACTGGAAGTAGCCAAGTGAGGGCTGTTTGCTGTGCCGTTTCTCATGTGTGTGCTTCTCCACCAACGGCAGTTAGCTGGCTGCCAGCTAACCTGTGGTCTTGAAGAACGCTTTACACACCCATGTTCTTAAAGCATCCCACATTCCCCAAAGTTGTCTGAATTCTCATATCGTCTGGGGCTTCCGATCTCCTTGCTGTGCTGCTATAATAAGCTGGCGATCCTTGGTGCTCAGTTACTGACTGACCATCACCCCTCCCCCCAACCAAAGCACCTACTAAGGAAACCCAAGGCTCATCTTTCCAGATGTAGGAAACATGCAGCTTTCAACTGGGAAGAAATCTGGCTCCAGAAGCAAGAATGAAGGTCAGACACACAGTAGGTCTGAGTCAGGGTATCACATCTGAGTTCAGGATGCCCAAAACAGAAGCGGGCAGAGATGGAGTAACTGCTGAACTCAAATGCACACGGGGAAGTCCCACAGGCTCACGAGGTGGGTCCCCACCAGGGCAGTGAGCCCAAGGGGCGTGCTACTCACACCTCACATGCCAGGAATCACCCGGAGTCCTGAGGCAGCACGTCTGGGGCGAGGCCCAAGATTCTGAATTGCTAACGTGCTCCCCGGTTACTCTTATGCAGATGGTCTGCAAATCATATTTTCAGGATCAGAAAGGACAAGGCACACACAGGAGGATCTAGCGCCCCAGCTCTCCGTTTTGGCTTCAGATGGCAATAATCCTCTAGGGAGTGTTATCACAAGCCGATACCAGGGACACATCCCTAGGAAATTAATTCAGAAGAGCTGCGAGCAGAGGCGAGGCATCAGAATCCCCCCGCACCCCGCCCCAGCTTTCTGGAGGTATCATTGACAAATAAAAATTGTATCTATTTAAGGTGTAAATAAAATAAATAACAATATAATAAAATAAATAAAAATTTAAAAAATAAAAATAATGTTTTGATATATGGATATATTGTGGGATGTTTACCAAACTAACATATCTATCACCTCACATATTCTCCTAGCAAATTTTAAGTATACAAGACAGTGATGGCGGACTTCCCTGGCGGTCCAGTGGTTAAAACTCTGTGATTCCACCGCAAGGGGCACGGGTTCAATCTCTGGTCAGGGAAGTTCTGCATGCTGCACGGGGTGGCCAAAAAATAAAATAAAATAAAAAACAGTGACGGTAGCTATAGTTACCATGCTGTCAATCAGATCTCCAGGACATATTCAGCCTGCAGGAATCAGTATTTTTTGAAAGGTCGCTGAGTGACTGTAATATGCAATCTCATATTTAGCCCGGGCTACATCAGCCTTCTCAACCTTTAACATGCACACATCATCACCTGAAGATCTCGTGCAACTGCAGCTTGTGATGCCATAGGCCTGGGTCAGGCCCAAGATTCGGCATCTCCCTCAGGCTGAGGTGATGGACGCAGAGATGCTGCTGGACCACACTTAGGGCCGCAAGTGTAGGAACCAGAAAGGTCTGTTGGTACCTCATCCTTAAGACCTCATTATGCAGTCCTGACCGTCCTACTAACATAAATGCACAGAAAAGAGTTTTCTGTATCATTTCAAAGATAAAGAAATAGGATTAAATGCAAAATTAAAAATCAGAAAAGATATGAGGAAATGCATAACCCACTGGCAAGTGCTATGGTTCAGAAAGCTGAACTGGAGCTGAACTAATAATCCCTTCTCCTAACTGCCCATCATTGCCACGCAATCTCTCCCCCTTGTCTTCCAGAGAGGCCCAAGCACCATGAGAACATCTCTCTCCTCAGGGCACTCCTTTTCAAGAGGGAGAGAAAGAATTTTACTTTTTTCTAGCTGCGTGAGAGAATTTTTTCTTTGTCAGGCTTTAATAAATGTGTATGTTCTCAAAAGACCACCAAATATACCAGGGAATAGCTACATCTCCAGGAAAATCCAATTTCAGGAATATGTGTCAGCTGCTAAGACAAGGGAGAGAGAAAAAGCACGTCAAGCCTGTGGTCTGGTCGACATGCCCGTGGTTACCTTTGCTTTGTAAGAGCTTTGTACAAAACTAGATGCTGCGGGGTCCACACGCATTTATACGGAACCCAAAGAGCAATTTTCTTCTTCTTCCTGTTGGTCCCTTTTCTCCCGTGTAAAGGAACTGTGTTCACATGTACTCCCATTTCAGAATTCTCACAAGCGATACTATCGCTTCCCTGGATGCACCCAACGCAGCTCCTGACTGAGCACACTTAACTACTATTTCAAGCCAGTATGACGTTATTCTTTTATTTCATAACAAAACATGGGACAACCGCACAGACCTGGGGGCAAAGCGCCTGCTGTCACCTGCCTTTTATGACACGCACGCGTGGTGCACCTGCAGCTGCGGCAACTTGGAGGCGTGCTCCTGTCCCAGCCGCACTGAGTGTGCAAAACTCGCTGGCATGAGAGGAGAAGGTGATACACACACGATTCTGCATGAATTGTTGTTTCTGTGAGTGCTGGAAAGCGGGAATGTTGGTGAGGCGTGAGAAGGACAGACGGGGTTGGCCATTCTTTCACTTTAAAGTGACAAAAAGCCGGGAGAGAGATGGGAGGGAATATTGTCGTCACTTCATAAAACATTCAACATTCTACAGATATTTTAAGGTGGAAGCAGCGGGAGATCTCGCTGGAGCCTAATGCTTCGAAAATTGGGGGGGACTCAGGAAGAAAAAAGTGTGATATTACAGAGCCCTGGGGGGTTCCCCGTGCGGGGACCCGGAAAGCTGTCATTATCAGCTCCATTGAAGAGAAAGAAAAAGGTGGGATAAAGAAGAACGCTACGCTTGGGTACAGGACAGCATGGCTATTAAGATCATATTAAGATCACAGGCGATTAAGATCTGGAACCAGTAGAATGAGATTTCCAGCCTGGCGTGCTGACTTCTGAGCTTGGTAAACCTTGGCAATGAACTTAATTTTCCAAGCACAGTTTCTTCATAGGGCTCTTGGGGTGGGGGGTGGGGGTGGTATCTGAAAAGATGTGCATTGATGTCCGTGTCAAAATTGCTCAATAAATTAAATTTTGAAAAAAACAGATTAATGATACGTTATTGGTAGACCATTACGTCAACTCCTTACTCTGAAAGTTAGTGATTAAAGGGCTACAGTTAAGAATCAGTTCTGCCTGTCCAGAGCAGTCCTACTTCAGGGCACTGGGTCACCCTAGGTAAGGAAGCAAAACTCTACTTTGCAAACAAGTGTGAGCTAGTAAATGCATAAGGAATGGTAGAGTTAAAACAAATAGATACTTTGTAAATTCCTAATTAAAAAACTATATATATATATATATATATATATATATATATATCGAGCAAGGCTCAACGGGTGGCAAAACCATTATGTAAAAGTGTAATGGGCAAAATGAACACAGTAATATGGAAGTAACCCAAATTATTAAACAAATATCCATGAGTCCATGGAGATAAAAATGAAATATTTGATACATAGGTGAGAACAGACAAATCTCTCATGCAGAAGAACTCCAAATAATTAATGTTTTCTCCATTGTCAAGGTGGTGGAGAATAACTCCCTAAGTGTGACTTCCTTCCAAAGAGGACAGTTATGGATAAGAGTTTTTTGTTTGTTTGTTTGTTTTTTGTTTTTGGTACACGGGCCTCTCACTGTTGTGGCCTCTCCCGTTGCGGAGCACAGGCTCCGGACGCGCAGGCTCAGTGGCCATGGCTCACGGGCCCAGCCGCTCTGCAGCATGTGGGATCTTCCCGGACCGGGGCACGAACCCGTGTCCCCTGCATCGGCAGGAGGACTCTCAACCACTGCGCCACCAGGGAAGCCCCGGATAGGAGTTTTTAAAAAAGTAACTTTACAGTGGAGACACCTGAACCACTAAGTCAAATAGGTGATCAGGGTCAACATGAACAGTGATAAAGTCATGTGTACCCCCTTGACGTGATGTGATAAAAATGGCACGTTACCCTTGTGGTCTGCCTTCCCCCAAACCCATAACCCCCGTCTAATCTTGAGAAAAACACCAGACAAATTCAAATTGACACACACTCTGCAAAATGCAGGACAAGCACGCCTCAAAGCTGTCAAGGTCATCAAAAACAAGTCTGAAAAACTGTCACAGCCCAAAGGAGCCTAAGAAGACATGACGACTGAATGTAATGTGGTATTTGGATGGGATCCTGGAACAGAAAAAGGACATTAGGGGAAAACTAAGGAAATCTGAATAATGCATGGAGTCTCCTTACAGAAATGTATTGATGTTGCTTCACTAATTATGAGAAATGTATGCCACTAACGCAAGATGTTAATAAAGTGTGAAATGGGACACTGTATATGGGAACAGTCTGTACTATCTTTACGATTTTTCTGTAAATTTAAAAGTATTTTAAAATTATAAAGCTCATTGAAAAAGAGATTACTGGGAACTGAATATTCAAATGGTGCCAAAACGCCACCCTACAGAATTGCTGGTTCCAAGGCAGTGAGGGGAATGTAACCCTATGATGGAAAGATCAGGCTCTGAATTCGGTGTCAATCTTAGCTTGTCTATGGTGGACAAGCAAACCCATGGGCCACCTCATGTAAATCATCACACAACACTTAGGAAGAGTTCATGATTAAAATGTTTACAATGAATCCAGAAAGCCTTTGGAACCACATTCCAGGGGACAAGAAGCATGGGAGGCAGAGGGCAAGTTAACACACCGCAAGAAAATAATCAGACAAATCCAACACATTCCAGCAAACGATTGATCTTTATCTTCTGCCAAGTCAACATCATTTTTAAAAAATAGTGAGTTTGGGCTTCCCTGGTGGCACAGTGGTTAAGAATCCGCCTGCCAGTGCAGGGGACACGGGTTTGAGCCCTGGTCCGGGAAGATCCCAGATGCTGCAGAGCCACTAAGCCCCTGTGCCACAACTACTGAGCCTGCGCTCTAGAGCCCGTGAGCCACAACTACTGAAGCCCGCGCGCCTAGAGCCCGTGCTCCACAACAAGAGAAGCCACCACAATGAGAGCCCGCGCACCGCAACAAAGACCAGCCCCTGCTCACCACAACCAGAGAAAGCTCGCGCGCAGCAACGAAGACCCAACGTGGCCAAAAAAAAAAAAAAAAAAAAAAAGTGAGTTTGAGGAGACTTATGTAAACCTAATGAAACAATTTTGAACAGATCCTGGTTTGAACAGACCATGTATAAACACTCTGTTTGGAGGCACCGGGAAAATTTAAATATACCCTGTGTCCCAGAGGGTATTCAGGATATTTCACAGTTAGACATGAAAATAGTACTGTGATTTCGGTCAAGGCACCCTTACCTTGTTAAGAGATATTTTTGGAATGAAATGTCATGGTGTCTGTCATTTACTTCAAGAAAAAACAAAAAAATTAAAAAACTCAAACAGAATATGTCCGGAAAGCTAGTATTGCAGAAATCAAGGGGATGCCCGCGTGACTGCATGAGCCAGCTCCCCAATACTGAGTAACGTAAGAGAATATAGCTTATTCTCTCGGAGGTCTGTGGGCCAGCTAGTGGTCAGCTGGTCTAGGCTGCACCTCCTTGGCATGATCGCATACGTTCCACACAATCTCTGGATGGGCCAGTTAGCTGCGACTCTTTCTTGTCGTGTCACTAAACCAGACTCCCTTCATCATACAAGCACATCACAAGCCTCTCCTTCACCCCACTGGCCAACACAAGTTGCACTGACCAAGCCCAAAGCCGATGGCATACGGAGACACACCGTGCCCATAGTGGAAAAAACTACAGTCATCTGTCAAGGAGCATGGAAACTGGGAGGGGTGCCGTTGTGAGCAGTAACCCATGGGGGGTTATTACTCAATAATGGGGCTTTATAAAATCATGCTCTATTTTTTTCGGTATGTTTGGAAATTTTCGTGAATCCAAACCCCTCTCTTCCCTGAGAAGATCTCCATAATGTTCTGTTTGCATCCACTGGTCTCTCTGATTCTTCTCTAATTCTGCTTTACTGGCTACACTGTGCTCTGTCAAGCCTCAGGCCAATGGGTCCTCCCCCAGAGCAACTCTGCACATGACTTCTCTCTTTTTTTTTTTTTGCAGTACGTGGGCCTCTCCCTGTTGTGGCCTCTCCCGTTGCGGAGCACAGGCTCCAGACGCGCAGGCTCAGCGGCCACGGCTCACGGGCCCAGCCGCTCCACGGCACGTGGGATCTTCCCGGACCGGGGCACAAACCCGCGTCCCCTGCATCGGCAGGCGGACTCCCAACCACTGCACCACCAGGGAAGCCCTCACATGACTTCTTTTCATGATTTAACTTCATGTCCTTGCAGGAGCCCTGTGCGAATCTTGAGCCTCATCCTCCGCAGGCTGCATTATATTTGCTTATTTCCTTGTTTGTTTCCCAACTAGACAGAGCTCCTTGAAGCCCAGAATTGGGTCTTTCCTGTCTGTGTGTGCACGGTGGCTGAGGCAGGGTACACGTTTACATGCAGACAGAATGCACCTGTCAAATCGCTCCCTGATCTGCATGATGCAGAAGTACATTTCCTCTTTGTGAGGTTATAGCACCACCATCTTAATTGGATCGACATGTGTCTTTTTTGGCTTTCTTATTATAGAATTAACCACCTCTGGAAGTTCCCTTCTGTTCTATGCCTCTCGGATTCTAAGCATTAAAAAAATAATAATTTTAAAAGCAGACAAAAAAGAAAAGGAATACTTCGTGAAATAGAAAACTGTTTTGTCTATCCAAAGAATGATCACATACTTAGTCCCTGTATTATCAAGCCATGATTAGAGGAGTAAAAGGGCCCAAGAGAAGAATTTGTGGTAGTCAAACATGAAGAATTTAGAAATGACAAGGAATCAATAAAAGTTGGTGCTGTGGAGAAAGGAGAGAGCTCGAGATGTGAATAATAATAACTCTGAGCATTCCCTCAACAAAATTGGACACGGACAGTGCAGTGCAAAAACCTGCGTGGATAAGCAAAAGGGAATGAAGATACCATTTTTGAGTGGAAGAAACTTACAATTTCGATATCCCTTCTTTTTCTAGAATCTTTCACATCTATGACCCTTTTGTAGTTGGACAGCACCTGGCAGGATAGAGGTAAATGGCTATCTCTGCTGAAACGATTAAAACTCAACATAGCCCAAGGAAGCTAATGTGCATGAGGAAAGTGTCAGAGCAAATCACCAGGAGGCTGGGTCCAGACTCCATTTCAGTATGGCGGAATGGAAAGCCACGGAGCTTTGTCAATATGTGGGACTGGTTTGAACCCAAGTATCAGCTCCATTGCATGGCGAAACATTTGACCTTTAGCAAGTTACATCGCTGAGCCCAAATCCTTCATCTAGAACACAGATATTATAACACGTGGATTTTTAACGTAATGAAAGGAAACAATGAAGATTTACAGCCATGTTCCCCTTCGAGACAGTCATACAATTTCTGTGCAATACAGCACAGAAAGTGTTTGCACAAAGGTTGGCAAACTATGGCCTGTGCGCCCAATCACGCTGCCCACCTGTTTTAACAAAATGTGGGTGTACTTACAAATATTTTATTGGGACACCCATTGGTTGAGGTAATGTTTATAGAATTTTCCAGATGCAAAAGAGCAGAGATGAAGAGTTGCTTCAACACATAGCCATTCTAAGATACTTTAAACTTTTGAGGCAAACAGAAACAGGTGACTTCCGTCAGACACCAGCAAACTACTTGCTGGTGACTGTTCCAAGTTTCAACACTCAAGTGTGCCACCTTCCTTTCAATGGCAGCACAGCTTTGCAAAGCTGAACGTCGGGCTCTTGCTGTGTGAAAAATCAAGATGTAACAGGAAATGAGGGTGCGCAAGTCCCATCTCATTCCAAGGCTGGCAAAGTGCCCTACAGGCATACACATCCCTTTAGTAAGTACTGGTAGCCACTTAAGAATGAAACGAAAATACACTTGCTTTCCATTTCATATGTATATACATATATATATTAATGTTGACTAAAATGCCAGTGTGTACATTCTTCTTAAGTTGTTTGGACCCAAACGGTTAGATCTTTCTTTTGTCCTAGAGGCATCGAAGAAAGAAATTGCCAAGACCCTAAGGACCCCGTGACCTGAGGAAGACTGGGGAACCCTGGCCCAGCCTGGACTGTCACAAGGTAGGCGAGCTACCCTTGAATATCCTGTCTTGCCGTCTGCATCCAACATAAATCTTACTTGGCTTTCTAATGCTGAAGTAAACTGGCCTTGATGATCCCACAGACAAGGATTTTAAAAAGTTGCCTTTGTGACACAGAAAACAGACTTGTGGTTGACAAAGGGGACGGGGCTGGGGGAGGGATGGATTGGGAGGTTGGGGTTAGTAGATGTAGGTTATTATTTATGGAATGGATAAACAACAAGGTCCTACCGTATAGTACGGAGAACCATGTTCAATATCCTATGAGAAAGCAATTATATTCCAATAAAGATGAAAAAATATCCTATGATAAACCATAATGGAAAAGAAAATTAGAAAAAGAATGTATATATAGATGTATAACTGAATCACTTTGCTGTACAGCAGAAATTAATACAACACTGTAAGTCAACTATACTTCAATTTTAAAAAAGTAAAATAAAATTTAAAAAAAAAAGGAAAAACAAAAGATGCCTTTCTGGAAAAACTACCTGGACCTTGACAAACTCCTCCAATGAATACAATCCCTGCCCCTGTGAGCCTGAGTGAGGATGACCCCATAAGGATTAAATCTCCCTCTATCACTAGCTTCAACCTCCAGAATTCGCTCTCCCAGGCTTTGCCAGGGGGCAGGCTGATGCGAAATCTGACCTAATTTGACTTCTCCTGCAAAAGCTGCGTCTCCGCAATGCCTTTGGTCTCTTTCCATCAGCTCCCAGCAGCCACTAGGAGAAGGCAGAGTTCGGGGACATTTTTCCCCTTTGAAGCCACCGCTGCTAGTTTGAAGCTTGGAGCAGTTGGGTCACGAAATAATATTCAGTGGGTAAAATGCAGGGTTAGCCTACCCAGTCAGTGTATTTGGGCCAACACGCACTTATCTTCCTTTGTTCCAAACTAGTGGATTTTTCACTAGTTCTCATTTCTAATTTTCTACACTGTTATTATTAGGCTGGGCTAGAGACTCTTTACAGACGATCCCTGACACAGATCCAGATTCTAATTATTGTTACTTTCCTCTGGCAAGATAAAAAATCTTCTTTGCACCCAGAATGCATTTTGCGGTTCAGTGACTCTGGCCTATTTACAGTTCCCAACTCCCCTATTTGAGAGAGAGAATAATACTAATAATTTAACTGACAAAAAAGTCCCACGCTGGTATTGATTTCTCTATTTTTAGACTCCTAGGCGAAGGGATGCTTTATCTCGAGTCTAGATGGTACTAAAAATAGAACCTTACCCCAGGCTATATCTGTTTTGAAAAATAAATTACGCGTACAAATGAGGTGGGAAAGCAGTGGGTCCATCTTCTGAAGGGAATAGCGGACCCTTCATTAAATAGGGAAGCAGGCGCGAGTCTGTAGCTGACTGACTTTTCAGTCTCTGGATTGTGATCAAACCACACAGTCCACTCATGCTGTCCATCCTGTGACTGTGGCCCCACGATGGCTCTCAAGACAACATTCGGGAAGTCTGCCCGGCTCCATCTTGAGGGTAAACGGAGAGTTTCCCTGAATTATGGATGCGGTTCCACCTCTGACCTTGGGAACCAAGGCTCAAAACCAGGCTTCTTATTCCTGAGCCAAGCTGAGCCCCTGGCGCCCTAGTTCTCAGAGGTGGTTCTTTTCTGGTCCTCTGAGTCTGTGACCATTTTTGGTAACCTTCCCTGGGTCCAGTCTCTTTTTTCCTTGGACATGGCCTTCCTCTCCCAAGGTTCCCACTCACATTCCCTGAGACGAGTCTAATTTTTCTGGGTTATGACCCAGTTGTTGAGACCCGGTACCAGTAGAGAAGCTCCTCAGCTGGCTCTCTCCGTTATCATGACCTGAACCTCAGTGCCCCGGACCTACCATCCACCACTTGTTGGCTCACCATTTATATCCGGGCTGGACGTCTCTGACCCTCCCTGTGCAGCTTTATGTATTTCACGTTGCCCTATCACCGTGGTCTAGGTTTCAGATGAACTTAACGGAGAAACCCTGAAGACTCTAGTATTGACTGGAAACTCTCCGTCCTTCTGCAGTTAACTGGCCCACCCAACTTGGACATGCGGCATGTCCCCGCCTCCGAGCCAATGTATGGACACCAGGCAGGCAGCTGGCCACTTCTTAACCCTGATGATTGTACCATAAAATTCGGTGATGTCTAAATTCTCACCTCTGCCTTTAACCCAGTGGACTCTGTCTTATAGGGAAAGACCTTCCTGATCAATGTAAATGGACCGTCAGCAAAACGATAATTACAACGTTGAAAACATGTCCCCATGTGCTAAGCCCATCGGAGGGAGAATTTTCTGGAATGTTTCATACTGTGAACCGAATCAATAATTCGTATAACTTTGTGAAATTCGTCAAGGAGCTCCAGGGCTCACCTGATGAAGCTTAATTACCATCTTCTTTCAGATCAAAGGGGAAAGATGGGGTCATTATCACCCCGCCCCCACAAGGGGAAGGCTAATTAAAATATCCAGTGTGTTTGAGCTTTCCCGTGCAGTTTACATTTAGACAGACACAGCCTCAGGCTTCTTTATAACAGCAGAAGTAACAGGTTTTAATGAAAAAGGTAAGCTCCATTCTCTTGGTCTTTTGGAATTGTGTTCTAACAAAAGAGGAGTGTACACATTTGATGAAGTTAAACTGATAAATGTGTTGTGGTAATTGCCTCAGAAGGAAGGTAGATAAGTAAAAAAAAAAAAAAAAAAAAAAAAGGAACAATATTCCCCCAACTAAGCGGGATGTTAAACATGGGCTCTTTGGTCTTGAATAAATCAGGTATTTGTCGGCAGCCAACAACAAAGCTTAAAAAAAAAAAAAAAAAAAGGCACAGTTACTCTTTCTCCCACTCCAGGGATAGAGGGGAGGTGACCGACCACACATTAAATGTTTATAAGACAGCATGTATATATATGAGTGCTTGTGTTTTTATATAGGAGTTAAGTGTATAACTTAAAATATGGTAAAGAACATATCGTCACCCAATAAATACTGGTGTAGGTACGTGATCCTCAATAGGGGGTGTGGTCTTCCCACGAGGAGACATTTGGCAACATGTGGAGAGATTCTGATTGTCACAACTGAGGAAGGGGACGGTACTGGCGTCTACCATCAAAAGACCAGGGATGCTGCTACACATTCTACCGTGCACAGGCCTGCCCGCCTTCACCCCTACAAAAGATAATTACCTGGCCTCAAATATCCCTAGTGTGAAGTTGGAGAAATCCTGGTCTAAATAAACTTAGGTGTTTTTTCTGATGTTAGGTATGCACCATGAACCAGACACGACACTTAGCACCTTTATTTAAACTGCCTCGTGTAATGCTAACAGCTTTTCTATGAGCTTGGGCCCATTTTTTTTTTCAGATGAGAAAATGGATTATGAGAAATTCAGGAACTTATTTACCTTAGTTAGAAACAGCCACAATTCAAAGCAGGATCTCTCTGGTTTCTACGGCATCCTGTGTAACCTCTGCACAAGCTTTTCATTCCTTTTGCAGAAACTACCAAGTTTCAGATTAGCCAAGCAGCCGTGGAGTAGGGGCTATGAATCTCATCTTATAATTAAAGAAATGAAGTAAGAAGGTTAACTATTGTCTAGGGTCATGCCTAATAAATACTGGAGTCGGCATGCAAGACCACTCTTCCAACTTCAAATCTAGGATTCTTAAACAAAATATCATTGCATGTCTAATGCAGTGTTTTCCCAAGCTGGTCATTATTGACATTTAGTTAATTGGGTAGGTCCTTATCACGGAGCCTAACTGTGCACTGTGGGATGTCGGGCCGCATGCCTGGCCTCTACCCACTAGATGCCAGCAGGACCCTTTTCCAGTTATGACAACCCCCAAATGTCTCCTTACATCGCCAAATGGCCCCTGGAAGGAAGACAGCCTCCACTGGAGAAGCACTGCTTTTTTTTTTTTTTTTTTTTTTTTTTTTTCCCGGTACGCGGGCCTCTCACTGTTGTGGCCTCTCCCGTTGCGGAGCACAGGCTCCAGACGCGCAGGCTCAGAGGCCATGGCTCACGGGCCCAGCCGCTCTGCGGCACGTGGGATCTTCCCGGACCGGGGCACGAACCCGTGTCCCCTGCATCGGCAGGCGGACTCTCAACCACTGCGCCACCAGGGAAGCCCGAGAAGCACTGCTTTAATGTCTACTTGATAGTCTAAGAAAAATGCTTGACAGTCCTTAAAAAGATGTTCACAGCCTGCTCCTCTGAAGCTCTCTTTACATCTGATTCCAGTGTCTAACTATGAACTTTGTTTTGATGCACCACTGGTAGCTCATCAAACACCTAAATTAATTCTGTTAAAACACAGTATGTTCTACTGGCTGGACATCCATTCCAGTAACCCTCATTAGTGCCAACTATGGAGTTATGAAATCATTACGTTCGAATGATTTTCTCAATGTTCCATGGCTATAGACAAGTGACGGGACTCAGCACGTACGGAAACTTACCGTTGGGGACCAGTTCTGACATCAAGACATGCCCGAGGCCGAATGACTGGGGGCGATGATGCCTTTGTGGTTGACGAGCCAGCCCACGCAGTGCAGGAAGCTGCCGGCCAGGTCTCAGTTGAGTGGAAAGTGACAAAACAAAGCGGGTACTACCAATACCCAGGGGGATTCGCAGAATGGCTAGCCAAATACGTTTTCGGCATCAGAGCCTCAAGAACTCCTAGTCAATGGTGTCTGAGACTTTGTTCTCCTTCTGTGTTGTCCATCCTTATTCCGAAGACGTCTATTCTATGCTTCCAGGGCTTTCCTGCCACTTATCCTGAAAAGGCAACCTGTTGACCCAGATGAGGAACAACCGGGGTTGGGGGTGGAGCAGTGAGGAGCCCTTACCCTCAGTCTAATGTGGCAAGAAGAAATTCACCTGGCACCCCCCTGTGCCCAAACTGCACAACCTCAAATTTCAGATGCATCTTTCTCTCTACTTGTCCTTCTATTTCAGAAAAACTTCCATGCATTTCAAAAAAGGAATGCCCATGTAAAAGAGAAAAGAATTACATCCATCCTATTTCCTTAGCGTAATATTTCAAAAGGCAATTCGAGACAGGAGACTTATTTTTGTAACCTATTTCCCAGCTTCTTCTTGAATCCAAAATTTATAGGATAATCTAAAGTTTTAGGATTTGAAAAATAGCTGCAGTAATCTTTCCATTTTCTATCAGCTTTCTTATTTTGAACTGCCTCAAAAATAAATATGTTTTATGGCCCTGAACTTCAAGTAGGTTTTAAAAGTCATTTAAGGATGTACTTCAGTTATATTTGGGATCAAATCGTGATGAAGAGCCCACGCTGTCTATCCCCTCGGGACTGGGGCTACTTAATGAGAATAAAATCAATGTAAAGAATTGTGATCCGAAGTAGAAGTGCCCAGTAGTGGCTCTAAGATGGTCTGTTGGGAAATGGAGCATATCAATGGGGTCTCAGGACAAGGTTAATGGGCAAGGTAAACATTGCTATATTCTGAGGAATAAGAAGGACAGTAGATGTAAATTAATGAAAACACCCTGCTCATCAAGCATGAAAAGATGGTATGTGACTCAGCAAGCCAACAACATTCATGCATTTTAAGTCGCTTTTCTGGGTAGTATGCCACGAATCGCTGTGTCTTATCTCCTCCATGGCCACTGAGGGTCGTCTTACTATGTTACAAGAGAGGAAGAATTCACAAAAACTGAACTTTGTGACCTCCAAGAAATCACTCACCAATCTACGATGCTGGCCCTAACACAACTCCCTTGTGGTCCAGGAACTCATCCCTCATTATCCTCTGGACACTTACACTTGAATGTCACGCTATTTTTGACATCTCAGTGTGTTGAACACTGACCTCCTTTCTTTCCCCCAAAACTGCCTCTGGGTATGACTTCTCCATTTTTCTAATGACATCATGAATTTCCACGGTCTGAAACTAAGAAAATAAAAGATCCTTCCTCTCCTCTCCTACCTCTGACATATAACTAAGTGCATTTTTGTTTCCATTCTCTTTTTCAGCCTTCCCTCTGTTAATCCTACCAGCACCAAGGAGACCCAAGCCATTGATATCCGTCAATCACGCTACCATTAGAGGCTCCTAATTTCCTAACTTCTTTTCCCCCTGCCCATCTTCTCCCCACTAGAGATCCAAAAGAAAGTCTTCTCATCTTACTCTTTTCCTCCCTAACACTACCTCTAGATGCTCTGCCTTTAAAATCACTGTAGCGTTGATCAGCAAGACAGTAAAGGATTGTGATCATGTGCCCTCAGCCTGTCTTTCTGGTCTCTCTTTTCACCCAACTCAAAAGTAACCACTTATTATACTATTATGATCTAAAATCACTCTCAGTTTTGACCAAAAAAATAAACGGAAAAAAAGCAAAACAAAAAACCCCTCAATCTCCATAGATTCTCTCCTTAGAATATTCTATGCCTCTGGATTGCCTGCTCATCGGGAGCAAAGACTGGGTCTAATACTTTTGTATCCACGGCCCCTAAGCACCTCTACAGTCCCATGCAAACACAATAAAACCACACAGAGCTTCTGCTGAAGAGTCACTTGGCTATCTGTGGGATGACCGCAATGACTACAACATAATCTGGTAAATGTTTTCTGAGGCACACCCCTTAACCAGTGAACTTCTGTGTTTGGTTATTTTTAACTACATAATATGGAATACTCTCTCCTCTTTTCAAAATTACAGCTAGGAAAGTCGTAAAAGAGATGGTGTTTTAAAAAATATATAGGGTTACATTTACAAACTTAACTGTGGAATGATTACTCATTAATAAGATGACATTATTTAGAGCTGCTAATTGCCACATCTTTAGGGCACCTACTTAGGGGAAGGCATCTAATAAACCAGTGAACCAATGAGTAAGGAAGATGTTTTTATACGTTGTGACATTTTATACAAAGAAAATGAACAGAGTGAAGAGTTGGAGAGTAAGTGGTGTGCCTACTTTAGAAAAGAAAAGAGAAATGAGATGGCACTCAGACACACCAGTCCTAAGCTTGAGTGTCACTGTATATCAGAACGTGTGTGATAGGTGCGATTTATACCTTAGGTCAAAAAGGAATAAGCAGTAAATAACCATAAAACTGGACAAAATATATGAAACAGGTGCATTTAGATACTGCCCCATGGTTGAAGTAGGAATGGGATCTCTGAGAGACAGAAACAAGGTTAATCTTGTAAGCAAGCAGGACCCTCTGGGGCCTTCTCAGGACAGACTCCTCCCCCATATCCTCTGCTGTAGCTCTTCTCTCAAGTACCCAGATAACAGTGCCTGATGCACATCTCCTGAGTTGTTTTACAGACGGTAAAACCCCTGCCCAATGGATGAAATTAACTACCTGAGAGCCATGAGCACACAGCCCCCCAGACCTATTGGAGCCTGAGGACTGATAATGTTAACACATCTGACCTCGTCACCAGCCAATCAGAGAACCGTGCACGAGCTGATCACATACCCTGGGAGGCCCCTGCCTCACCTGGCCTCTAACAATGCTTTCCTGAAACCCATCAGGGAGTTTGGGCCCTGTGAGCACCAGCTGCCTGGACTCCTTGCTTGGCACCTGCAATAAATGCTGCACTTCCCTTCACCACAACCCGGGGGCAGGAGACTGGCTTGACAGTGCAGGCAAGTGGACCCAAGTTTGTTTTGGTGACTGTCTGACAACGGCTATAACTTTGTGCCCAGAGGAACATTCCAGGCTGTAAGACCAGAGGGAGCCGCTCGTGCTTGGTTAGGAAGACAAAGTTCAGAATTTCAGGGCCAATTTTCAGGAGGCACAGCACGCCATAGCGAAAGAGCTTGAAAGCTCCTCCCCGAGATGCAGCTGGTGAAAAATACATCAGATAAGAGTCCTGGATGAAACACAGAGGTGTTAATACTGGCAAACATGAGAAGCAAGGAGACTGAGGAGGAGAAATGATGCAGGTGAACGAGATTCTAATCGGCCCAGCCACACTCTGCGTCACCCACTCCAGATAAAAGTCCTGGCGGGGAACAGCCGAGTGACTACCATCAGGTCGTGGGTCTGTGACTGAGCAGGTCGGGAGAGCCAGAATATGACCCTGTTGCTTTGGTACCAGAGCTCTGCCTCCCCTTAAGACTAATCATCTCCCCAAAGCCACAAAGGCCTTCAGGAGTCAAGTGGGCCAATAATTTCACATGTCTGTTACAGTAACCTGCTCTGCTGAAAGAGCTGGGTACTTTCTTTTTGGTTTAAATCAAATGTTAGTCCATCATCCAAACACGATTTCATTTATAACATTCATTTCTTCTTATTAAATTAAAAATGTTAAAATCCTGTATGAATAGTACATAAAAAGATACATCTAATGTTTTCAAATAGGGTCCCTTTGCTTACTAACTGTGCAGACAGAGGAGTTTCTAATAACTCATAAAATTCTGTCCTGCAAAACGTCACGGGCTTCGTTGCTTGCTTTTAAATGAAGACCGTACGTTCAGTTACCTTACAGTATCTGAAAGCCGTAAGTACCAGGGCAAATAAAAAGACAGTCTTTGTCATAGATTTATCGAAAGCCGCTATTCTGAATTCTCGAATGAAGCGCTTCAAATTCCAAATCATATCTCAAGTAAGAAAAAAAAATAATCTAGATTAGTGTTTCTCAATTTTTTTTTTGTTATTGTCCTTCCTAAGGAGTCTACTAAACTTCATTTTCCCTAATCTCACCCACCTTCCTTGTAATTTCAATACCACAAGATATGCTATAGATACATTTAACACTTATATCTTTATGCACGACGTGTATGTCTGTGCTTTATAAACAGAAAGAACAAGATTCCTCCCTCCCCAAGAACCCCTGTTTTCTCCCTTGGTTGTGAGACCTCTAGCAAGATGTTTGCTCTAGATCAGCACCGTCCAACAGAACTTGCTGTGCTGAAGGGAATATTCTATCATGAATGGTAACCAGTAGCCGCATGCGGCTAGGCAACATAATTGTATTTGTTTAAATTTTATTTTCATTAATTGAAATAGTCGCATATGGTTAGTGGCTACCATATTGGATACCCTAGTTCTGGAGACTGCAGGAAGAAAGTGATTAAGTAAAAGCATATGGAGAAGGGCCTCCTGGTAAGTCCCAATGGGCAGCTACTGAGGTCCGTGAAGAAGCATGGAGAAAAGGCGCGGTTCTCAGCCAGGGGCCATTTCACTCCACGCCACTCCAACCCAAGGGACATTTGGTAAGGTCTGAGGACATTTTGGTTTGTTACAGTGGGAACAGGTGCTAAGAGCCTCCAGTGGGTAGAAGCCATGGACGCTGGTCAACACATCATCATGCTTAAGACAGCCCCCTCCCCAGCCCAACAAAGAATTCTTCATCCTCCCATGGGAAGAGCATCAAGGCTGACAAACCCTGCTGTGAAGACAGACTAGGTGAAACAGACGCTTGCAAATGTAAGCTTCTCCAAACCTCCAGCTGCCTCTTGGAAAGCAGCTGGGCTGAGAGGCTCCCTTTCCTATCACGATTTCTGAAAAAAAGAGAAAGAAACCTCTGTGCTCCACCAAGGTATATACTCACTCGGCCTCTTGGGATTTGGGGAGTTCTGTCAAAGCAAGAATACCAACAGCCCTTCAGCTGGAATGTTTGCTTCCCCCTTCTTTTAGAATATGAACAACAGAGAATAAAACGACTGCCTGTTTCTGAAAATCTACGGACGCGTGCCCATCAAACTGAGGTGCGCCAGTCATCCAACTAACGCTGGGAGCAAGGCCACCGTAGTCTCTGGGGGCACGGTTTAAGATAAAAAATATCATAAGTATGATTTTTATGCCAATTGGGAGAATTGGCTTAAATGATGAGAATTACGGGTAAGAGGCCAGCCGGGGCTGTGAAAGTCAAAGCTGCATTTTCTAGTTAGGTTTTGGGTGAGACTAATGACTGTGTAGGCAAACAGGACAGGACATGTTTACAAATACTTGTATTCCAGGCCCGGAGAAATCCTTGAGGCCTAAGACAAAGAAGTCGAGGATGTCTCGGAGCAGCAAAGCAAACGCTGTCCATCACAATACAGAGGGATGCTTATTTGCTGATGAAATGACAGATGCCCATTTTACAACGATCCTGTAATTCTGCTCGTGTCCATCTCTCTTTTGTTTTTGTGGTATGCGTTAGGGTGACAAGCTTTGCCACTGTGAAAACAACACATGGCATACAACATTTCAGGAATAGCAAGAGAAAGAGGAAATACTACAGACCAAAGAAAACAATCTTACAGAAGGTTGGGTCTCTGATAGAGGAATCTTACGTAGATTGGACTGACAGTTTTATAGGGGAGAAGGGGTGCTTTTTCATGTCACCGAGGAATCTTAGAAAAAACGATTTACTGCCTGCCAATGCTGGGGACACGGGTTCGAGCCCTGGTCTGGGAGGATCCCACATGCCGTGGAGCGACTAGGCCCGTGAGCCACAACTACTGAGCCTGCGTATCTGGAGCCTGTGCTCCGCAGCGAGAGAGGCCACAACAGTGAGAGGCCCGCGCACCGCGATGAAGAGTGGCCCCCACTTGCCACAACTAGAGAGCGCCCTCGCGCAGAAACGAAGACCCAACACAGCAAAAATAAATTAATTAATTAATAAACTCCTACCCCCAACATCTTCTTAAAAAAAAACATTTACATGGGGCCCACATTAGCATCAAATTCTTTCTCCTCACTGCCATTTAGTGCCCTGGGAACAAAAATAACTACAAGTATGATGTAAACTGGAAACAAGGAGGGTTAAATGTTTCCAAAGGGAACATATTTTCATCTGTTTGCCTAGATCCCCGATTACCTTCTCTTCCCTGTCAAGGAGGGTCATAGCTACGATGAGAGCACTCAAATGCAGTGTCAGACGTTTATTCAATTTCTTAATGTTGTAATTTAATCCCGTTTGGCTGTAAACTCAGCTGCTGACGCAGACCGCTTAAAGCAAAACATCGCTCTCCTAATTCATCCTAAAATTATGCAAAAATTCAAAATGGGGTCACTTTCTTCAAAACCAGGCCTCCAGACTTGAAGCGATTTCACACTTCTGAATGGTACTGGAGAGTGGGTCAGTTACCTGGCGAAATCATCGCCTATTGGCTCTGTAGCTGGATAAATAACTGTACCCCAAGGAACTCTCCAGGGAAAGATGAACCCTGAGAAAGCCCATGGGAGGCAAAGTCCTTGAAGACCTTGAGGCAGATGAAAGAGACAGAGGGGGAAGTCTTTGGCTGAAGAGATCTGCTCACGCACTTTCCCCACTTTAAACTTTTTTTATTACAAGCATTCATCAAACTTTATGAGGAACAATAAGGGACTTTACAGAGTAAAAGATGAAAAGGGCCCCAGCTGTAATTCTTGTTTTTAATTTTTTTGTTGAGGCTTACCAGGAATCGTACGCTATAATGGGCAAGATTACCAGCTACAGGCACTAAACACTGCCAGATGTCCCCGTAAATCAGTATAGCTCTCTGGGAACCCGATTTGGAAATGCGGCTCCAAATGGATAAAATTCAGTGGTCCTATGGGTACATAACCGTCCACGGCACATCCAGAACATAACAAAAAGTGTTGGGGAAGGATGTTCATGGGGCCAAAATGGCCACCATATACAAATCATGGGGGGTGAATTTGGTGGGATATTATTCAGACAAGGCAGCCACTTGGAAATGTTGTGCCTGAACGCTCGACCACTGCCTCTCCTATCTCTGCTCGGTTAGCAGTATCGTGCCCGTGGAGCACGTTGGAAGAGTACAGAGAGAATGTCCTACATCATGGGTTATCCGGAGGTCTCCAGGGGAGACAGTGATGGATGCTGAGGGATTATTATCTCTGCTTCCAGGCCAAAGCCAGGAACCCGTGAATTACAAGAAAGATAAGACATCCTTGAAATGCAGGGCAAAGGCATCAGACTCTTTTCTCTTATAGGATCCTTCCACACAGTCTCCATTCTGTCCTGGAGCCCAGAAGAACCACTCAGGCCAGTTGTGAGGATGAACAGACCCTGGGCTTTATGTCCGAAGACGCATAGAAGACAGCTCTCAGCACACAAGCAGGGAAGGTTTACCAGTTTGCACCTCGCTCAGAGCGAAACCATGAGAAAATGAAAGCCTTTACTGTACGGTACAGGGAAAACAGCCAATATTTTATAACTATAAATGCAATATAACCTATAAAAATCTTGACTCGATAAGTTGTACACCTGAAACTTATGTAATACTGTAAATCAACTCTACCTCGATTAAAAAAAGAAAGAAAATGGAAGGCTTCCTGGCCGTCCATGGCCACCTGAGTTACCAACAGGCTGCCAGGTACCAGGACCGAGAGATGGCCTCTTGTAAGCAGCCAGAAGGATGTGTGATTCATTCAGGGGGACTGGGTCACCCACAGGAATAAGGCTGAGCCTCATATCCAGAGGCAATAGTTCCACTCAAGTGGAAATAATGGAAGATACAGGAGAACACTTTCACAAGGGTTATACGATTTTATAAGAAGTTATAAATAGGAAATGACATAGACTGCCTGAGCCTAAAATAATGAGTTCCTAAATGAAGAAACAAACAAGTAGACTCAGGAAAAGTACTGTGGAGAACTGAATAACCATGCTAAAGAAATTCTCGTAACAGGAGACAAGGTAATGAAAATCAAAAGTGAAAGGTAGGACGAGCGGAAGACAGTGCCTGCAGCTAACAGTCTACTGTGTCCCCTTCTAGACACAGAATATGCACATAAACGCGTAGGAGCTATTACTGTACTGCGTAAATAAGTGAGACTGTGCCATGCAAGTCATTCTTCACCGTGCACTTTTACTACTGTGCTTAAGAGTCGGTAACATGCCAGGATGAAAAGTTCTAGAAAACCAATTTGTGAGCATGGTAAGACCTTGACCTTGAGTCTTGACTAGCTTCCTATCTGTGAGATGTGGGGCAAATGCCTTCACTTTTATACAGCTCAGTTTTCTCTTTTGTAACATGAGCACAAATTATCACTGGCCTTAAAGGGTGTCAGGATTGCATGCCTTAAAGCATGTGTTTAAGAAAGTGCGAGAGTGTTACCCACGTGACAAATGTTACATAATTGGTAACTGTTGCTAACTTACTCTTTTTGACAGCAGCACTGTATTTCATACATCACTCAACAACTGCCCTATGGATGAACAGTTAGAATCTTTCTTTTGTGCCCTCATTGCAACAAGCTTCCTTGGGCATAATATCTTTGCTCATTTCTTCAAATGCCTGACAACATTTAATTTGCATACCTGGTGTCAAGTTCATTAACCTTGAAGAAATGTGAAATATTTAAAGCAAGTCTTAGACTTGAGGTACACAACGACCTTAGCTGTCTGATTACAGGTAATGATGACGATAATGACATTGATCAATAATAACATGTATCAAGCTCTCCAGAGGCAGAAATCCATTTCAGATGGGACCACCATGAAAGGGAAGCTCTTTAGAAAACACCATCCTTTAATTTTGTGCTTAAAATTAAAAGGAAATTTCCTTCTATCACAGCAATTTAAAACCTATTTGTATTTTGTAGAGCATTTAATTGTACATATTTGTGCCTATTAACTTATTTTCTAGATGAAAGTAAGTGAGAAAGAGAAAAGCAAATACCGTATGCTAACACACATATGTGGAATGTAAAAAAAAAAAGGTTCTGAAGAACCTAGGGGCAGGACAGGAATAAAGACGCAGATGTAGAGAATGGACTTGAGGATACGGGGAGGGGGAAAGGTAAGCTGGGACGAAGTGAGAGAGTAGCGTGGACATATATACACTACCAAAAGTAAAACAGATAGCTAGTGGGAAGCAGCCGCATAGCACAGGGAGATCAGCTCGGTGCTTTGTGGCCACCTAGAGGGGTGGGATAGGGAGGGTGGGAGGGAGACGCAAGAGGGGCTGATTCACTTTGTTATAAAGCAGAAACTAACACACCATTGTAAAGCAATTTTTCTCCAATAAAGACATTTAAAAAAAAGCATTTTTATAATGAGAAGACTAAAGCTTAAGAGCATCTGATGAAACTCTCTCAAAGTCACCCAAAGTGGCCCAGCCGGGATTCAAACTTACGTCTATTTGACCTCACAGCCGAGACTCTTAACCTCTACGCCACTGTGCGTCCTCACCCCCAAGTACCCACTAACCCCGAGTGGGTTCAGCCACATTCATGCCTCTGTGCCCCTGAAGTTTCCTTCCCCAGACCTGCTCTGCCTATGACTGTGCTTGGCCTGCAGCAGGACATCATTCTCTTAGTGGCGATGACTGTGGCTGTGTGTCCGCCTGGCCATCATTCTTGCATCTCAGGGCTGGCCATCCTGCATCTCTCCAGTCCTATTTTCCTCTCCCCATCTTCATTCACCTGCTTGTTCCACCACTATTTTCCCCCCATACTCTTGCCTTACCCTTCAGTCTTTTGTCTTCCTATTCCATCCTTAGCTGTCTGAAATACAGAAATAATTTTTTAAGTATTTTCCCAGTTTTATTGAGAGATAATTGACATACATCACTGGGTACATTTAAGGTGTCCAAGATGATGGCTTGATTTCATGTGAAATTTACATGTGAAATGATCACAATAGGTTCAGTGGACATCCATCATCTCTTTATGTTTTTAAAAGATTCTTGGTTCATGTACCCCTTTTCTGTTTTCTTTACAGTGAACACATTCGGCCCAAATAGAAGTGGTTACATTGAATAGTTTTCTCTCTTAAACATCTGTCGCCCTTGATAGGATACACGCACGTCCACGTCATCCTCTGCTAACTTTAGCTTCTGTCTGAGTTATATCCTCATTCGCAAAACCTTATGAATTATGACCCTTGTATGATAAAGTCAAGCCATAAACATTATTCCCTTTGAGGACAAAGATGCTACAATTAACTGTCCTTTGGGGAAAAAGTTCCCAACAGGAATCAGTTATCTGACAAAAAGAGATGACCTTCCCCAATTAAATAAGGTGGAGACACCCATATCCCTGTTAATCTAAGAGCATCGCTTCATTGCACATCTCCACTGATGGGACCACCCGCTCATCACTGTGAATCTGACAAGTGCAGGATTCACTCCGAGACTTCAGAAGCTTTCGCATCATTCCCCACCCAGGCAGTGACCCCCTCCCCAGCTCCAGGAGCCGGCCTTCTTTCTATATTTATTTCCGGCTTGCATTCAAATCAATAATTATACCTTTGCATTATTTCTGGCTGATCTGATTACAACTTAATTACAACATATGCATGCGGGTGTCAGCTCGTGGAGACCTGTTTTTATTTAAGGTTGTTATTTCCTGTGGCCAAAGAAAAGCTCTATCTAAACCTCCCCAAACAAAACTCCTTGTTCAGGGAATATCAAATACCCCAGAGCAGATGCAAAAATGTTCTGGAATGCTAGAGGAATTCATCTAACTTTCTAGGTCTTTGCAATCGCCCTGAAGGTAAACCAATGTTGTTTTTTCCAAGGGGACTGGTGGATAGGACAAAGGTACTGAGGAGTTTTTTGCCTTAGTTTTCTCCTTGCGGAGAACAAACGAGTTTTGCTGAAGCTGCTGAAGGATTGCAAGAAATTATAGAGATAGAGAAGCCTATTTCCCAGTTCAGCAACTTGGTCCATGACAGAATCTCACTCCCTCTTTGCCAAAGTCTGTGGGTAGACAGAGCACCCAGGGCAGCAACATCACTCCTTCTACTGGTCTTTCATCCAACATAAAACATTCAACAAGTACTGTGGGGTCCCACTATGTGTCGTGCACCCTTCTGGCTCCATGGGTGCAACAAAACAGACAAGATTCCACCACCACCCCCAAGTCTTTCAAGATGCAGAGAGACAGAACATAAACCAGACAACTAAGTACAACTTATATCCGGTTAGACTCTGATAAGCACCACAAAGATAATAAAGCAAGATGAGAGACACAAGTATGAGGATGGGGATTAGATGATCACTCCCCACCCCCTTCCTGATTATTCTTTTTTTTTTTATTTTTTTACATCTTTATTGGGTTATAATTGCTTTACAATGGTGTGTTAGTTTCTGCTTTATAACAAAGTGAATCAGTCATACATAAACATATGTTCCCATATGTCTTCCCTGTTGCGTCTCCCTCCCTCTCACCCTCCCCATCCCACCCCTCCAGGCTGTCTGATTATTCTTTATTTTTATTTTTTGCGGTACGCGGGCCTCTCACCCTTGTGGCCTCTCCCGCTGCGGAGCACAGGCTCCAGACGCGCAGGCTCAGCGGTCATGGCTCACGGGCCCAGCCGCTCCGCGGCATGTGGGATCTTCCCGGACCGGGGCACGAACCCGTGTCCCCTGCATCGGCAGGCGGACTCTCAACCACTGCGCCACCAGGGAAGCCCCTTCCTGATTATTCTTAACCAAACCTTTTCCTCTCCTCCCTCCATACAAATGTGTCTAGATGCATTGTATGTTTTTGTCATATTGGTATTTTTCTTCTCGTTACTAGAGTGATAGAGCATGGAATAAATCTAGCATAGGTCACTCCTTATTATAGGCTCCCGACACCTGTTATAACCTCCACTCTCAGTATTTTCATGCTGCACACGCTAGGTTACTTCTTGCTTTGATTCTGCGGTTTCAGGCAGACTGCCCGGAATTCTCTCCTTTACAAAGGCCAAGACCCACTGCCTGGCTCTAGAAAGGGGCTCATTTACTTTCTTTTTGAAGTACAAAAGTACACATTTACTTAACACCAGAAAAGAATCCACAAAGTTACACATTTTAAGAAGATGACAGAAACCATAAACCTCACAAAATTAAGAAAGAGAAATATATCTCATTAAGCACAAACTAAATGTATCACCACCTCAACTTTATTTTTTTTTTTACTTAGATCCTCTATACACACGTTTATTTGCTACTGAAAATTGAAATAGCACATCAAAAATTTTATAACAATTCAAACTTTTGAAAACCAGAGAATGTAGTTAATACATCCTGTTCTAATTATGCTCTGGCCAAACTACCCGATGTTTTCTTTATATTCCTTCCACACAAGTCAATTTGCTTCAAATTCTTTTTTTTTTTTAGATTCTTTCCCCATATAGGCCATTATAGACTACTGAGTAGAGTTCCCTGTGCTGTACAACAGGTTCTTATTAGTTATCTGTTTTATACATAGTAATGTGTACATATCAATCCCAATTTCCCAATTTATCCCTTCGGGGCTCATTCGCTTTTTCTTAAACTTTTCATTTAGTAAACACGTGCTGGAAATTCACAGCCCCATCCCAGTGAAGACGCTGGCAAATCAGACCTGCACAATCCCCGATCCTTTCCTTCAGAGACTCATAGGAAATGGGAGACCAGTCTGCAGACAAATAATTTAAATAGTCATCTACGCCATCTCTGATGTTTACACAATAAAAAGTGATGTGTAGAGTCCAAGCCCTCAATCCCGAATAACAGAGAGACATGCGGTACAAGATGTTTCGAGCGGTCACTTAATCCTTCCCTGAGGATCTGGGCAGAACGTTGTTTTTGTCTGAGAGGTGTGTCCCTGAAACATGCATTCGGGGTTCTTTTGACTTCCAGAAGCAGGCATCAATTTCTGCCACCTGAAGCCCTCCACGGGCATGTGTTGGGTTTCCCAATAAATAACTGAAAGAGTTGAAGAAAACCACCCACAAGCCCAGGAAAGAAGAGTACCACTCCAGAGACCTCAGCTGAAGATGACTGGGCACCTGTCAGAGGGACCACAAACACAGGGCAGCCTCCTAATGTCCAGCCTCTGACTATCAGTCCCAAAGTCCCATCTGATGACTGTGATGACGGTCAACCCTGAATTAGCTGCGCCCTTGGATCAATCAACTGCAGCCACTGGAGCCAGTGCCCCCGTAATTTGGGCACGATCACTGCGAGGCTGTCTCCAGAGAAGGCGTGGGAGGCCCTACAGTGAGAAGTTTACAGCCCATGCGCACCCTGCTTTTAGAGCATTACTGCATCTAGGATAACACACATAAGGAAGAGTAAACATGGGAACGAGGAAAGGCAAAGGAGGTTGGGGACATTTACTCTGAAGAGTGACTCAGTAATTTTCAAGTAAATGAAGGGTTATTATGGAGAGAATTCGAGCCAACTCTTCTTAGCCTTCACAGAGCAAGAATAAATGGATTTAAATGCCAACAAGGGAAGCTTAGATAAGAGATTATAAAGAATATCTTGGCAGTAAAAGTTATTAAGCATTAACCTAGGATTCCTGGTCATCAAAGGTAGTAAAAGAGATCCAATACTTCATCTTAAAAATCACGTAAGCCACCATTTCTTTTATATAAAATTGATGGTTATAAGAAGGGTTTGGGATATGGAAAAAAGACTTACCAGAAGAAACAAACAATTTTTACAATCATGTTTGAGAGCCTGGGAATTGGGCAATCTCACAGTGTCCAAAGAACGATGAGTAATTGATAAGATCAGTCCTAAGTCAGATTTTTTTTTTTTAATGGATACACCTGAAAGATGATGAAATTCACTAAAGTTGATCACTTTATGTTTTGGATTCTGTGCTATGGGGCTGCCCCTAGGTAAGAATGTCACTTTAATGAAGTGCCCTGGGTTAGCTGAAATCACTTCGGGGAATTTCAAGTCAGATATGCCGTATTCAGATACTGCGTGTTTATAAGGAGACCCTGAACATTGTTTTAGCTGGCTTCAAACACCAAAGGCAACAGACGGCGTCAGCAGAGCTGTCATAGAGGTTTACTAGAAAGGCCTTTTTATTTTCTTCCAACTAACTATACAGATTAAAGCATCCATGCATAGTTTAGAGAATGGGAAGTTTCTGATGAAAAAGTGGAGGACAAATATAAATGAAATACTGTCATTACCAGTCACGTGTTAGAATGATGCAATATGCAAATGTTTAGGCATACAAAATTTTCGGTGTATTGTCATCAAACTTCTTTCCCTAACAGCACTGGGTATCCACATTTAAATCACTATCACTTATAAGCCTTTACAGTCATCAGTTGTTAGCTTCACTTTATTTAGTAAAAGTTCTGTTTCAGATCTTGAAGGGGGCATATACAGTGTGTGATTCCTTACTGCATTTGTTTAGGAACAAGTTGGAATAAAACGTGGTGATGAGGAAATATTGGAGCTGTCAAAATAAATCCATCAGTTTTCAAATTGCATTTATGATGTATAGATCTCTATGTGCAAAGACCTCCTTATGTATCCCGTCTCAAATAAAACACAAAAGTACGTGTTCACCATTTTTAGTGCTTCGTTGCTTTTGCTGTTGTTGGGCTATGGTTAGGAAAATGAGGTAAATTCTTTTGCATTATATCACTAGCACAAAGTGGTCCCAAGAAAGTGTATGTGCAATGGAGTAATCAGGGATTAGCAAAAAGTTACCAACACACACACACACACACACACACACACATATACACACACGCACACATATTCCTTCATGCAAGAACCATCTATCCATTGACTGACTCCAGTGTACTATGGACTGGAGTTACAACTACAAGCAAAGAGGCAACTAAAATATAATGTAGGGCTTCCCTGGTGGTGCAGTGGTTAAGAATCCACCTGACGATGCGAGGGACATGGGTTCAAGCCCTGTCCCGGGAGGATTCCACATGCCATGGAGCAACTAAGCCCGTGCACCACAACTACTGAGCCTGCGCTACAGAGCCCACAAGCCACAACTACTGAAGCCCGTACGCCTAGAGCCCGTGCTCCACAACAAAGAGTAGCCACCGCAATGAGAAGCCGGCACACCGCAACGAAGAGTAGCCCCTGCTCACCACAACTAGAGAAAACCTGTGCGCAGCAATGAAGACCCAACATAGCCCAAGATAAATAAATTTATTTTAAAAAATGATGTCTTTTTTTTTTAATTAGGGAGAGTTCAGTATGATATTAAAACTCAGACCTGTGGCACAGTGACCCAATTTGTGTCTGTCATCGGTTTCCTGATAGCCCTGACTGTGGCATGGAGTGTGTTCCCTCATTACCGCTACCCAGAAAATGGTTTTCCTCAATCCACATCTGGGGCCATGTCATATTCAGAATAGTGTCCTACTACGCTCCACATGAAACCGAGTCTGAGACGCAGACATTCCCTTACTCTTTCAACATCCAAGTTGTTTGCCATTATTGTTGCAATTGAATCATTTTATATTTTTAAATCTCACTTTACCAAGAACTTTAGCTGAAGACCCAAGGGAAATCCCAGGCGCTGGCTTTCTACCCTTCACACCCCAGGGTCAGAGCAGTGAGCGGCCTCTTTCCCCAACTCACAGACGCCGGGAGCTGTTGTGAACATTTCCCTCAAGCCTGGCAACACCTCCATCCTCTGGAGAGGCAGAATCACAGAGGAATCTGAGTGCTTTCTGGATGAAGTAGATAAATAAGCACAGTCAACTTTTAGGGACTGTGGTCCACAGTCATATCTCTGCAACCTGGATAGAAAAGTATTGATCTCCTTTGCTTGGTCCACAGAACCAGGACATGATACAATGAATATTGCAGCCAGAAGTCTGCAGACTACTCTTTCACCAACAGACACATGGAGCCTCATGTTAGGTAACACACCTCCTGCTTGATGAAGGAAAGCTGTGTGTGTGTGTGTGTGTGTGTGTGTGTGTGTGTGTGTGTGTGTGTGTGTGTGTGTGTGTGTGTGTGTGTGTGTGTGTGTGTGTGTGTGTGTGTGTGTGTGTGTGTGTGTGTGTGTGTGTAGCCATAATGCAGAGGCTGGAATCAAAACTCATAAAATTCAGGGCCGAAGGGCAATAATCCTGCTTATCGTGCAGAATGACCAGTTTAATGGACAATAAGAAAGTTGCCGGATGGCATCATTTGCACTTGGTGGATGTGTTCACTGGGTCAGAGAATGCAGAGGGTCCTACTCCCCGATCGTCGACACTGTTTTAGTTTTGACTCCCTCAGGATCAGGAGGCAAGGCTAGGATGCACACCGTTTCCTGGGGAAGAGGACTTGGAAGGTGACACAGGGAAGATGGAAAAGCCAGGAGAGAAAGTGTTAACAAGTGGGTACCCCTGTGGAGAAAGGGGCTCAACCCATACGCCCCTCACCAGAGACTGCAGAACATGCCTCAAAGCCACCCAACTGTGGGGTCAAACAACTGGGACATTTTACACGCATTGGCTGAGGGTCACTGGCAAAGCAACAGCCCAGGGCTTCTGCTTTGCTCCTTCCTGTGGTCAGACAATGTCCACTGGGTGACCTTTGGCGATGGTGTGCACACAAGCTGAGTCACACCAGCATCTGATACGCTGCACACTGGTGTTCCAGACTGCAGCTGGAGCTCACATGCAGATCAGAGGAGGCCAGTCTTGCCAATCTTCCATCCCAGGCATCTGTCAAGACTTCGTCCAGAACTGTCAGGGGAGCTTACTGCCATAATCCAACGGCATCCTCCCCCACCTGGACATTCTCAGAGACACAGCTCCTGTTTGGTGCTGCAGGGCATCAGCTAAGATTCTTTCTCCCAGCCTGGAGCGTTTGGCTTAAGCTGGCTTGAGTTTCTTCTGTTACATCTTTCGAAAGGTAAGATGCTTTCCAGGCCCATGGAGTTGCCTCTTTCCTCTGTGGGTCGAGGTCAGGGGGCTGACTGGGACCAGACCCCCATGCTGGCTACCAGCTGACCCATGTACATCCTCGGGGCTGGTTTCGTCCACCTTAGATTGTAATGTTTAGTCTATTCACCAGTCTGTCCAAGATCCATAATACTTGTAAGGCTCAAAGGGAAGACATGTGAGTCCGAAGCGCTTTTATTTTTAGAGCTCTATAAATTCACAGCGTATCTATACACATAAATGGATGAAATGCAAGGCCCACCTAAGAGCTGTATTAAAAACTTCCAAGCCCTTGTGTCAAATTTTTAAAAAAAAGCATTCTGTGACACTTCCCTTCTCCCTGAGTAGTTTTTCCTAGGAAAACAGCAATACATAGCAATGGTCTACTTTCTGTAGAACTACCCAAGTGACACCTTCCCACCTCTAGAGCCAAAAAAAATACCCCTCAGCAATGCCTGAGTGACAGCTGTCAGCTTTGGAATAAACCTATCAATGAAGCGCAGGCTCCACCAAATGTTCCCTCCCACGTGCACAAGCCAACCAAACAAAACGCTTCACAGCCTCAAAACACGTGCAAAGTCAACGGAGAGGAAGGCTACCTTCTGCATGCAGACAAAGTCAACGGAGAGGAAGGCTACCTTCTGCATGCAGACAAAGTCAACGGAGAGGAAGGCTACCTTCTGCATGCAGACAAAGTCAACGGAGAGGAAGGCTACCTTCTGCATGCAGACAAAGTCAACGGAGAGGAAGGCTACCTTCTGCACACAGCTTTGCTGCCTGTGAAAAGAGCATCTTGTTTGTTCTGACTTAGAAGCCATACTGATCACGGCCCAGGCTCTGCAGACTACGGAATTGGTGGCTAAGTCATCCCTCAGGATAGACTCTCTGGGCAACAGTTCTGATATTCATGATAAGGAGATGGCTATTTTCATGGAACCACAAGTTCACTCCGAGTGCTGGAGTGTGTCCCCGCTGGAGATAACTGTCTTGGGCTACGTGTGCGGGCTCTGTCAAGAGACAGGTTTTCAAGCATCCTTGAAAGACACACCAAGCTAAATACATGAGAGAGAACCCTGTTGACAAGTCTGCTCTTTCTTATCACCTACATTACTGCATGCAGGCTGCTTTGGGCCCTCTCATAATGAAACTTCCCCAAGTTCCAGAGAAGAACTTCCATTTCCAAAACGCACATGGAACGCATGTAGTAAAACCCAACAGTAGCAATTTCAAAGTCGACAAGTTCATCAATATTTATGGAGTCGGATTACAGTCATTTACAGGTGACACCATCATCATTTGAAGCTATTTTCTGTGAGTTAATTTTAAAGTTCAAATGCATGCGGTTGTCATGTTGTTTTAGTATTTCATTGTCTGTTACCTGGGTCTAAATGCCAGACTTACAGTCACACTGAAAAATGCACACTGAAATAATCAGCTCTCATTTAGTTCAGCTCCTACTCACACTTTAAGTGATAAGTTAATTGACAGTGTGTGAAGTTAACATATTTCACAATTTGGATATTTATGCTAACATATAACTTTGAAATGCATTTTCCTAAAGCAGTGTTGAACATATAATTTGGAGAGTTTCCAAAACCCTGGCATTTAAATCCAAGTGTTCACCGTGGCGCCTGTATGTGGCAGATGTGGACTGCTAGAGATTTAAACCATTTGAGCACAGCGCTAAAACTGGATTCACTAGCTTACCAAACACTTTTAAAAAACTGAAATACAAATAAATGAAGAGACTATTTCCCATGTTAATTATTTATGTGTGAGAGGACAAGAGAAATATTTGTTTCTGTAGGGCCAGGCACAATGTCTCGCACACAATGGGTAATCAATACACATCCGTTCAATAGAGAAATGAGGCTCATGTGCAGTCTTTTAGGCAATGAATTTGATGGTCAGAGGCAGTTATGTGAAATAGTTATACCAGCCTTTCCAATCAGGACGTGGAGTAACAATACCCAGGACCTCAACTCTTCAGGGCAATCAAGGGCCCACCTGTATTATTCCATCATGTATAAGGAGAATGAGAAGATACAGTTGACTTTGGTCATTAGGAAGTCTCTGGTGATATTTGAGGAGCATTTCACTGCAGTGCTAGGAGAAGAAGGCAGATTTCGGGTAATGGCAGACTAAATGTTAGGCAGGGAACTTGATCATTTGGGGTCTGGTGGAACTCAACAACTCAATCCCAAGACTGCTGAAAAATTTCCGGAAAAATATGCAAAAGCAATGTATTCATGACAAAAGCTTATACTTTTTTTTTTTTCTAAAGGCAGAATGAACGTAGCATTAAGCACACCTAATTGGTTTCTTAGTTAGTCTTATGAGAAAAGTCATCACCCTAAAAAATCACCAAGCTGTCCCTTTGGTGTCCCCAAAGACCAGGTTGGCCGTTCATACTCAATATGAGGGTCTGCCTGTGTTGTTTTATTAGTCATTTATCTCTCCCAAACCTGTTCTTGAGTACTAGTATAAATAACCCTCACGCTCCACTGCATACAAACAACAATATCCTATCAAGGTAAATACACGGGACAATGCAGACGTATCCCTCTGATTTGTCGAGATGACTGCAGAGCTTGAGGTGCTGGTACAGGATGCAGAAGCACCGCCTTCCAGTTAGGTTCGTAACTGGGTGTGATCCAGAACGGGGTCTGCCCACCACGGCAGCTCACGTCCACCCCCGGTTTTTGTATAACCCACAACCTAAGAAGGGGTTTAAATCTTTGGGGGAGGGGAACTAAAAAATGAAGAAAATATCACAGCATGTGAAAGTTATAAGAAATTCCAATGTCAGTGTCTGTACCTCAAGTTTCATTGAACACAGCCATGCCTGGTCCTTTACCTGCTGTCTGTGGTTAACTGTGCCCTGAAACGGCCAAGCTGAGTAGTTGCGTCAGGGACCGCAGGGCGCCCAAAGTCAAAATATTCACTATCTGATCCGTTACAGAAAACGTTTGCTGATGGCTGGTCTAGAACGCTTGACTGCTTGAAGGTTAGATTAAGTTTTAAAAAACTGTAAAGTGATCTCATTTTACTCTTTAATATTTTATAATACAAATATCTGAAGATGCTCAATAATAAATGATCTGGGTAAAGGAAATCCCAAAGCACTAAGAACTAAGAAGGCAAAAGCCAAGAAATTAAAATAAGACAGGAGAAGACTTAGAGTTAAAAAGTGAAGCTTTTTAATGGAATCTACAGTTACACACAAAAAAAACTTGGTCCTGAGCTCCCTGCACACCGGCCAAAAAATGAGGAAAAGAGGAAACTTTGTCTCTCTCTCTCTCTCCCTTTCTCAGTCTCTCTCAAGTCTGCGAGTAACCTCTCATGTGGATTTCTATCAACACTTGTTAACCCACAGAATTAGAAAAAAGTCTGTGCTGATGAAACAGGTCTTTGATAGGAAATACACATATGAATAGTCCCAAAGTTCAGGTAGACGGGGTGGTGCTAGTTAAATTAAATCAGACTTCCTCATGTTTCAAGCTCTTAGGACATAAACCTGTTTTCTGTCTTTTCTGTTGTTTTTCCTTAGGGGAAATTACCACACATGACTTTTTAGCCCCCAAGCCTTAAATTACTCTGGAAAACTTTTGTACCATAATCTATAGGAAAAGATTCCATCTGTTATTTTCAGTTTAGGATTTCCAGGACACAGATTTATGAAACCCAAATATTTTATAAAGAAAGACCTTGAAAATAAGGAATGAAGAGAGGTAAACATCCACTCTCACTGAGAGCTGAGTTTTTCTGAACTTAGTTACAAAACGGAAACACACTCACAGACTTAGAGAAGGGTGGGAAAGGTGGCGGGGGTGGTGGTGACAGATAGACTGGGAATTTGGGATTGACGTGTCCACACTGCTATATTTAAAAGAGATAAGCAGCAAGGACCTACTGTAAAAATAAATAAATAAATAAATAAATAAAAATTTGAAGGATCCACATGTGAGCAAGAATAAATAAACCCTACAAACCTTAATTAACCATTGATATTTTAAATTATTGCTTCAAGCTTTAATTCCTCAAGTATATTGTGTTCTGCATCTTATTATATTAGAGCGAGTTGTAAAGACTGTACTTGAACTTAATGTTAAGGCAACGTTGGAACTAAAACAGAATCCAAGACATTAAAACCTTATAACAGTTTCTCAGAGAAAAATGATTCTGATCAGAATATCAACATTATGCTCGCTCAGACTGCTTTGGTTTACCAGTATCCATAATTTGGTCTGTCAGTTGGTAGAACAGTATTAAGATGTTTATTTAAATAAATGTAATGAAAGAGAGATCTAAAGGAAAATGCTGAGGACTGGTTACCACCACTGTTCTTTAGAAGATTTTGAATTCAGGACCTCAGGAAATTCATAGGACAACGTTTCAACACAAAGCTTCTTTTCTTGAATACATTATTTTATTAGTAGGAAACAAAGCCTTGAGTGGGCAAAAGGGAAAAGGGGGTTAATGGAATCTCTATTTCAGCTGCTTTTTGCACAAAATAAATGGACATTTCTCTGTCCCAAGGGAATGGTCATGTGCACCCTTACCAGGAAATATACACTGCGCTGACATCTTTCAGGATACAAAAGGCATGAGAGGCCTGGGTGTATTGCCCCCACCTAAAGACCAAACTTCCATTCCTCTTAACAAGATGACATGGATTGGCAAGGACATTAACTCTGTTCTTAGAAATACATAATTGACTGTTATGACAGAGGACTGCAGAATGTAATTACTCAAAATCTGTCTGGAGATCACAGTCCCACCCTGAACACCAAAAGGCACCCTTCACTTCAACGCGATACATCGCTATGGAACAGAGGACTCCCTGGGAAGTGGTACCTGCCCATCCGACCTGAATCTGTGTGTGTTCTTTTCTCAAAGTCACCCTAGAGGCTCCTCACACCGAGATGATTATATCCATGGCACCCCGCAGGACTGCGGCAGGATTGCAAATGCTGAAGAATGAATACAGACCAGTGGCCCTAAGCTAAGTGACAAAGCATCTAGCGGGCTCAACCAGAGGTTACGTCGGGTCCCCAGCCTTGAAGGTCAAGCTTATTGATCCCACGGCTCCACATGTAGAAAGCCACCTGATTCAGTTCAAAGACACTGTACAGGTCTCTGCAGCGTCCAGGGGGTCCCTCTGGAACAATATCTCGGGGCACTCATTAACTTTATGGGACAGGCGCCTCTAGACAAAGCCAGGACATGTGTACGAACACTGCACGTACATTATATTTTAGCAAATTTATTTTTAAAAACTTTTTGAGATTTTGTGATTCTACCAAATGATATTTATCAATGTCATTCAAGATATTACATAAGCAAATTGTTAAGCATGGTATGATCTTAATCCTATCACTAATAGCCAATCCAGTATGATGAACTGTGATGTGGAAGCATTCTGTCTCATAATTCAATATCAAATTATCAATAATACATCCTGATAAAGTATGAGGCATACCACACTTGAGAAGGATTCATTATCTATTTGCTTTTCTATCCATCTGACAGCATCTTCTTATTAACAGGCTAATTTTTACACTTCACAAGCACTGGAGTGAATTTACAATATTACACACCTGTCTTATTATTGGTAAGATGCCAGAAACGTGATACTCTTAAGGAAAAAAGTCAAAGTCTCCTTAAAGCAAATTTACTAAACATTTTATTCAGCACTTATTCATGATACAGATACTTAGTGAAACAGGAAGAGAAATAAACATCTTTACCTGAAAAACTACTACAAACCTACAGTTCATAGCCAGTGCAAGACAGGAACCATTTCTGTTCTATATTGCACTGAAGACCATATCCTATATAATACAAAATTAAATGCGTATATAAATCAAAAGGATAAAGATGGGATAGAAAAATAGATATCAAGGTTGATGGATGAAACAATTGCTACGTGGAAAACCCAAAACATTCCACAGACCAATTAGCGAACAAATATAAGAATTTAGAAGCTGGCCTATCACAACATCAATATAAAAACTGTACTGTACTTGAATGGGCTTCCCTGGTGGTGCAGTGGTTGAGAGTCTGCCTGCCGATGCAGGGGACGCGGGTTCGTGCCCCGGTCCGGGAGGATCCCACGTGCCGCGGAGCGGCTGGGCCCGTGAGCCATGACCGCTGAGCCTGCGCGTCCGGAGCCTGTGCTCCGCAACGGGAGAGGCCACGACAGTGAGAGGCCCGCGTACCGCAAAAAAAAAAAAAACAACTGTACTGCATTTGAATGAATTAGAAACAACTCAGAAAAAAAAATTTTTTTAATTATGGTTTCTTATAAAATATATGGTATCTCGTAATAAAGTTAAAAGAAACATGCACAAAATGTATGGTGAAGTACATTAAGAAAACATTAAATACATTCTGTAGTCAATTAAAATTGTTGGTTCAAAAATGAACAAATTCAGGACGTCCCTGGCGGTCTAGTGGTTAAGACTCTGTGCTTCCAATGCAGGCGGCACGGGTTTGATCGCTGGTCGGGGAACTAAGATCCCACATGCCACGCAGCATGGTCAAAAAGTAAAATAAAAAATTTTAAAGAATGAACAAATTCATCCAGAAACATACTGGTAGATGTATGGAAACTTGATCTAATACACAGGTAGCACTGCATATCCTCCACGAACAGATGGACTCATCAATTAATGTGATGGAATAACTGGTGATCAACAGAAAAAATAAAAAGCCCAGATATGTAAGGGAAGCAAAATTCATTAGTGATAGATTAAGGACATGAAAGTAAAAGAGAAACCTGTAAGAAACTTTTATATGAAAATACACTATAACCTTTTCCTGGGTAAGACATATTTTCTTAAGACACAAAAAATATAAACTCTAAATAAAAGAATTAAAAAATTCAACCACATGAAAATTAAGAACTTCGATCATTCACGGTAGAATAAAGAAACCGAGGGAGAGGGGAAAGCCGCAAACCGAAAGAGGATGTTTGCAAACTCAATAATGTAGGTAAGTAACCAAGACATACAAAGAGCTCCTTAAATCAAAAAGAAAATGACGTACAATTCAGTATAAAAGCGGGCAAAACATTTAACAGAGTTTTCATAGATAAGGAAACTAGACTATCTCATTAACGTATCAACAGGTGTCCAAAATAATCACGAATACAGATTAAGACTGCAAACAGATTCTATTCATACCCACAAGACGGATAACATTAAGAAGACTGAAAATTCTGGGTGGTAGGAAGGTGCGTTTCAATGGGAATTCTTATATGACACTGGGTCACTTTGGGTGCAAACCGGCATAGCTACTCAGAAGAGCAATTTCTCTCTAACTTGTAGAGCTGAACAGCCAGACACCAGTGGCTCAGCAATCCCACTCCTAAGAGAAACAAGTCTTCTGTCAATGTTCGCACAGGCACACGAGAAGAGAAGAAGAAGCATGTTTAAATCAGCATCGTGTATCGTAGCAAAAATACGGAAAACCCTCATGGCCGTTTTCAATAGAAACAATCAATAAATCTATAATAGGAAAAGAAAAGCAGCTTTTTGTTTTGTTTTTGTTTTCTCGCTTTGTTTGGTTTTGAGCCAAGGTGAGAACTACATCGTCCAGGAGCCAGCCTGCCAGAGCAGTTAGCTGAGGAACTGCTCTGAAGAAGCATGGTGTTCAGCATATTTTTATATCTCACCAGAGCAAAGAACATCAAACATTCCAGGGGCACATTCCTTCGAGGTTTCAAAAAGACATATCAGCACATACACAGCGAGGCAGTATGGCCTTGGCACCCGGGGAGGGAGTCTAACCATCAAAGGTGGATCAGCAATGGCCTAGCAGGAAGGGACGCATTTATCCCTGTCTTCAAAATGGACTTTTTTTTTTTTTTTTTTTTTTTTGTGCGGGCCTCTCACTGTTGTGGCCTCTCCCATTGAGGAGCACAGGCTCCGGACGCGCAGGCTCAGCGGCCATGGCTCACGGGCCCAGCCACTCCGCGGCATGTGGGATCTTCCCGGACCGGAGCACAAACCTGTGTCCCCTGCATCGGCAGGCGGACTCTCAACCACTGCACCACCAGGGAAGCCCAAAATGGACATTCTTTACTTCTGGACAACATATCCTTTTCTTTAATGGTTAGAGCAGATGTACAATGCATGTTGGATAGGCCACAAGACAGGGTGTTCTAGTTAGCACAAAGATTAAGTCTACACACTTAGTTCACAGTCTAGTTATCTAGGGTGATGGCCCTCTTCCTGAACAGATCCTCTGTCTACATTCTTTAGGCAGTTAGGGGAAGGTCAAAGTTTCTTCCTGAATCTTTTGCCTTGACTGTTTTCAGCTCCAAATAATCCACATGCCAAAGAGACATTGTGGGGTGGCACGTTTTGCTCCCCTTCAAAGACATCTAAATTAATGTGCTACAGACAGCAACAGCCCATCACAACAAAGAGAACTTTATTTTTAATGCCAGGATTGTCACAGTTTACTTTCCCACCAGCCCAGTTGCTAGAAATTAGCCTCTCTCAAGGTAGCCCCCAGCTATTTCTGTGAGGCTCCCAGGTGCCGGCTCAGGTGTACCAAGAACAGGCCTCCTGGTTTCCCAGTTACCATCTCCTTCTGCTGCATCTACGGGCACATGAATCAAAACCCTCAAAAATATGCTAGAGAGGAGGAGAGGTTTCTCTGGATACATTTTAGATTTAATATTCTGAAATGGAGTCCTGCAGAATCTTGTAGAACTCTCCTCCTTGGAAATCTTTAATAATGCGTTCACAGTTACCAATCTCCCTAAGAGCTCCACAAGCATAACCTGGCAAAATAAAAAAAATAAAATAAAGATGAAAGAAAAAAGATTTTGCCAGGTTAAACCTTCAGTGTGGAGTCTCCCTATAAAACTGAAAGTACAGTGGTCCCCGCTTGCCACGGCTAGAGAAAGCCCTCGCACAGAAACGAAGACCCATCGCCCTAAAAGAGCTCCAAAAGTACAACCTGGCAAAATAAAGATGAAAGAAGTTAAATCTGAGAGTTTGGAACCGCCATTCTCTTTTGTAATGGTTTTAAGATCCTCAAATTCATGGTGCACATTCATTGAACAAATATTTTCAGAGCACCCGCCATTACCCATTAGGCAAAGCACCGTGGGAATAAGATGAGAGTTACTGTGTCTCTCAGTCGTTACAAAACTGTGGGAGAGAGGTTCAGGCACACAGTGTGTGATTTAAGGCAGAAAACAGAGTACAAAAGCAGAGGTATTTGTCCAGTGCCGAAGAAACTCAAGGGCAGAAGGGCGTTTATGAGTAACACACTGAAGTAGTATCCCATATGGTGGAGGAGACGTGAACTGCCCATGACAACAGTTACAGCGCACCAGTTACATAATTAAAAGCTCCGGCAGCCATGCAAGATGGTGCAGGATGTTTGTGATCTACTATGAGGAAAAAAAACCCAAAAACAAAACAGCAAGAGCATCATGCAATGGAGGACATCAAATTGAGCGGCTCTTTGCAGAAAACCTTTATGTGTTACCATTTTTTGACAACATATAACTTTTTACATTTATTATCTTTATAACACACTTTTTAATTTTAGAATAGTTTTAGATTTATAGAAACAGTGCAAAGACAGTACAGGAAGTTCCCATGCACCCCATGTTCAATTTCCCCTGTTATTAACATCTCCACTGTGACAGTCATCACAATTAATAACCAATGTAGATACATTATCCCTAACTAACGTCCATGCTTTATTCAGGTTTCCCTTGTTTTTGCCCTGATGTCCCACCCAAGACACCACGTGAGACTTAGTTGTCATGTATCTTTAGCTGTGACCGTTTCTCCATCTCTTCTTGTTTTTCACATCTTGATGGTTTTGACAAGTACTGAACAGGTGTTTTGGAGAATGTCTGGTAATTTGGGTTTGTCTTTTTTTCTCTCGAGATTAGACAAGGTTGTAGATTACAGGTTTGGGAGAGGAAGAACAGAGAGGTGAATTGCCATTTTCATCACATCATATCAAAGGTACAGGATATCACTGTTGATGATGATGCTGGGGTCCAGGGCAGGTCACCCCAAACTATGCCTCCCTGGCATACCAAGTATTTTGAATTAAAGCTACTTATGAAATGGCGCAAACAGGAGGGACCGCTGACCCTCCTCTCTGTCTCCCTGAAGCAGAAAACACACCTCATGCGAAAGGTATCCTCCCTGCATCTGGACGTGAAAGGACACCCTTATCCAGAGACAGGGAATTCGAGGCCGAGACGCCTGTAGAAACAAACCTCGTGACTTTTTTAACTGATCACCCCAAGCCCAAACTCTGTTTAGATTCTTCACCGGTTGAGCACCCAAAGCCTATATGTCTTTCTTTGTCCTATGAATTCTTCACACACTTATCGTTCTTTGTCTAAAAAGTATAAAAGCTGCCTGTTTGGGCCGCTTCTTAGGTCCCACGCCTACAAGACCTCCATGTGCACAAAATGTGTTTCTTTTCCTCCTGTTAAACTGTGTGTCAGTTTTATTACTGTGACAAGTTTATTACAATTTGGTAACTAGTGGCAAGAATGTGAGAGGGCAAAGGGGGAAGTTTCCCCCGTTCCGGACAATGACCTCGATCACCTGGCTGAGGTCATGGCTGTCAGCTTTTTCCACTGTGATGTTACTCTTTTATCTCCCTTTCCACACGGACCTCCTTGGAAGGAAGGCACATTTAAGGAGTGGAGAGTTATTTTTGGAATGAGGGCAGAGTAGCTACATAAATTACTTGGAATTTTTCTGTACAGGAGATTTGACTTTCCCCCATTTATTTCTTCAATCATTTATTGCAATAAGTTATATGTTAATTTAAATCAATAATTTGTCATGTCAATACAGACTGACCACATATAATTTTGATGTTCAAAATTACAGTGAGCCCCTCTTTACTCCCTTCCCATCAAAACATACCTGCCACATGCTTTTTGGACCTAATTCTTCAAAAGAATCCCCAAATATTACAGAGCTAGATTGTCCTGCTGTGTGGTATTTATTGGGTTTTTTGAGTTACGTTCAGCTTGTATAAGCTCATGGGTACATATGGTTGAAACAATCTCATTTTCCACATAGAGCCATGTTCCATTAAGAGCGAATGCCTTACTCATTCTTCCAAAATTTCCAAGTTTCCAATTTACAAGTTCCTAACTTAGTGAAAATGCTCTCCGGGTGCCGCTGAGCAGTTTTGTAACTTGAGTTTGTGAACTTGACCCCGAGTTCCTCCAATGAATTAGGTTTTGATGAATGAACAATAATATTAAGGCATTTGCATGTCCTGTGCTCATCTAAAATTATTAAAACTAAAATTGCACCAGGCCTTTCTGACTCTCCCTCTAAATGGGATGTAGTTAAAATGGAATATTTACCCAGCGTGGATTTGAGAAAACAAAGGGCTTTTGTTCTAACTATGATGTGGACAACGGCACAGATTCCCTTAGCAATTAAACCATTAAGGAAACGCAAAGCACTTCGCAAAGCATCACGTTTAAGCTAGATACTTGGAGATGTCTTGCAAAAGATTATTTTTGAATCCAAGGTATGCATTTTTAAAGGTCACCCAGGAAAGAAATCTGTGTGCAAGCTCCACTGATATATATATACATAAATGACTGTTTTCATAGTTCTGTAATCGTGATGTTTGAAACTAGCCAGATCTCTCCTAAGACCAATAGGAGCTAGACATTTCATTTTGGTAAAAGTCTTCAGCAAAAATATGGTTTTAATAATGCAATCCTCAGTGTTCACTCTGATCCTCAGCGCTGCAGCGTTTCTATCATAAAGACGGCATGGGACCCGCGATGTCTGGAGAGAGCTGACAGAGCTCACGGGAGCCTTACACCTCACTTCTCAGCCCAGAAAGAATCGTGCCTGTCGGCATCTTGAGGGTCACCCTTCTTCCCCTGGAACTGCAGAATATGACCGAACTTTGAATTCTCTTCAACCTCTCGCAGAAACACGACCTGAATGCCAACGTTCCTTTGTGGGCTTTATTGAAAAAGTTACTTGTTGGTTCCTATTTTGCATATTTGCATAATCTCAGAGGCTGAGATTAGGAACCTGCATCCCATTTAGCTCTTCTTCTCCACCTGAGAAGGTACTCATGCTACATTCAGATGTGCAAAGAACACGTCTTCTTTACTTGTTGAAAAGTAAATCAAATCGTTCTCACCTCGTGAAGACTGGGGAGGTCATCATAAACTTTAACCCATCAACTCAGAGTAGGACAGTTTCTTCCGTTTCGCCTCCTGGTCTCCATCTTTCCTATTTCCACAGCCCAATGTTTCTCTGCAAGATGATGTCCACGTGTGTAGGCAAAGTACCATGGCCTCATGGCACTGGGGAGAGGGAGCTTTGGGTCCATCCACATGGATGCCCTGAATCCTCATTTTCTTCTGGGAAAGGGCCTGTGTGGTCTGGTTCCTGAACTCAGTGACATCTGTCCAGTCTATCCTTCAGGGGGGACGTGCCCAGGAGCCCTTGGTACCAGGTATACGTCCCTGGTCCCCAAGTCTATACATGGCCACCTTCCCTTCCTCTCTCCCGCCTCTGTTGACCCTCTGGTCTTCTCAACTCCTCTGTACCTCCTCATTAAAGTGTACGGAAAATTTCAGAACCCCTACCTGTCACACAAAGGCTCAGGTGAGCCACACGCCTCGTCCCCAGCTTATCAAGACACAGGCTCAGACAGTATCTCCCCATCCTTCTCAAACCATGTAAGAACATCAGACGATCCAAGAACTGACTTCCTCTGAGAGCCTGGTCATATCCCCAGCAGAGACCAGAGAGACGGCTGCAACCTCCCAGGACATTTTCAGACCATCTCAGTGTTTATGTAGCTCCAACCTGAAGGAGGAAGACAAGGGTCCTGTTTTCTGATCACTGTCTGGCTTCCCCCTCTTGCTTGTTGCCTATAAGGACAGTAGGGGCAGACTTCCTATTTCATTTCCTGTCTGTCTGTGACTTCCAATGCATCATATTCTCCTTCAAGATGGTACCAAGATGCCAACCCAGCCTTAAGGACTGCTATAGAATGAAATTTTGTGACTCCTCCAAATTCATATGTTGAAACCTTTTCCCCAACGGCATGGTATATTGGGAGGTGTAACGTTCGGAAGGTGATTAGGTTATGAGGGTGGGGCCCTCAGAATGGGTTGAGTACCCAAATAAGAGAGGCCCCAGAGAGCTCCCTTGCCCCTCCCACCATATAAGGATCCAGAGAGTAGACGGCCATCTGTGAACTGGGCAACAGGCTCTCAGCAGACACCAAATCTGCCAGGGACTTGGTTTTCTAGCCTCCGGAACAGTAAGACATGAATTTCTTTTGTTCATAAGCCACTCAGTCTATGGTATTCCATTACAGCATCCCCAAAAGGACCAAGACAAGAGCAGAAATCATCAGGACACCCCTGAAGACACGTCATTTGGGCAGCGCTGCTACTGTCATTAATGATTCAACTCACCTGGGAACCGGGGATTATTGAAAACAAAAGTAACACCCCTGTGACTCACACTTTATCTAGCAAGAGTGCAAAGAGAGTCATGGAATGGAAGAATAGCCCTAGAGTTTCTAGCCAATCTCATCTTCATTCTTTCTGCACTTTTTTTTTTTTTTTTTTTTTTTTTTTTTACTATTTAATAACTGAGCCGTGTCACAGCAATAGGTACCAACTGGGGCAGTGAAACGATATTCCTCACACGTGCAGCAGAAACCCTCCCAACGTCAACCCTCAAATGGGCTTGCAGCAGGCGAGTGGAGGTCAACATATTTGTTGCAGGACCAAGCTTAGGAAGACTGGCTCCATTGTCAGGCCCCTAGGGATCCTTCTAGTCTGATCAGCTGCGATATCTCCATTCAGGGGCTGCTGCTGGGGGCGGATGTTTCATCTAGAAGCACAAAAGGATCGCTAACAGAATTACAGACCACTTAAAAGCCCGCCCAATATCAATCTGGTGAAAAGTAAAAGGAAAGAGAAAACCAGCCGGTAGAAAGTCAGAGATACTTTACACGTCCGTCAAGCAGAGGAGGGCACAGGGAGGTTTGGGGCTCCCGGCGGATGAATGGTCTACTTAATAACATCCTAAACAGTGTGAGGGCTCCAGCCTGCCACAGGTACTGCATCTTCCTTCTCACAGTAACTCCTCTAAGCAGCACCGTATTGCGGGACATAAAAGAGGATGCAGCACCCAGACATCTCGCTCTTATTACAACCGAGGCTCTTGATCCACCAGCCCTTTGCAGAGGATGGATGAGTGCAGGGTCTCTAGCCAATTGTTTCCTTGCAACATCAGTTAGGGTGACAAAAGGGGAAAGGGAAGCCCACAGAGAAGCACATGTCTGAATCCATGTGCAGAGCCGGAGGTGGGGATGGAGATGGGAATGAACTGGGAGGTGGGGCAAGGCCAGCAGAGGATGGGAACAGGTGTGTTCTCTGGAGGAAAAGGTGCACAGGTTTCAGACTGCAGACTGACGAAGACCGCAGGACACAGACCCTCCAGGTAGCAGCAGGGGAGGGCGCTTGGCCACTGTCTAGCTGCGTGACCAGGGGCAACTTAACCTCCCCAGGCCTCAGTCCCCTCATGGGAAAACTGAGAAAGCGTCATACCTAACTGTCAGCATTGCCTGCAGGATCAGAGACCAATTCTCATCACAAATGCAGTTCTGGACACGAGGCAACTTCTCCAGAGGGAAGCACTGCCATTGGGTGTAAGTACGGGAGACCGGTATTTTCTTTTTCTTCTTTTTTTTAACCTACACTTCTCTTTTGTGCATTAATTAATAGTATGTGGCTGTCCCTAGTTTGGAATCCATTCCGGGTCTAATGAAGGAGTGGATGCATACAGGTAAATTAACTTAATACTTTTTTTTTTTTTTTTTGCGGTACGCGGGCCTCTCACCGCCGTGGCCTCTCACCGCCGTGGCCTCTCCCATTGCAGAGCACAGGCTCCGGACGCACAGGCTCAGTGGCCATGGCTCACGAGTCCAGCCGCTCCGCGGCACGTGGGATCTTCCCGGACCGGGGCACGAACCCATGTCCCCTGCATTGGCAGGCGGACTCTCAACACTGCGCCACCAGGGAAGCCCGTTAATACATTTTTAAAAACAACTTTGGAGTTGATTTCCAGCTCTGTCTCTTACTAGCTTATAAATTATTTGAGTTCTCAGACTCTCTGTTGCCTCCGCTCTATATGGGGACTGCTCCACAGGATTTTTGTGAAAATTCAATGGTTGCACCTGTAAAAACACCTGGTATGTCATGCATGTAAGTATGTATAAAGAGAGAGATATGTGTGCATATATGCACATAAATAGATGTACATATACACATAAGCTTATACACATTTGCATATTCATAGACAAGAGTATTATCCATATTCCAATACATATGTGCATATATATGTATCTAGGTATACAGATACATGTATATGCATTCAAATAGTAATTCCTTTCAATTTCTTATTTCAACTTTTTGTCAAGCCAGACTCTCCTATGCTGTATGAGTCCCAGCAACTAGCCTTCTGTTGTGTATCCTGTGAGCTTCTGGTTGGAGACGTTTTCCGTATTTCCCCCCTGGACGCTGACCTGCAGGGGAAGCTGCCCTCACACCAAGTCACCCAACTGTCCAGCTGCCTCCATCCTAATGGGATGCCCTGTCCTTCCCACCCCGGGCCCCCAGGCGGATGTAACTTTCAGCCCTTGTGAGTGAGCAGTGGGACCTCACCCGCTGGCAGCACGTCCGTCTACCTTCTGAACAACACACCCTCGGCCACGGCTGCGCTCCAAGCTCGAGTCACACTGCGCCCACGGTGACACCTGCCTGCATGTCTCTGTGCTAACACGCCTGCTTTATTATCAACTCCCCGTGCTTCGGCACACCCACACCTAAGCCTGCCGTTGGGCAAACAACTCTATATCCTGTGATTTTTTTGTTTTTTTCTGAGAACTATTATTTGACTCTGATTCTGACTGTGTGGGGAGGTCCAACAAGCTCCGGTGTAACGCCACTGCTCCTGACTTGTGGACCACTGCTTCGCAAACTCAGCTGCCATTGGAACCACCTGGAAAGCCTTAGCATGTTAACCTAAAAATCAGCAAAGGGAGGGACTTCCCTGGTGGCGCAGTGGTTGGGAATCCACCTGCCAGTGCAGGAGACACGGGTTCGAGCCCTGGTCCGGGAAGATCCCACACGCCGCAGAGCAACGAAGCCCCTGCGCCACAACTACTGAGCCTGTGCGCCACAACTACTGAGCCTGCGGGCCACAACGACTGAAGCCCGCGCGCCTAGAGCCCGTGCTCCGCGACAAGAGAAGCCACCGCAATGAGAAGCCCGCGAACCGCAACCAAGAGTAGCCCCCGCTCGCCGCAACTAGAGAAAGCCCACGCGCAGCAACGAAGACCCAATGCAGCCAAAGATAAATAAATTTATTAATTTAAAAAAAAATCAGTGAATTGAGAATTACACTGAATCCCAACAAGGGAAATTTTGTTCCCTGGTGGACTACTGGCAATGACTGGAGACATTTTTGGTTATCACGAAGCAGACAAGGAGGCTAGGTTACTGAAGGGAGAGGCCAGGCACGCTGCTCCACAGCTTGCGGTGCACGGCACAGCCCCACGGGAACACGCTATCCAGCCCCAAACGGCAACGGTGCCCAGGTTGAGACACCCTTGGGGAGGCTCTTACTCCAAATCACGCCTAGGACATCTGCTTTCTACTAGTACAGTATAAAATCACCCGTGCAATACCTCATGGGTGAATAATTGGTTAATGCATGTTGAAACCTGTTCATGGCGCACGTGGTGCTGATAATTGATTCTGTTTAACTGAAATGTGGGATAGCAAACAGCCGGTTCTGAATTTAGTTCTATTATCACATACAACGTGACAGGACAGCAGGAGTGCCCCCCAGACCTGGCAGCCTTTGGAGGGCTACTCCTTGAGACTGACCTTTAATGTGACCCACGAATTCTGCAAGGCAGATTTGAGAGAAAGAATCACTGCACTGTGATGCTTTCACTATCAAACCCCTTTAAGAAAGACTTCTCTGTGTTGTAACATGTTATTCTTTGCACAGTGCAGCGGAGCCAAGTGCTTTATAAATGGCGTGTTTCATGACCTACTTGAAAAGTAAACCAACCTACATCTGGCAGGGAGAAACTGAGGGTGGCTGGTATCACTGAATCATCAGAGAAGCTTAGCCCTCTGCCAAAAGCTACAGCCGATGCTACTTGGAGAAATACTAGGGCAGGGCTTTTTACGAATTTGATTCCATGCAGTAGCTTGTCTTCTATTTTCTATATTTCCTTTGTAGCTCTGTGAAAATTCTTCAAAGAAGGGAAAAAATAACTCTGTTAGCATTCTTACTGAGGCACAGAAATCAGACATATGTATAAAACAAAGGAAGAGAAAAGCATAGTTGTTAACCAGAACTACAGACGCTAAAAGCAAAAGATTGCAAAATAGTAATTACCAGGAAGCTTCATTAATGTCAGTTCTAAGAAGTTTACAAGAGTGCCTTCAATTTGGATTCAAACTGTTTACTCAAAGGTCTTCATGACTAAAAATCTGTGAATAAACCAATAACTGTGAACTTTTGATATGTGTGTACGTATGTGTGTGTATAAGTACACCCCACATACCTTACAGGACAGTCCATTGAATGCAGAGTCAAGGGTAAGATTTTAGACACAGATATGCTTTTCAGAGTAGGTCAAGAGTAGAGGGTACCATGAATATTACGTCCACTTTCTGACTATCATTCCCAATCCTTTAACTGAGCAACTAATAATCAGCACTGATTATGAAATATTCAAAAGTGTCAGGACATGACAGAGACTCAGACTCCAACTGGGCATATTTAAATACTTTTAAAAACAATCTGTGCATAAAACAGATCCAAACTTGGATCTTCCTTTTCTTCTGCTTAAGAAATAAATTCTATGCTGTATTTCATGTTTTCTTGTAAAAAAAAAAAAAAAAGAAAGAAAAGAAAAAGAAAAAAAGCACAGGGTATCAGCTAACTTCTCCTGGTCTCTGATGGAGATCTGTGAAGCACTCATACTTACTGAACAGGTACTGCGAATCACATTTCACATTTTCTGTGCATTTCAGCTTCACATAAACACACTGAAGTAAGACGTAATTTGTAGATGAGAAAAGTGAATTTCCTTGCAGGACACACAGCCAGGATTGGAACGTGGCTCTGAACCCAAAGCCCACGGTCATGTAACATATCTTGCTACCTCTGTCGTCGGGGATATTCCCCGGTCTTCCCCAGGAGAGGGCTGCCTAACAATATTCTAATGTATAAAACGACTGGAAACCTGGAAGAGCCTTCCTTTCAGCCAATGAACTGATCACAGAGACGGATTCGCCAAGAGGTAACAGACAGTATGGGTGGAGGAGGTCATTGAGACAAGAGGACGAGGGAAACCCCAGTCACCTCCGGACTACGATCTTGGTCTTCTTCCCCCATTTGTTTTTGTTTTTTTTTTTGTGGTACGCGGGCCTCTCACTGTTGTGGCCTCTCCCGTCGCGGAGCACTGGCTCCGGACGCGCAGGCTCAGCAGCCATGGCTCACGGGCCTAGCCGCTCCGCGGCATGTGGGATCTTCCCGGACCGGGGCAAAACCCGTGTCCCCTGCATCGGCAGGCGGACTCTCAACCACTGCGCCACCAGGGAAGCCCTTCTTCCCTCATTTGCATGTGTGATTCTGCTCAGTGATCTGACTGCATGAGCCCTGGGGGTGGAGCTTTGGAATCAGAGTTTTTCTAAATGTCCCCAGCTTACTGCATGTCCTGCCAGGGGTGGGAATGATTTGCTGCCTTCACGTCATTTTCATAATGTGTCCACGCTGAGATATGTCAGCAGCACAGAACAGGTGTGTAAAGATTCCGTCCAGAGCTGGAGCGATGCGCACACAGGGCCAGACACCGAATCACAGCATCGCAGGGCTTTGCTGATGGGGGAAGGGGCAAGAGTTCTGGAGGAAACAAGGAAGCTCGGCCCATGTCCTGTTCTTCACGTGGGCTGTCTCTGGGGTCCCGGCCAAGACCCCTAAACGCTGAGCAGAGATTCCGCCTCCCACCATGCTACTGCATGACTTCTCAGCAGAATCACGTGCGAGAAAGCCTTCTGTAAGTGACCTGAGGAATCTGTCAATCAAATCCCTGCAGGGCACACCGGTACCTCGTTGTATGCTTTCGTGATGCTCACGGCACACAAGCTACTCATGGGCGCATGTTTTGGTCCCCTGTGACTTTAGAGGTTATTTTCTGTTCCTAATTGCTAAATAATTATTGTTTGGTTTAATAATTCACATTTATGTTACATTAATAAAGTGCGTGTGTGTGTGTGTGTGTGTGTGTGTGTGTGTGTGTTTATTTGGGGAATCCTGTATTTAGGTCGTTTTCAGCTTAAAAGAATTCTTTTAGGGGCTTCCCTGGTGGCGCAGTGGTTGAGAATCTGCCTGCTAATGCAGGGGACACGGGTTTGAGCCCTGGTCTGGGAGGATCCCACATGCCGCGGAACAACTGGGCCCGTGAGCCACAATTACTGAGCCTGTGCGTCTGGAGCCTGCACTCCGCAACAAGAGAGGCTGCGACAGTAAGAGGCCCGCGCACCGCGATGAAGAGTGGCCCCCGCTCACCACAACTAGAGAAAGCCCTCGCACAGAAACGAAGACCCAACACAGCCAAAAATAATTAATTAATAAACTCCTACCCCCAACATCTTCTTAAAAAAAAAGAATTATTTTAAATAAAATTGTCTTTGGCCCATATATGTTTCAAAGGGCTACCAAGCCCTTTATTTATCGACAATTATCTGTGTAGGACTAAACAGCTGTCCTTTATGGAAACATCCGACATCAGCTCTAAACTCTGAATTCTCACCCTCTGAACTGCAGTGAGGATGACGACCTTTCTTTAGGATCATTCACTTTAAGAAGAGCACAGGGTATTTCGGTAACTTCGGTGCACGAGGGGACATTAACATGTGAGCACAACCTCAGGCAGACAGCCAGGGGAGCTCTCATGAATGCACAGATGCAAATACTGGTTTTCAAGCAGAGCAGCATTTCCAGGGGAAGCGGCAACGGTGAGAGCGTGGTGACAGAGCTACATGTGCCAGGGAAGGTGTCAGACACACCGGAGACTGAATCAGAGGATGCTGGACTTGCTGACGGAGGGGGGAAATGGCATGCCCCAGGGAGAAAAGGGAAGAGTGAGATCAAGGGGTAAGGACCCCAGAGCCCAAGTCTCCTCAGCCTTCTGTATACGTGACGGCGGGTGTTAGACTCACCAGCCACTTGCAAGCCCCTGGAGGAGGAAGAAGTCAGGAAGGGAAGCTTATGCACAGGATTCCGGCCAGGATGCCGGTCCGCACCCTGAGTGTAGACACAAGCTCTGCATGGGCATGAAATAGTTCTCAAGCATTATTTCATATGGAGCTGCAAGGCTGCGCCCTACATCCAGCAGATGCAAACACAAATGTGACACTGAATGTATACGAGTGAAGTCGCCATAAGCCATTTGTTTGACGTGAATATAAACATCACATTGAATGCGGCGGCCTTACATCACCACCTTGTGCGAATGTGCTAACAGAAGATGCTCCGAGTCTGTGCGCTTACAGAATCAGCCTCTGATACCTCTGTGCCCATCCATTACATCACATGCTCCAAAGAGTATGTGTGCACGAGGGGTGTTTGCTGCCAGCTGGCCCACGTTGTGTCATCTCGTTTGGCCGTTTCTTCCCATCGGCACAGGAAGAAATACCCAAGCGGCTCTCAGGATCCAGAAGCATTTCAGGCCCCTGTTTTTAGGTAACTGTGCACCTCACTTCTTCCCTCATTAATGAGCTGAGTAAAAGTCAACATAAGTCTTCCCGGGCTTCCCTGGTGGCGCAGTGGTTGAGAGTCCGCCTGCCGATGCAGGGGACACGGGTTCGTGTCCCGGTCTAGGAGGATCCCACATGCCGCGGAGCAGCTGGGCCCGTGAGCCATGGGCGCTGAGCCTGCGCGTCCGGAGCCTGTGCTCCACAACAGGAGAGGCCACGACAGTGAGAGACCCGCACACCACAAAAAAAAATAACAAAAAAAAATAAGTCTTCCCCCCAAGGATTGATTCTTGTGTCTACGCTGAACACAATAAAAACAACCTGGGTTGTTGTCATAAAAAAGGAAAGCATCTGGCTCTATGACATGATTTATTTAATTTAATAAATATTTTTAAAGTGATGGGGAAATGTTGCTGTACTCTGAGCCATTTTAACCATCTTCGAGTTTCACTTAATAACTCCCTCCGGCCATCACTGGATGTATTAATATTCTGGCGGCCAGGCAGGGGCCGTGAGTTGAGGGCAGGGGGAGATAAGTGTCAGAAATTAAGTAGGTGTTTGTTCAAAACATGTCATCATGAGATTGAAGTTAAATGGAGGGCACAGCAAGGACACACGTTCCCTTACTGTGACAGAAATGAACACCTCATGCAATCATCATGCAATAATGTGCCACAGTAAAATGTTATTCCATCTAAACTCCCCTTCATGAGCAACCTGTTGCATTTTTCAGGAAAAAAAATATACAAAATAGGGCTTCCCTGGTGACGCAGTAGTTGAGAGCCCGCCTGCCGATGCAGGGGACACGGTCCGGGAGGATCCCACATGCCGCGGAGCGGCTGGGCCCGTGAGCCGTGGCCGCTGAGCCTGCGCGTCCGGAGCCTGCGCTCCGCAACGGGAGAGGCCACAACAGTGAGAGGCCCGCGTACCACCAAAAAAAAAAAAAAAAAAGAAAATACACAAAATAGCAGTAAGATATTTTTTTCCTTCATATCCCACATGTGTATAATAAAAATATCAAAATAGTTTGAAATACCACTGCTATGATAGATGATAATGATAACAACGGGGCAGAAAAAATCTATATTCTAAAAATTCTCCTGAACTTTTATTAACACTTGGGGAAGGAAAAGTTTAAAAGAGGAGGGTTTCAATTGCTCAAATGCACAGTTATATTTTTAATCTGAGTAAACTCATTTCCTCACACGGGGCATAAATATTATAAAGTGTTGACTGGCACCTATATGCCCTACACCGCAGTACCAATTAGCTAAATGTAGTATATATGAGTTAGAGGACTGTTTCCCATTTTTTGCTTGTCTCTAGAAATCTTTCAGATAAACAATTCTGCTTTAGAAGAATCTTTTGTTCTCAAAATAGAATACAGGATGTTATAATTAGGCAGGAGACAAAAGAGTGGAGTATTTCACGGATCTACCCCGAGTGTCTTTGAGACTTTTCACAGTACAATGTCTTCGAAGGCTCTGGCTGTCTTGCACTAAGATAATACATACTTCACATTCCCTCACATAGAAAGCTACCACGGAATAAAAACTTCTGTTCCAAACCTGAAGATGAACTGCTTATGTTTAAAAAAAGAGCAAACGAAAAAAACCCACGGACACTCTCTTTCTAAGGAACACACACACACACACACACACACACACACACACACACACACACACACACACACACACACACACACACACACTTTATGTGAACTGCTATGAATACATATGGCTGGCAGTTTAGAAGAGTGGGCTGTGAACTTTTCACACCATCAAGTTAAGACATATAGTATATTAGGCAACCAGATAGAACATGACAGGGAAGTTTCAGACTTTCATCTACAAGTCCAAAGAGTGAAATTAATCTGTAAACATATTTCCATTACAATGAAGCAAGGGCCTGATTTAACTTAAAGCTTGCTATCAAATGACAAAGTCCATCATTTTTCCTCAATATTATGTTTTAAAAATAATTTCTACAAGCTCTCTTTGAATCTTTTAAAATGGTTGGATTTAAGTATCATGGTATTTTAGGACTCTGAGACTATCAAATCTTAGCATAAATTGCTGGAAAGAGAGAGAGACCACAAGAAAGATAAGAAAAGGAAAAATAAGTCCACTGAACTGAAATATGTGTAACAAATATTAGACCAAAGGAACTTTAAAATTTGGGGGTAGTTAGAATTATATATATATGTTAGCATACACATACACATATATGTATGTATATATAATCATGTCATATAAACATACAAATATAAAATATACATAAGTGTAATATACATATGATGTATGTATATATACTATGTAGATCTTATATATGATGCATACATATATAATCATATACCCATGGCACTATATATATTTATATAATACAATATAAACCTATGATATGTATTAGTGGTTCCACTGTGTACAGAATATTATTTCACTAATTCAGCACTTTTAGGGACCATAAACTGAGAAAAGTAGCCTGAGTTCACCCGTTTAATGAGTTTCTTTTTAACAAGATCCCAAATTTATGAAAACTAAGTTGGCCTCATTATGTAACTCATCAGTACACAGAGTATTGTTTCCACCTGGGAAAGGGGACAGCACAAAGATTAACAAACAAAAAAAAGCCTCTGGAATCTTCTCCTTAACACTGGGTCCCTCTCAGGAGTTTCTTTCATTTTTTTTCAAATCTCACTGATATTCCAGGAATATCTGGAAAAGTAAGTTCAGATGTAAGCTCTCATAACAGTAACTAGTGACTCAGGTGTGGGGTGGGCCTGATGAATAGCTATCTGGTTATTTATAGAGAAGTTCTTAGATTGGAATTTTCCCCTAAGTTTGCTAAAAGCAAGAGGGTTTCCCTTCTACACAGCCATATTAATAACAAAACCCAAGAACTCCACACATTTACTGAGATAAACAAATGTAAGCACCAGGGAGGAAAATTTCATCATTTATCTCCTCATTCCAAAAACAAAATTCTTATCAACTGCATTATTACATATTCATGACCTAACAAATACGGCTCTATAATAAGAGTGCCAAAATTGGGATCTTTCAATACAGAATAATAATTATTCTGTATTTGGGATCTTAAATTCTTATATGTGCAAGAACATCTAAAGTTTCACATCACAAACTATGTGATTAAGAACAAAAAATTCAAGGCAAAATGAAATCCAGCAGAAATCACTTCTCCAAATTTAACTCATCCACACCTTACCTGTAATATCATATTTTGTGAGACCAGTTATGGTTTTCACACCTCAATCTCCTTTTCTAGACCGAATCCTGTTTCAATTTAAAGATATTGATGAAAGAAACTGAAGAGGACACAAACAAATGGAAAGGTATACCATGCTCATGAATTGGAAGAATCAGTATTGCTAAAATGACCATTGTACCAAAGGCAATCTACAGATTCAGTGCAATCCCTATCAAAATGCCAATGGCACTTGTCATAGATGTAGAACAAATAATTCTAAAATTTATATGGAAACATAAAAGATCCCCAAATATTCAAAACAATCTTGAGAAAAGAGAACATAGCTGGAGGCATCACATGCCCTGATTTCAAACTATGCTACAAAGCTACAGTAATCAAAACAATATGATACTGGCACAAAAACACATGAACAGATTAATGGAACAGAACAGAGAGCCCAGAAATGAACCCAAAGTTATACGATCAATTAGTCTATGATAAAGGAGGCAAGAATATACAATGGAGAAAAGACAATCTCTTCAATAAATAGTGTTGGGAAAACCGGACAGCTACATGTAAAAGAATCAAACTGGACAATGTTTTCACACTGTACACAAAAATAAACTCTCGAAATGGATTAAAGTCTTAAGTGTGAGACCTGAAACCACAAAACTTCTAGAACAAAACACAGGCAGTAAGATCTTTGACCTCAGTCTCGGCAATATTTTTTTCTATGTCTCCTCAGGCAAAGGAAATGAATGCAAAAATAAACAAATGGGACTACATCAAACTAAAAAGATTTTTTTTTTTTGCACAAGGAAGGAAACTATCAACAAAAGAAAAAGGCCGCCTACTAAACGGGAGAAGATATTTGCAAACGATATATTCAAGAAGGGGTTAATATCCAAAATATACCAAAAAAAAAAAAAAACCCATACAACTAAACCTCAAAAAAACAAACAATTCAATTTTAAAATGGGCAGAGGATCTGAATAAACTTTTTTCCAAAGAAGACATACAGAAGGACAACAAGCATGTGAAAAGATGTACATCATCACTAATCATCAGGGAAATGCAAATCAAAACCACAGTGATATCACGTCACATCTGTCAGAATGGCTATCATCAAAAAGACCACAAATCACAAAAGTTGGAAGGATGTGGAGAAAAGGGAACCCTCCTACACTGTTGGTGGGAATGTAAATTGGTGCAGCCACTATGGAAAACAGTATAGAGGTCCCTCAAGAAAATAGAAATAGAACTACCATACGATCCACCAATTAAAATTCTGGGTATTTTTCTAAAGAAAACAAAACACTAATTGAAAAGATATATGCACTCCTATGTTCACTGCAGTGTTATTTACAATAGTTGAGATATGAAAACAACCTAAGTGTCCATCAACAGATAAATGGATAAAGAAGATGTGATACATAAATATTAGCAATATTTCATTATATATGTATATAAAATGGAATATTAGCCATAAAAAGATGAAATTTTGCCACTTGCGACTTGGATGAAGCTACAGGGTATTACGCTAAATGAAATATGTCAGACAGAGAAAGACAAATACTGTATGATTTCACTTAAATGTGGAATCTAAACAAATCAAAACAAATGAACAAACATAAAACAGAAACAGGCATATAGATAAAGAGAACAAACAAATGGTTGCCAGGGTTGGGGAAGGGGGTGAGGGAAATAGGTGAGCAAGATCAAGAGGTACAAACTTCCACTTATAAAATAAAGTCACAGGGATGAAATGTATAGCATGGGAAATACAGTCCATTATAATGTAATATCTTTGTATGGTGACCCATGGTAAATGGAAATACAGTCCATTATAATGTAATATCTTTGTATGGTGACCCATGGTAACTAGACTTATTGCAGTGCATTTGTAATGTATAGGAACATTGAATCACTATGTTGCACAACTGGAAATAACATAGTGTTGGGTCAATTATACTTCAATTATTAAAAAAAATATATGTAGGCACTGAGAGGAAATGCATCAAAATGCTAATGGTGGTTATCTCTGGCGGGTGGGCATTATGGGTAATTGTTATCTTCTACTTTATGCTTTTATGTATTTCCAGTTGTCTGCAGTGAACATGTTTTGCATGTAAAATCAGAAAGAAAACAATAACTGCCGTTAAAAATGAAAGAAAAAGATACCAGTAAGATGAAATCAGATGTATTTGAAATTTCTACCTTATTATTTTAATAGAATTAATCAAGAGTGTCTTGTCAAATCCTTTTTGAGTACCTTTTTTTTTTCTGACTTGTTATTACAAGACCAAAGAACATGATTAAGAAACATATTCTTCGCAGTAGAAAATATTGCAGATAAAAACGATCGTGAGATCTATTTACTTTATGGTGATGATTATGATCAAGTTGTACAAAATGAATGACTTTTGTGAATTTTTATTTAACAAAGCATTTATGGTTCTTTTTTTTTTTGGCTGTGCCCTATGGCTTGCAGGATCTTAGTTCCTCGACCAAGGATCAAACCCGTGCCCCCTGTAGTGAAAGTGCAGAGTCCTATCCACTGGACTGCCAGGGAATTCCCTATATATGCTTCTAAATAGCTGTAGATTTTGTGTTCCAAACCAAAACAGAGAAAAGGGAATATTGCTTATTTTAGGGCTAAGGTTCCTAATAGGTACGGTCAGTCCTTCTCCAGTGGATTTCCATGTTGCTGTCACAACCTGTACTCTTGCCAGGAAACAACTTGGGTAAAGGTGACTAGAAATAGAAATGAAATGTGTCTGTAACGTCTGTATACTTATTGGATAAATACACAAATGGGAGCTCTGAAACAATCTAAGGCTGTCCACATCACTTGGAGTATGTTTCATTCCATCTTTAGGATCTGGTCACCTTAAAAATGGAGAGCGTTCTAGAATATTCCATACTAGTTGACTAACCACTGTAATTTCTTCTATTCCTAAACCTTAAAGTTTTTTCTTAGCTGTCTTTGCAAGTCCAAATCCTGACTGTGCCCCTGTGTTACACACCAGGAGCCTGAAATCGCATGAGAAATAGTCACAGTAATGACGTTCAAATATTAAATTGATCTGTCAGGACTCAGTGACACCATGAAATGAGTCTAGTAATTTGGACCCTCTCCCTCCCTGGGATATTGTAATGCCATAAAAGACTCCCAATTCCAACATATAATAGGTATACTGTCTTTTAAACAACTTCCATCCTTCTGCAATAGATACATGGGATAATAATTTCTGTTTAGCCGAGAGTTAAGTACGTAGTACTACATAAAATAAAGCACTCATTAGACTCCATTACAAACCCACTCATATCTGAATGGTCTCTGCCTGCTGTTACAGACTAAGCAGACCTGGTTTCTTACACAATTAGCACGTCTCAAAACCCACAAACCAGGGAGCCTAAAATGCCACCGACGACACGTCTAAAACAGAGGTGTAAATAACCTCTCATTTCAACAAGCTTTTGCCAAGGAACATGATTAACTAAGAAGGATTTGTGAAGATAGGAAATACATAATCAGACTTTCATGACTTTTCTTGAGACCAACATGATCTAAATAGTTTCTTCTCATTTACTGAGTCTAATATTCTTTAGTCAGTTTGTCAGAGAAATCAATTAGCCACCAAAAAGCTAAGAGGAAGAAAAAAAAGAAAAAAACTCTGTGAGCTAAGAAGCAACACTGACATGTTATAATGAAAAACTAATTCTAATCTATTATAATTTTTCATTGTTGAAAAATAAGAAAGTTTTAAATGTCTGACTTTTAAATGTCTGAATTCATTTCTTGTCTAGCTGTAATCAATATTATAAATACATTAATCAAAATGTTCTATATATTACAAACACTAAGTTGGTAGAATACCTCTGTCAAAGAGGTAACCAATTAAAAAAAAATGAATTTTCTCCTCTATTAAAACCTTCGAATTCACAGTATGCTTATTTGGAACCTAATGTCATTGGCCAAATTTCTTTAGGTCTTCCTAAATCCCCAACACTATCAATCATTATGTGTTCTAAGAATCATTCTCTAACCAGTCACTCATTTTTGAGAAAAATTTATCCGAGAATCCATCTGCCAAAGGGCTTCTTATAATGACTTAATATTATTATTGTTATCGCTGTTATTATTATTATTTGCAACTAGAAGGAGCGTGGGGAAGCTGCTAGTGGTTCTGAGTACTTAAACATGAGTAAGCACCGGTTATATGGTTATTCTGTTCCACATATTTTGGGCCCGATGAGTAGGAGAAAGCTTGGTGGACAGATTCATTCTCTTTCTCAGTGGACAGCAGTGCTGACCCTTTTCTTCAGGTTCTTGTCCCCAGGAATGTTGACTCATCCTGACACTGACTCATGTTCATTTGTGCATTTTCCCCCACATAGATAAATCAATTTTCATGAAAGAAGTCCATAGGCTAGCTTACCCATACCCAATGGAGTCTATAGATTATTAGCTTATGCATATCCAGTGAAGTCTACGGACTAGCTTACCCATACCTAGCGGAGTTTATGAACTAGCTTACCCATACCCAGTTAGGTAACTCCATAGGCTAACTCACCCATGCCCAATGGAGTCTACAAACCAGCTTATATCCAGTGAAGTCCATAGCCTAGCTTACCCATAACCAGTGGAGAATGCAGACTATCTTACTCATATCCAATGAAGTCCATAGCCTACCTTACCCATACCCAGTGGAGAATATAAACTACCTTACTCATACCCAATAAAGTCTATGGACTAGCTTACCCATACCCAATTAAGTCCATAGACTAGCTTACCCATACCCAGTAAAGTCTACAGACTAGCTTACTCATACCCAATATAGTCTGTAGACTAGTTTACCCATACCCAAAATGTTGATCAAACAGTCATTGCTCTCGGGCATCCAGTTACTGAAGGAAACTCTTTCTATGTGACAAGCAATTTGACTAAAAGCAGAAACATTTCCATCATACTGTTAGATTAACACAACACACATAGGTCGCCCTAAGACTCTGTTCTCCTAAGTCTTTTGTGTGTTTCCTGGAGTCCAGAACTAACCTAAATAGAAGCACCTGGGGCCCTCCTGAGGGACCTCGTTGACATCTTTGCTAGCGTCTCAGTGTAAGCTGGCAGCACACCTCCTGTGATCTTACAGAAAGGTTCATGGGGACTAAACGTATTGTCCCATATTAGTGATTGGTTCACAGTGGTTCCTAATATAATTATATCCTGCTCTCCCTACATGGCTTCCAATGTCTTTTTATCTTTCTTTAACCATCATGCGATAATGGTTACATTGCTTTCATTATTTTCTTTTTATTTATTACTTAACAAATATTAATGAATTTCTTCTGTATCAGGAATATGCTTAGTACTGGTGATAATGAAGTGAATAAGTGATACCTAATCTGTGTCTGTCAAGACTTGATTAATATCTGGGAAAACTGTGAATTAATAATAAAATAAGAGTAATAACTTCAAGAATAATGATAAGAGTACTTACTGAACGTTTCTTAAGTGGTAGACACCACGAGAAATACAATTATGAAAATTACTCCGATATTTTTGGAAAACCGAATATAAATTGTAACCATGTTAATCCATGTTCTTCCTGAAATAGCATTATATTTATTAATACAATTCTTATATTTAATATATTTTCATGTTTTTCTTACTTCTGTTTCCTGGTGACTTTCACCCAGGAGATCTACATCTGGCCTCTGGAATCCAAAAGGGGGAGTTCATTCCCTCCACCATGTGACTTTCAAATATTTCAACAGCAACATAGTGTCTTTTCTCTAAAAGAAGTAGAATCACAGATCTAGAGAACAAAGTAGTGGTTCCCAGTGGGGAGAGGGAAGGGGGGAGGGGCAAGATAGCGGCTCAATACCAAAAAAGCAAACAACCAAATCAAAAAATGGGCAGAAGACCTAAATAGACATTTCTCCAAAGAAGACATACAGATGGACAAGAAGCACATGAAAAGGTGCTCAACATCACTAATTATTAGAGAAATGCAAATCAGAACTACACTGTGGTATCACCTCACACCAGTTAGAATGGGCATCATCAAAAAAATCTACAAACAACAAATGCTGGAGAGGGTGTGGAGAAAAGGGAACCCTCTTGCACTGTTGGCGGGAATGTAAATTGATAAAGCTACTATGGAGAACAGTATGGAGGTTCCTTAAAAAACTAAAAATAGAACTACCATATGACCCAGCAATCCCACTACTGGCCATATACCCAGAGAAAACCATAATTCAAAAAGACACATTCACCCGAATGTTCACTGCAGCACTATTTACAATAGCCAGGTCATGGAAGCAACCTAAGTGTCCACTGACAGATGAATGGATAAAGAAGATGTGGCACATATACACAATGGAATACTACTCAGCCATAGAAAGGAATGAAATTGGGTCATCTGTAGAGACGCGGGTGGATCTAGAGTCTGTCATACAGAGTGAAGTAAGTCAGAAAGAGAAAAACAAATACCGTATATTAACACATATAAGTGGAATCTAGAAAAATGGTACAGATGAACCAGAGTGCAAAACATAAATAGAGACATGGGTGTAGAGAACAAATATACGGACACCAAGGGAGGAAAGCGGCAGGTGAGGGGTGGTGGTGGGATGAATTGGGAGATTGGGATTGCCATGGATACACTGATGTGTATAAAATAGATAACGAATAAGAACCTGCTGTGTAGCACCGGGAACTCCACTGTACACCAGAAACTAACACAACATTGTAAAACAACTATACCCCAATTAAAAAATTTTTTTGAAAAACAAGAAAGAGAAAAACAAATATCGTACATTAAGTCATATGTGGAACTAGAAAAATGGTACAGATGAGCTTATTTGCATGACAGGAATAGAGACGCAGACGTAGAGAATGGACATGTGAACACAGCGGGGGAAGGGGCGGGTGGCACGAATAGGGAGATTAGGTTTGACATATATACACTACCACGCGTGAAACAGATAGCTCGTGGGCACCTGCTGTGTAGCACAGGGAGCTAGGCTCGGTGCTCTGTGGTGACCTAGATGGGTGGCATGGGGGTGGGGTGGGAGGGAGGTCCAAAAGGGAGGGGATATGTGTACATATATAGCTGATTCACTTTGTTGTACAACAGGAAGTAACACAACATTGTAAAGCGACTATACCCCAATGAAAAACAAATTTATTGACCGGACACAGATTAAGAAGTGCAAAACCATGGTGTGTTGATAGAAAAGACACAGAAGGACTCAAGTAGATACTCAGTTAATATATGGTCAAAACAAGGTACTGGCTAGAAAAAAACAGGATTATGAGTGCTCCGGATATTCCCTTTTAAAGCCGGTGATTTGGAACCTCCCTTCAGTACTTTTAACATCTCTTTGTAAATCGAGTTAAGGCAATGATCGGAAGAGGGATTCCTCTGTCATCTGGCAGATGACCAGTCAGGCCTCTTCGTTAAGACTTATGGATCCGCCAGGCACTGATTCATTGTTCTGTTACATTCTGCTGTATCTTTGGAAATTAACCCTACAGAGAATGAAAAGAGAAATTCACGTCTTCAGCACATGCCCTGAAAAGTTCTCTTCAGTTGTTGCGTTGCCTCTGCAGGATGCAGGGGTGGGGATGATGAATAGACATCTCTTGCCTTCATATGGCTTAAATCTTCAGTCACAGAAGTGGTTCACTAGCAATTTCCCGTATGTACTGGAAGGTTTGTTTGGTCCTCAGTGTTCTGGGCTGTGCACTCAGAACCACAGAAGCACGCGTGCCCATGCAGAGCTGGCTAATCGAGATGCTGGGTGGATGTCCATCAAGCTGGAGACCTAGGAGTATACGGCATGACCCAAGTTACATCACTCCGGGGCAAGATGCTGTTTTTATAAGGTCCCAGCGAGTCACTGTAGCTCAGAACATCTATTTCCACCCAATATCCACTGAGTTAGTCTCAAATCCTAAAAGAGCAATTGCCCCGTTAGCTTTCCAACAGCTTTCCCAGCTCGGGTCAGTCTGTACTGCATCCCACCTCCTTTTGGATCCATAACCTATGAGGGATCCGGACAGAACTTTGAGGCAACCACTATAGTCTCACGTGCCTAATTAGAACGGCTATCAGGGAATCGAATAAACTTCTACCACTGTGATCCATGGATTATGCTGATGGGAAGCATTCTCGGATCATTTTCAAACACCCTAAGGAAGAAAAGAGATTAGCTGGAGTGCCCATAATCTCAAAACGGAAGCACATTTCAGAGTTGTGCTTTGTTTCTAACAGAGAGACCCGAGTAAGTACTTTTCTTTTTTAGTCAAGGTATTGTGTTAGTTCTATTTCATCAGCATATTTCCCACCCACTAATATAGGGCCGTTTAATACCATCTTGCTTATGTCAGACACCTGTGCACATTTTCCTCTCACCTTTTAGAAGAACAAAGATTCAAAACTGCCGAGGTCTATTACAGCAATTTTAAGGGCGCAAACGGTAACTCTGATATTTTTCTGAAATGCTTTGTTTGGAGTCTGAGATTCATTGTTCAGCTTTCTCTGTCAGAGACAAAGAAATAACACCTGTTTTGTTTTCAGGGGGAAAAAAAAAAGTGTTCTGTTTCTGTGGAATAATTTCCAATTTAGTTCGTGGCTCTCCTTTAAATGTCAAGAAGAATAAAGACTGGGAGACAATACACCATAACGTTGATGCTCTGAAAAAAGAGATTTCTGGGGTTTTTTTCTTCTTGTTTTCACTTTTCTACATTTTCTGCATTTCTCCTAATGGATAATTATTTTTATCATTGTGATTATTTAACATATACCGAAGTTGGTGATTCCATAGTTCCTAAAGTCTTCGTGGGATTCCAAAAATCACTAATGATTTGGGAGCATCAGTAACTTTGTCTGCAGGGTCCGTTCTAATCTGTATGATGAATAACCTACCTGAGCATTGCTCTGGATGATCTCTTTTCTCCAGATGTGTCCACATCTGGTTTCCAATGAGACACCTCAATCCTTGCCGTGCTTCTTCTAACCCCTTGGGCCTGGGTCCCTTAGGATGAAATATTTTTTTTTAAATCTGCCCCATTTTCAAAGAGAGGCAACTCTCTATATCACAAATATTGTGATTCATTGCTTTTCTGCACAGCTCATCGGAATGCTACACTAATTTTGTTCCAAATAAACTGGTGCTCCTGAATTTTCAGGTTCATAGGAGCAGCAAGCCATCTTAATAATAATAACTACAATTTACTGAACAGTTAAATATCTGCTAGGTGCTCTGCTAAGCATTCTGAATATGCCGTTTGATTCAATTCTCCAAGCAACACTCTTATGGAAGCAATATTAATAGCCTGATTTTTTTTTTTATGAGAAAGCTGATGCGAAGAGAATTTAAGAATCTTATCCGCCTTCTCCAAACCAATTAATGATCATGCCAGGATTTGAACACAGGGCTCCTTTGCTGCAGAGAAAGGCAGGCCACACTGCCATGGGATTCGACAGCCAATGTCCATTTTATTGCTTTATCTTTCGGGCAAGAATGTAAGTTCCATAAATGCAGGTTCTCTATCGGCTTTGATTAAGCAGCCAATTTCCTGGTGTTCTTAAGGATATCTGAATATATCTTGAAGATTTTCCCCCTTTATTAGTTGATTTCCTCCATAGGACACCAGGATGCAATAGTACCAGCATGCCTCAAAAGTGATAACCTCTAAACCCACTTTTCATCTCAGTGACACAGCTGTTAACCTCATAATGGTGTGAAACGATGGAACTCTGCCCCTCTTGTAGTAACATAATTGTTATAATTATTAACACATTACGTTAATATATGAGGGCTGGAGGATGTTATATTAACTCATAATAACTTAAATTTATTAATTTAACCAAAAGATGGACTGACCGCATGCCCGCATACATGGCAAAAAATAAGATGCACATACTCTATTCTAGGGGGGGTGATTTCAGTGTATTGCCAATCAAACAAGAGCACGCTGAAAAAAGATCCCTTATCTAGTAGCACCGTAAAGCCGCATAACAAACATCCCTTAGCTCAGTGGCTTAAAGTACAGTTATTTAGCTAATGAGCAGAAGGGTGGATCTTTAGATTGCGTTCAGTTGGGTTCTTTGCTGTCTACTGACTTCACTCACAGGCTCTGCCTAGGTCTGGTTGTCAGCTGAGAAATGTCACCATACATGTCTTATTTCCAACAAGCTGGCTCAGGCACGCTCTCAGGACTGGGGTGAGCAGTGGCAGCAAACCGAAAAGCACAAGCCCTTTCAAAACCTCTGCTTATATCACAAGTGTGGACACCCACTGGCTATAGCATGTAAACCGGGGCAAACTTATTACCTACCAAGCGGTGCAGAACTCTCTCCCACCTTGTGCTAGAAGGAGCCACAAACTCCCATTGTGAAGGGTGTGTCGGCAGGAAAGGATGACGGATCAGGGCGCTCATGCAATCTCTATACCTCAAGGAACAGTTGAATATGGTGCAACATAACTGTTAGAAAGAACAGCTATGTAGACCCTACAAAACGTTGTTTAGAGCAGATGCTTCTCACAGTTTAATTCAACAGGAGTGCGGGTAAACCAGGGCGGACCCCATACCTAATTCATCCTGGCAGTTGCCTTGGGACACTGTGATGCACAAAACCGGAACCACCAAAGCACGACGCAGTTGCGCTTCTACATTTGTAACGATCCACGGGTAACCCACGCACAATACTATCTAAGCCAAAATAGTACCTTCTCGCTCTAAGTCACAGAAATGAGAAGTCTCGAGTGAGTAAGTGCACACACTGTTGAACCGTTACTGTTTCATGAGATACATATTGATAAAAATCCGGTGTGTGGACAAAATTGGGATTGATTCTCTTTCTTGACAACCATGTAAGTAAAGATCTTTCTTTCAATAATAAAACATCAAGGCCATCACCCACAGAATAAGTCTATTAGAGGCATTAATTCAGGGACAAACTGGACAATGTGGAATTTAGTATACAACTTCTTACAAAAACACAACTGAAATTATGCATCTGTTGGAGAAAGTATTTTAAGTGGCATATTATCGCACATAACGTTTATACTTTCTAAGTGGTTCCTTTATCGAAATATGCTCTCAGAAATATTCACCCCTCTCACATTGGACTCACATTAGACTATCTCACATTAGACATTAGACTATCTCCCTTTGATTAGTAAGCATCTGTTTTTAGAATGAGACGTATAAAAACATTTTTTTGTATTTTCTTTAACATAGCTACTATATAAACTGCCAATGAGACAAATCCTTCTTAAAATCTGGCATCAGAAAGAGAAAATTTATCTGACAAACTTGTTTGCTTCCTTGATCAACCTTGTAAAAAAAGATAATTTTGTGCCTTACCTTACTGCAAAAAGAACAGAGCAAATATTAGCACATAATTGCAGTTTCTACATCAACTGAGGTCTGAATTAACGCTGTTATCTTTCATCAGCCTTTGCCTACATTTATTTTGTAATGAACTCTTTGGGCATGTTTGGTGAGGGATACTGTCTCCTTTCTGTAGAGATGCAGAATCATACATTCGACATGTAATGGCTCAAAACAGCCACTGTTTATTTTTCTCGTGATACTGTGGGGTGATCATTTGGGTGGGGCTCAGAGGAGATGGCTCAAGTCTGTGGCTTGTGGGATCTCTGTATCTTATTTCTGGGGCCTCGGCTGGGACAGGTAAAATAGCTCTGCCCCTTGTCCTCAGGGTCTCGCTTCCTCCAGGAGGGTAGCCCGGGCTTGTTCACGTTATAACAGGGTCAAAGAAAGCAGAAGGGGAGGCTATGTAGCTTCTAGAAGTTCAGGCTTGGATTTCTAACAGCAGCACTTCATGGCATTCTATTGGTGGAAGAAAACCATGAGGCCAGTCCCAATGGAAGGGGTAGGGAAAGAGCTTCCATCTCTTGGGAACTGCCAAAAATGTGTGACCATATCTTCAATCTACCACAGCTAGAGATAAAGTCTAAGTGATTCACCCCTACAGGCAATCACTGGTACAAACCCACACACTTTTCTTGTAATAAAATGTTAGATTTCCACTAAAGGAAATGAAAATCCATACCCAGTCGGTGGCGGATCAAATATAAATAAAAGTAATTCGTGTATATTTCAAGTGAATACAAGATTGATCAATTAAGGAAACATCAGAAATTTCAGAGTACAAGTGAATTATAGAGTCAGTGAAACAGCACTTAATTGAATATATTGACACAGCTATGACATCCTCTCAAAATACTTAAAAGAGTGAATTGAGTTATAGCTTTCCTAGGATTTAAAACAAGTTGTGATCTTGTTTTCCCTTATATTTTATCTTTCCATTCATGCTATACAGATGTTACAATCAATATGGGGTTGTGCGTGTGTGTCTGTTTCCAAGTCATCTACGAGATGTAGCATGACATTATCTAACAAAACATTTAAAAATATCAAAGAACTACCTCAAAGTCATCATTTTCTTTTCTTCTTCTCAGCAATACCTGCCTAGGGAAAAACAGTCAGGTCTAGAAATAGACAAAAATTTAAATTAACGAATTTGGTCACCGGAATTTAAAGAAAGGAGAAATATTTTATGGATTTGCTCCTTATTAAGTATGCATTTCCAGAATCTCTTAAATTTTTCACTGAAAGATAAAACTAATGTCCGTTTCCGTCATCTCAGTTTTTCACCATCATCTCAAAGATAAGTAAGATAGCACAAAGGCAACATTTTAAAGCAGAAATCTCTCCCCATCTCTCTTTCCCCTCGTTCCGATTCTACCCCCGAATGGATATAATTGTGGCTTTTCATCTGAAGTCACGCCCGTATCTTAGCACAAGTGCAAAGACATCAGAGCTGTCTTGACAGAGAGACCTTTTGGCAAAATGGGAGCAAATGAAATGCACTCTCCAACGGCTTTGATGGGAGATGGAGTTCAGCCGGGAGTGTTGAGTTCAAGTACTCGGGTGCTTCGCTCAGACCCAAAAGGCGGAAGGGATTGTTCTACAAGGCTCATTATAGGGCCGCTGCCGCAGAGCAACCTCTGTATGGTTTTCTGCCTCGCGTTGTGAGCGGGCACACCTAAGAACAGCCATCGTGGAGTCCACCTCCTCTGTCCTTTTGCAGGTGATGCGTTATTTCACCAGGAACTCAGGGCTGCCATTACTGTCATAAAAGGAGCCCACCCATGTGACAGCTGAGAGTTAGCATTTGATCCCCGTGGAGGTTTCACGAGGAAATACAGGGCTTCCCTGAGGATCTACACACGGCACGCTCTTCCTTCCATGGGACTGAGATAGAAAAATACCCAGTGGATAAGTCCTCATTGTGCTGGTATGAGACTTCCTTTGAGAAATACTCATGGCTAGCCAGTGTGCTAGGGAGCCGGCGGCCGGCACAGATATCAAGGTCTTATCCCAGCCACATAGCGCACTAGCTATTCTAAGCAGCTAGTCTACTGTCAAGGGTCCGAGTTACCTTACCGATGGCTCTCCTGCTGATGCTGAACCTGAGCAGGACCCTGTGAGGCCTCCTCAGAATAGGCCCCCACCCACCTCTGCCTGCCTTTCTCTGCCTGCCTTTGTCAGTCAAAGAAGGGATAGATTGGGAGTTTGGGATTGACATGCACACACTGCTATCTTTAAGATGGATAAGCAACAAGGACCTACTGCATAGCACAGGGAACCCTGCTCAATATTACCTAACAACCTAAATGGGAAAATAATATGAAAAAGAAGAGACACATGTATATGTATTATATAACTGAATCATTTGGCTGTATACCTGGAACTATCACAACATTGCTAATCAACTATACTCCAATATAAAATAGTGAAAATAATTCATTAAAACATAATACATTTAATCAGAGAAGTGAGAAAATGAAGAAAGAAAGGAGGACAGCCAAGCAAGACAAAATAATAATACTTAGCCACTAAACAAAATCAAGGACGCTGAGTTCTATCTCAAGGACCATAGATCATATTCTGAGCCATGTCCTTTGAGCTGTTTTGCAGCTACTGAAACCCCAACCAGGTGGAAGGTGGGAGAAGTTAACTGCATGCTGCCCACCAGCACGCAGACCCCAGACCACATGGAACCATTAGGTTGATGATGCCGACCCCTGACGACCTCACCACCAACCAATCAGAAGAGTGTCCGTAAGCTGACCACACCCTGCTCCCTGAACACTGTAAGACTCCACACTACACCCTCCAGGGCGGGACACACCAGTCTTGTGGGCATTAGCCCACTGTGGCCCCCTCTGCCTAGCAAAGCATTAAAGCTGTTTCCTTCTACTCACCCAGAACTCTGTCTCCAAGACTTAATCCAGCAACGGTAATACAGAGGCCGAATTCCAGCAACCGTAATCACATTGCACGATACGACCCAACAATAGAGGAGATGCTTCTGGCTCGGAAGAGGTGGTCCTCAGATGTCTGCCCTGGGATTTGCCGGCAGGAGGAAGGCTCCAGTGTCACGAATGGAAGACTACACATGGCGGGGCTCTCAGAACCTTGGATCTGCTGTGACCCTCATTCATGCGAGGGGTCACCCACCACAGAGCACCCACTCTGGGAAAAACTCTGGTTTGTCGAAATGCACAATTCTGTCTGCCACGTATAGTGATGGGGAGTTCTCAGTCATGGATCTGGGCTGTACAGGCTTCCTTTCCTCAGATAATTCAGAGTAGTAATTTTCCCTATGTGGACCTCAAACCTTAGTGGATCCTGAAATCGAAGCAGATATCCTGAAGTGGATAGCAGGCAGCCTTCTTAAAAATGAGGGGCCAGATTAAACCTGCAGACTGTACTTCGTGGCCGCCTGCTCTCAGTAAGGCCACAGGTGTGGAGAAAAGGCGGATGGGGAGGTGGGAGGGGCAGCCTCTATGCCCTTCAAAGTGCCTTCAGCCTGATTCTTTCAAAGACACCGTCACAGACACACTCAGAAATCATGTTTTAGCAGCGATCTGAGCATCTCTTAGCCTACTCAGGTTGACCTAAAGTTAACCATCACAGGGTTTCAACATGAAATCATTCTGTGTTTATACAAACTGGGAAGGTGAATTAGTCGGCTCGGGCTGCTATAACAAAATACCACAGCCTGGGGGGCTTACAAAACAGAAATCTCTTTTCTCACAGTTCTGCAGGCCACAAGTCTAAGATCGAGGTTGGTTTGTCCCGAGGCCTCTCTCCGGCTTGCAAACAGCTGTCTTCTGCCTCTGTCCTCACATGGTCTTTACTCTGTGCGAGGTGCCCCTGGTGTCTCTTTGTGTGTCTCAATTTCCTCTTCTTATGAGGACATCAGTCAGATTGGAGTAGTGTCCACCCAGTAACCTCATCGTACCTTAATCACCTCTCTAAAGGCTTCATCTCCAAATACAGTCACACTCTGAGGTCCTGTACATGACATTTTATATTAGGGACGTGCACAGCCATGGATTATGGTGTCCGAGGGGATTCTGAAGACAATCCCAATGTGGGTAGAGAGAGAACTATACGGGGGCATCAGAGCTTCAACGTCTGGGTTTGGGGGAAACTATTCAGCCCATCACAGAATTTTCCCCTATAACAACATCTCGGTATAATTCCATATTTTGCAGGACTACCAGTGTTGGAACAATCTTACCTGTCTCCACCCAGAGCACCACCATGATAATCAAGGAGGACTGTCAGGTCCAATGCTATTAATAGTTCTTCTGATGTCCAGACAGAAAGGCAGGAGAGAAGCACTCAGACGTACCTTCACTGGATGGCCATGGTGACGTTGCATTCCCCTTGTCTTCTCCTTGACTGGCTGTGTAGAGTATTCTACTTCACCAGGACGCAGGTGGCACCAAAAGCCCCAAGGGGTTCTCTCCAAAGCGGGACTGGACCATATTTTCTGTTTGACCACCAGCTGGTGGCATCACAGCTCATACTCTGAGGTTGCATGTTTTTCTCCCTCAGTTCCATACGACGACCATAAAGATGGAGGGCCTCGGTGTTACCCAGTCTTGTTGAATCCCTGAACCCTTTAGCACATGTCCCTTTAGCACATGCAGAAATCATAATCTCACAGAAGGGCAGACAGGGCTTCAGACAGTTGAACAAAAATCCCCTATTACTTTTCACAGCAAGTTCAAAACCTAACAATAACTCATCTGGTGTTTTTGCTGTTGTTGTTTTTTACTTACCTCGTTTTTGTAAAGTTTTTCTCTTTGGAGAACAAGTCAGAAATATACATGTTTTCTTTCTTTTTCTTGCAGTATGCGGGCCTCTCACTGCTGTGGCCTCTCCCGCTGCGGAGCACAGGCTCCGGACGCGCAGGCCCAGCGGCCATGGCGCGCAGGCCCAGCGGCCATGGCTCACGGGCCCAGCCGCTCCGCGGCATGTGGGATCTTCCCGGACCGGGGCACGGACCCGTGTCCCCTGCATCGGCAGGCGGACTCTCAACCACTGCGCCACCAGGGAAGCCCCATGTTTTCTTAATTAAATCTCATGACTCAAATTTAAATTTGAATTGTGTATGTTATTTTTTTAATGCTAATTCATGTATACCATTATCTGGAGTAGTTTCTTTTCATCTGCCATTTGTAAAACAACCTTCCATGCAGCCACATTTCCAGAAGGGTGAAATGGTGGTAAGGCCCAATAGCAATGATGTAGACACCACACTCTATTTTTGGCATTGATTCCTCGTTTTAGAACCTCACAGGGTTATTCTACCTGAAACAAATCTGTATTGTTTCCCAGCTCACGTTTTCTTTTGGCTTGTCTGCAAGGAGGAAAGAAGGCATTACAGTAATGACCTTGGTACTGGAGACCTTATTCCAGATATGTGGCTTCTATGACCCTCAGTCTCCTCAGCTGTGTGATAGCGATGCTAACAGAAAGCAGTTACTGAGAACTTACTACATGTGAGGCACCATATTAAGATTTTCACCTGCATTTAACTTTCAAAGTATTTAATCTTCACAAATATGAACTGAAGCAGGTCTTATCATTATCACTACCTTACAGACAGGAAAGCTGAGACTTGGGGGTTAAGTCACACACACAAGCTCTCATGGTAGAAAGAGGCAGAGCTGCGATTTGAATGTACATTTGCCTGGTTCCTGAATTCTGATTTTCAGAATCATGAGATTCAGATGGTATCTACAAAGTTCTTGACATAGGGGAGGTGCTCGAGAGACAGTGGATGTTATCATTACAAAGTACATATATACAGTGGAATATTACTCAGCCATAAAAAGGAATGAAACTGGGTCATTTGTAGAGACGTGGATGGACCTAGAGTCTGTCATACAGAGTGAAGTAAGTCAGAAAAAGAAAAACAAATATCGTATATTAACGCATGAGTGTGGCATCTAGAAAAATGGTACAGAAGAACCTATTTGCAGGGCAGGAATAGAGACACAGATGTAGAGAACAGATGTGTGGACATGGGGGAGGGGGTGGGTAATGATTTAGGAGATTGGGATTGAAGTATGTGCACTTCCATGTGTCAAATAGATAGTTAGTGGGCACCTGCTGTAGAGCACAGGGAGCTCAGCTCGGTGCTCTGTGATGACCTAGATGGGGGGGATGGGAGGGAGGTCCAAGAGGGAGGGGATATATGTATACCTATAGCTGACTCACTTCACTGTACAACAGAAACTAACACAACATTGTAAAGCAACTATATCCCAATTTTAAAAAAAGGAAAATTATGCCACTTTCCTGAAATCCAGAAATAATGTAACCACAGGATTGCCCAGGATCACCAGAAACAATGTAACTAAAGAATTACCTAGTCTTGCATCAAGAAAAAGAAAGGGACAGAACCTTGCAAAATGTGTCCTTAATGAATCCGTGCTAATGTTTAGCAAGTGCCTCTTCATTGTTGCTAAATGCTTATAAGACAATTGCTTAAGTAACTGTTCTAGAATCTGGTGCAGAATTTGATATTCCTGTCACTCGTGCACAATTTAGTCTATGGAGAGGAATTCCATGTAAAAAGACACCAGAAAAAAATGTCCTTCAAAACCTAGAATGTGCATATTCTACAACAAATGGCTTGGCTTCCCCAACAAATGGGTGGCACGGAAAAAGGCAAAGGGGGAGGCAATAAAAGTTTAAAAAACAAAAAGATACATTTCAGCAATGTGTTCGTCTCTGTGCTCCCAGTTTGGAATACAGATAAAATGAAGAAAGGTTCTTACTGTACACAGTTCTTTTATTCCTCATGGAAATCTTTCATCTTACAGAAAATCAGAATTTCATCTTGAAAGTTTTCCAACACTTTTTAGCCCCCCATCTTCCATTAAGATTGGGACCTTGCACTGCGGAGATAAGTATATCCCCTGTAAACTTAAAACTTTTATTAAAAAAGATAAGCCTAACCTGAAACTAATCCTAAAGAGAGATCAAAGAAGCCAAAATTAAAGACATTCTGCAAAAGGTTTAACCTGCTCTCTTCTGAAGTGTCAAAGTCCTACATTACCAGGAAAGATTCAGAAGTTATTCCAGATTAAAAGACAGAACAGCTGAAGGATAACATGGACATTATTCTTACAATTGGCAGTATCTGAATAAATCTCCAGAGAGACAATTGTATTAGATCCATGTTAGGTCCCCGATTTTGATCATTGCACTGTGGTTACGTAACACAAGGCCTCGTTTTAGTGTACTACTCCTACGGCTCTTATTTGCAGAAGTTTTGAACATGTTGCAGGAAAGCGCTGTTGAATACTTCTGTAGGATTCAACTGTCTACATTATGTCTGAAAAATGTATCCCTTCCAACCTTGCAGTCTCCCATGCTTTCCCAGAGTTCTCCATTCTGAATTCACATTTATATGCAACAATTCTCATTCAATTAAATATTTTTTGGTAATGAAGCACTGTTCCATCTCCCATCGTAGCAGCCTGGTTTATTTTCAAGACAACCTAGCAGCAACTTCAGAACAGTGACGTATGAATGGCATAAACCAGGAACGAACCTTTTCAGAAGTGGGGAAAACCTTCCTCTTCGACTAGGCAGCAGAAGGAAGTTCGCCAGAGCGAGCTCGGAAAGCAGTGATACTCAAAGCGTGGTTTTCAGACCAGGCACACTAGCATCCTCTGGCACTGATACACAGGCAGATTCCTGGGACCCACTCCAGACCCACTGAATCAGAGTCTCTAGGGATTTGGCTGGGAAAATGCACATTTTAAATACACGGCCCAGGTGCTTCTTATCATTCAGTACTGAACAAATATTTATTAGTATCCTCTGTGCACCAGATGCCATTCAAGGTCCTAAAGATAAAAGTGTATAAAACAGCAAAGAGGATGCAAAATGGTATGCACAGTTTGGAAGACAGTTTGGTGGTTTCTTACAAAACTACACATACTCTTACCAGACGATCCAGCAATCTCATTCCTTAATATTTACCCAAAGGAGATGAAAACTTACATCCATGTGGATGCTTGCAGCAGCTGTATTCCTAATTGCCAAGACCTGAAAGCAACTAAGATGTCCCTCAGGAGCTGAATGGATAAATAAACTGTAAAGCATCCGGACAATGGAATATTACGCAGCACTGAAAAGAAATGAGCTATCAAGCCAGGAGAAGACATGGAGGAACCTTAATGCATATTCCTAAGCGAAGAAACCCATCTGTACATCTGTAAAGGATACACACTGTACGATTCCAACTAGATGACATTCTGGAAAAGGCAAAACTATGGAGACAGTGAAGAGCTCAGTGGTTGCCAGGAGTGTGGGGGGAAAGAGGGATGAATGGGTGGAGCACAGAGAATTTTTAGGGCAGTGAAATTACTCTATATGATACTGTAATGGTGGATACATGTCATACATTTGTCCTAGGTATAATACAAGGTATAATAGCAAGGTGAACCCAATGTAAACTATGGACTTTGGGTGATAATTTTTAGAAAAAGAGCATATCCTTGGATGCACATGCAAAATTAAAAAACAAAATCCCACTTATCCTCGCATTCATGGAGCTTAGAGTGGCAATACAGCTTGAGAACAAATATCCTAAGGGATGGGTGGGAATTCAACTGGGGCTTTGATGACCTGGCCAGAGAAACACCTCCCAAACAGAACTAATGCTACAGCTGCAAAACTGATGCAAAGGCCTCAGAGACAAGGTTTCCTATTCCGTTTCTTTGGGTTATTTTAAATGAACTTTTAATTTTGGAATACATTTAGATTTATGGGAAAGTTACAACGATAGTGCAGTGTGTACCTCTCACCCATTTCTCTAATGTCAGCACCTTACATAGCTATGGTGCATTTGTCACAACTAAAACGCCAACATTGTATATTCGTGCTAAACAAATTCTGTACATTATCAGGATTTCACTAATTCTGTATTTCTGTCCTTAGTCTCCTCTGCTCTGTGATCATTTCTCTAACTTTCCTTGTTTTTCAAACCTTTGACAGCCTTGAGAAGTAATGGGCAGGTATCCTGTATAACATTTTTTATTTCGAGTTTTCCTGAAGTTTTTCTCATGATTAGATAGGGGTTAAGGGCTTCAGGTTGAAGACCACAAGGTGAAGGGTCCTTCTGCTCACTTCATACCATGGGGGACAGAAGAGCAACCTGACTTATCGCTGGCCTTGATCTTGTACTTGATCTTGTACTTGACCTTGACTATCTAACCAAGGTAATTCTTGGGCTATTCTTGTTGATGTCAGGGTAGCCAAAGGATGGTAGGAATGCCCAGGGGACGATGTAGGTTGAAGGGCCAACGGGACATCCAGATGGAATCAGTGACAATGGAGGTTCGTCTTTCAGGGGAACGATCTGTGACAGATACTCACTCTAGTCACCTCCCAAGTGCCATGCAGATGACGGAAAGGGCATCAACACCTGGTCATCCTTCTCCAAGCAACTCGTAATCTTCATTTTGCTCCACCCTCCTCGTGGCAGTGTTTTATTTCATCCAAGGATAAAACGCCTCATTGATCAAACACCTTTCAGAATTTAGAATGACACTGCTCCCTCACAAAATCAACACCTTTATTTGAACTGAAAAGTAGAATCCCATATTTTGGTAGACAGTAGGTCCAATTTGGCTGTTGGATCAAACCATGAGGATTAGGGATTGTTTTTTTACAAGCTTCATTATATACTGCACGTTTTTCCTCAATATATCTGAATCAGCTGGTCCAGCACTTCTGCAGAAATGTATTTGATATATGTATACATACATATATGATATGCTGATAATGAAATGGTTTGCCAGGGACCAGCATATGAACATTTTAGGTGGCAAC